>NC_068303.1:28070719-28432594 GCF_025860055.1 Xyrauchen texanus
TAGGTCTGTTTGATAAAGGACCGTGTGATCTCGTGAAGTTGTCTTAAGGCTGGAACCACCCACACCGTTTGAGGATTACTCTGCTGAGATGACTACAACACACATACAATGAGTAAACGATGCAGCGATGGAGCATCAAAGGATAGTTCACTCCAAAAATGAAAATTCTGAGAATAACTTAAATCGTGGCCTGTTCCTAACAAAAAGCTATAGTGTGGCTTCAAACGAGTGCACAATGTCATGACCAAAGGCACTACTGTTACAGTACTTTTATGTCATTTTTGAAGCTTAACAGCCCAAATGATGATAGAATTTTTTTTTTGGGGTGAACTAACCCATTAATAACATCAACCATATCACACACTGTGAATTTATGCCTTGGAATCTCCATCCATCCACCCAGACTTTGGTTAGTCTCTGATTTCCCAAAGTTTCAAATCGTTCAATAACAGATTGAAGCCAACAGTCAAGACAGCAAACCCTAGAAGTGCCCTTTGTAAATCACATATATCTTGGATCTTTACAGTCCTACACCATAAACCAATTGGCAATCATCAGTTTGCAAATCATATTCTGTTCTTGTGAGATTGAGTTACGATTGGTCAGTGTTGGGTCTTCTCTTACTTTAGAACGTGCTAATAAGCTTGGTTTCTTCTTGCCCCAGGAGCCAGTAAGAAAAGAGACCTGTGTCTCTCTGGGAGACTTTGAATCCTTCTGTATTTGTATCTAAAGAAATAAACTTCAATTTGTATTCAGTGAGTGCAAGTAAGAATTTAAGACAGTGTAGAGACAGCAGGTAAATGGCACCCAAATCACACCAGAGGTGGAAGCACAAAGATTGACCAAATGTGTGTGTTTGAGGTGAAGTAAACTGAAATTAGAGTGCAAAAATGTATTTTTACTGCAAGAGACAGAACAGCAACTTTAAACTCTGAGATCAGCTCTCAAAATAGCCCACTGCACAGATTCTAGATTGAGAGAAAATGTGTGTAATTGTGTTTCTATGCGAGTGTGTATTTTGTGTATTACTTTCCATAATCTTCAGTATATAGAGTGCAAAGCAGAGGGGTGGAATAAAAGTTTGAGAATCTTACTCCAACTCAAACAACCAGAAACAAGCCAGAAATGACTTTTCATAATTAAATAAATAAATAATACATATTTAATAATCAATTTCATAATTAGTATTTTTGTCTTGTTTTCCATTAAAATATCTATCCAAATAAACAAGTAAATGCCTGAAACTGAAAATAAATACTAAATATTACTTGCAAACTATAGCAGTATGTGGGACCTCTATTGTTTTTTCTGTAATAATATCCAAACATCCTAAACCCAGCGTACACGTGTGGATGCTGTATTTTGGCTTCGCTATACACAACTTATAATTTAAATGAATTTATACTGACTAATCTAAGTTCAGGGAACTCTGGGCTATCATTAATGTTATAAACTTTCGACGTATGGAGTCATGTGACAAAACAACATGGCGCCGACCACAGTTTGTCAAAACTACGTCGGTTAAGAAAGCTAATCAAGTTTTTACACTGAAACCTGTTTGAGTCAAAATATTACAGTCTCTAGTTTCATCAGATATGCCATTTTTAGCAATTTATTGCTAAGCGCCACACTTCTAAACATAATGTTAACTAATGTGTAGTTAAATGCATGTTTTCCTGAGCAATCCTTTATTTACATCACATTGAGAATCAATGGGTTCATCCAAAAGCTGAACATTTTTGCTTTCAGAGGCTTTATATGGAGTTAGGATGTAAATAAGGAGCATTTTTAAACTGTTCTGAGACCAGTGCAGACAGAAAGCACACAGGAGGTTAAGTCATTCACTAAACAGGAAGCAAGTGAGCATCCTGCAGCTAAGTGCATTCTCTCCTAAAATCTGATCAAAAGTTCAGTTTCAGGCAGCAGATGATGTTTGGACCACTCAACATGTTTGGCAGACATGGGACAAAGGTAATCAGTACATAAATTCAGAATATATAATGTAAAATATAATTTTAACATTGTTAGCAATGATTGGATGATGCTTGCCAGTACTTTGAATCAGAATTAATGATGTTAATTTCTGATGTAATGTCTGTAACATCTCAAAAACTTGAATAACCAAAACTACTGGAAACAATTTGATTATTAAAAAAAAAAAAAAAAAAACTCTTTCTATATCTTATAAAATTTCACAACTTATTCCCACTGTCCAAATATGCTGCCATAAAAAAAAATATATATATTTTAAATGTGCTTATTTATCTTTTATTTTTTATTAGGTGCTTCTAGTTACAAAACAAAAAGGGAAACGGAAAATGCACACAGCAGTCACGCTCGGGCTTCAGGAGGTTAAAACCTGTTTTAAATATTTACAAAAAGTAAGTGGTTTACACTATTCAAACACAATTCAAGATATTTTCTCTAAATACATAAAAAAAAAAAACATTTAATTTGAGAAGCTAAACTGAGTATTATGTTACACAACTTTGCTGCTTAGATATTTTTACTGTAAGACAAGACAGAAAAAAAACTTATTTTTCGCAGTTCATTCATAAAAGCAAAAAAAATACAAAAAATAAAAATATAAGAACAGATTAGACATTCAAAATCGTTGCTCCTTTACAAAGTTAAAATCTTTCAAAATGCTCATGCCATAGGGTACTGCACCCTCAGGAGGGGTAGAGTTTGGGGTATTATTCGAGCAATGGTATGAACTCACCTTCTTGATGTCCTCAATGCATTTAATGATGTAGTTCTTCTTAATGGTTTCTTTGACTGCATATGCATCGCTAAGGATGGTGAGATGCTCCTCCAGAGCCTGTTGCACTAGAGTGGTGGGCAGCGTGGGGAGATGGGCCAACTCCCACAAAACCTCCAACACCTGACAAACAGACAACACAAACCACACAGATACATTTTCACCCCATTCATACATTTTTAGTGTTCATAAAGAGATGGTCAGTTAGTTTACCAAGTATTGACTAGTGCAAGGATATTTAAAGTACCAAGAAGTCCGGTCTCTACATTTCCTTCTCAGGAAAGGTCTGAACAATAATAATTTAACTTACTGAGTCAGTTTTCAGTATGGCTATGAAACTATATAAGAAATGCACATAAGGTTGTCACATTTTAGAAATGCAGTTTAGTAGCAGCTAGGCAAATGCAAGCTGGTGTAAAGTACAACTTTCAGTTGCTACACAAAAAGTGACGGAAATAGACAAGTACCTTTCCGGTGGTCGCCTCGGAGCGAGCCTCCCTGCCGATCCGTCCAATCAGACTGAGAAGCTTCTGTCTCACGCGATCATTCTCCACCTCCCAGCTCTAAAAACACAAACAACACTGTCACAGAACAGAGCTCAAAGAGATTAAAGACTCCAAAGGTGAACATAAACAACACTGCAGTGATCTTACTCTCTGTATGAGGACAAAGAGGTGGCTGAGCTGGTCGAAGTTGAACTTGACGGCAGCGGCTGCGATGATTGTGTGGATGTTTTCAATCACAGTGGACGACTGACCAGCCTGGATTAAAAACAGCACACATAGAGTTAGAGGACACACATACTGTATATACCCAAATTCTAGAAAAAATAAAAATAATATAAATACAATGGCCCCAAATAGTATTTGCCACTTTTGGAGACTGAATGTATGAATGGCACTGCATTAGATACAAAACGGTAACTAAATAACTTTGAGTCATGCTTGCAATTACTTTCAACTTATTGATCTCAAAGTAATTTTTAGTCGATGTACTAAGTCAGTATCCCTTAACTTCACACAGGTGTCCTATCCATGGTGGTGTTCAAGTAATGTTTGACAACCAGAAAGTGTCCAAATACAATTTTGTCTAATATTTTAACAGTAAATCGATTGCTTAAAAATGTTATAGCAAACCTTTTTTTTGTTAAATATTTTTCTTGAAATATTTTTAATAAATTCCACTTGGTTTAATATTTTGTAACCAATACAATCACATGCATGCATTAAGTGTGGCTTTAGTGTTTAACCCTTTAAGTTCTGAAGATGATTTTAAAAATTTCCTTTTTCAGAGGCATGACAAAAGTTAAAGGCTTAACAACAATAACAACAACAACAACAACAAAAACAACAACAACAACACCACCAAAGAGGGTCAATTGTTTGGTATTATTTTAAAGAAAACTTTAAAATTATTTATTGATAAATTATGAGATTCTCAGACTAAGAATTTTATTTTTAAGCCTTTAATTTTTAATCCCAAAAAACTTGAGCCAAAAAATTTCTTTTTTCTGGTTTGTCATTATATATCTCAGGGTGTAAATAAGGTAGCTCCGAAAGACTTTTGTTTTGTTCCCAATCATATCACCTGTAATGGAGTGAAATATTGTGTTGATGCAACAAGGCAATCAAAAGTTAGAATTTACAAAACTAATTTATCTTAGTGTCCAAAAACGTTTCCAAGTGTCCAAAAACCTCTCCAAACAAATAAAACATAATAATTGTATATATAAACCAATTACACATGTAAATACAACAATAACTAAAAGGTATGCTCTCCTTCCAAAGCATGCAGGCATGAGAAATGAGATCTCATAGAGTTCCATACTGTGTCATTTGAGTCATCATTGAATCTATGTCATGTACTTGGTGACATTTGGTGGCCATAATGTATGTAATTATGAGTGGATGATCCTCTCTTCCCATATTTATATAACTTCCACCTCTAGTTGCAGCAATCTGAATCCTAATATGATTGGTTTAGCATTCAATTGCAATGGACAACATACTACATTCATTTCCGAGGAAAGCGAATGTGTTTTTAGCATTATACGGTTTGTGCATATTGTGCTTCGTGTTGATTATCTAATGATCTATTAGGGTTGCTCTGATACCAAAATTTTGGCTTTGGTACGATACCAGCCCTGGTACCTAGGTATCGATACTAACTCAAGATTTTGATTAAATGACACAGAAAATTATTGACAAAAAAGTACTGCACAAAGTCTTATAGAAAAGTCATAATTTTTATCTATAGGTAACATTCCATATTAAATGTTTTAATTAAATGTTCGAATTGTGTTTAAATTAATCAATGAAAATATTTTAATCAATTAAAATCAAATGAAAATATAATGCTTAACAATAATAATATATAATTAATTTTGGTAAAAAGAAAAAGATGCACAATAGTAATATTTTCTGTCATAATGTCTTAAATTTCGTAATCGGTTGAATAGAGCTCTCTCTTCAGGGGGGACTTTTATTTTGAAATATCTTTGAAATTCCTCCTGTATGTAAAGCATTTGTTATATCAAGCTTCCCGCGACTTGTGAGCTGAAATCTCAGAGCTGCATTGGTGAAAGAGTTCATTTGAGAGTTCACAGCCGTTTAAACACTAAACCCACTGATCTTTGGCTCTGCAGGTCGATACTATTGGACAAACTGCATAAAAATCAAGCATTAGTAGTTTGTGTTGCGTTTACGTTTGTGTGCTCAAACGAGTGCCTGTGTGCGTGTGAAGGAGATGACAGAGCAGAGAGGTGCCCCTTATACGGTGGCGCACAGCGGATGTGACTATATTATTTAATTAAATGACATCCTTCTGCTGTTTAATGATCACACTTGGCCATACAGAGGCTTTTTTATTATTATTTTCAAATGGTCTTTGATTTCTCACATTTCTCAAAAATCTCACATTACATTACATTTAGCTAATGGCAGCATACTTTAACATGGTACCAAAATTAACAAGACGATATTGTACCATTTACATTTTATTTTTGGAATCGGGATATTTTGTTAGTACCGTATACCGTGCAACCCTATGATCTATACATCTGATTACATTGTGTGTGGGCTCATTTTAACTGGAATTCCCTCCAAGTAACTGTATATATTTTATGTTCTGTTTATTTTTTGTGAAGTTATCAGCAAAATACCAAAATGACTTATAAGCAATACCAGTTTACATGTAACATGTTTGACTAAGACATGTAATTAGTTATTACTCACTATATTTTTGTCTGCGAGTAAAACAAATAGGCTTGTTATATTTTAATCTTTGAGAGCTTTTCAAGGACATATGGCTATTTGATCAGTTTCTCAGATGTTTTTACCGATTACCGATTATATAGTGCAAAATTGTTAATAAATTATCAAAATGGAACACTTCGGATTTGTCTGCAAATTTCAAAGCACTTGTTCAGTTTTGGTCATAATGCCTACGTGCATTGCAAAGTACTGCTTCTTAGCTTTAAAACAATATTTTGTGTTGGTGAAGACTGTAGTTATTAACATTTTGATAATTTTTTTCAGCGGGCTTAAAATCCAACTTTAAAGGGTTAATACTTGTAAATTATCTTTTTTTTTCTTGAGATTATCCAAGAAACACATATCCAAGAAGATTTGTTAAGATGACAGGAAAACAAGAATTAGTGTCTTCTGTGGGCTAGCAAATCTCTTTCGTGCTGCTATGAACTTTAAACAGCTTCAGCTCCACACCGGGATTGTGATGAAGCAATATCAGAAGTGTGTAGCTTCCCTGATACACTTACATCAGTTAGATGTCTATTTGAGGTGTGTGTTTACATCTGGAAGACTTTTAACATTGTTTACTCATCTGCAATACATCTACAAGATGTACTGTATGTCAATAAGTATGGCAATGAGACATTCAGCAAATGTCTTTGAGATATTTATGATTTAGAGTGTTTGTAAATCTGAACTTAAGATATTTAGATAATTAGATTGTGATGCTTTCCAGATGAAAATATCTAAAATAGATATCTCGGAGATGTACGTCTGCTTTCTGGGTTGAAGTTAAAAGGGAACAATGATCTGATGAATATCTAGAAAAACAGAGCTCACCTGTATTTTCCATATTTTGGAGAGTTCATCCAATGAGAGCTTACTGCCCAACAGTTCAATGATTCCCTTAATTCGGTCACAGTACTGAGCCTGGTCAATGTTTCCTACAAGCACAGGAAGAGAGAAACAGGAATTAAGAGAGAAAGTGAGGAAAGAGAAAGTCGTCAAAGAGGCATATTGTGTTTTTTTAAAAAAGAGGGTTAAAAAAAAAAAAAACAGCAAAAAGAGAAAATTTGCAATGAGAAAAAAAAAAGACCTTAAAATGGAAAGGAGCAAAAGAGAAAGTGAGGGGTGAGAAGAGAGAGAAAGTGACAAGAAACATGCAAATGGAACAAAGGAAAGACAATGAGGCAGTGTCAAAAAAGAGAATTTAGTAAAGAGATGACACAAATGAGTGGGAGAGGTGAAAGGCAATCACTTCAAGCACAAAGCGACAGTTTGAGATTCTGGCTAATAAGCACATAGATGCTCACTCAGTACAAGAGTGCGTGCATCCACATAAGGAAGTTTCTATGCTGCCTTAGTAGGGCCGTATGATTTCTTTAATGTGGAAAACATGGATGGAATTGCAGAATCAAAACATAAAATGGAATTAATAATGAAATGCGGAGTGTCAAGTAATTTATATAAAATAAATGCAAAATTATTTTAATTAAAATCATAATATGTCCTAGAGTGATTAATAAACAATAAAAGGCTGAGATTCAATTCAATAAATGTACAGTCCGCATGTGCTGCATGCCTCAAAGTGAACGTGTGAAACCTGTTGCTGATCCACTGCAGGGCTCGACAATAAGGACTGCCCAATGGCCCAGGGCCAGTGTGAGAGAGATTCGGGACAGCTGCTAGGACTTACACTTTCCTGATCGGGCCAGTGCTGCATTTATAAAATTAGTGCAAGCAGACAACAAGCAAGAGCACAAAAAAAAAAAAAGCGAACCAAACATTCTAACCGAGCACGTTTATATTTAGCTTGTAAATACACGTGAGCACATAATATACTGGGTGCTCCGTCACAGTTGCGTGACCGCACAAGAGCACGCAGAACTTGAGCATGCTCTCCTAGAACTGTCCTTGGTCTTTACCAAGTGTCTTAGCAGCATCAATTACCAATGTGTAGAAAATTGCAAAAAATTTTGGATCGAGATTGCACATCTTGCGCAACATTTCATTAATTAATTGGACTGTAAATCCATCTCTCTCCACACTGCACACTCGAAATGGACAGTGCGCAATTATTGTTCCCACGGTAAAAAAAGGGCATTTCTCTTATTAACTCGAAATGCTAATGCCATTAGATATGAAAAGAAGCAAAATCACTATAGCCATTATTATTTTCAGAGCTGTTGATTTAAAACTGTCTACTTCATATCATCCTCATAACACATCTGTTATATTTCTCATTTCTGGACTGTACAGGTATTTTCTTTCTGTGCTTTGTGTATCAATCAGTGTTGGTCTTGTTTGGGTTGTATAACTTCATGCTTATATCTACATTCTTAATTCATCGATTAGGCCTAAAATCTAACTACTGTATATTACTCGTCATAACAGATTAAGTAGCATGGTCTCCTATCTCATGGATTCATATGTTTATTACATTAAGCCAGCAATCAAATCTTCAATCAATCACAAAATCTTTGATTGTTATGAAAACACTACACATGGCCCAGAACTTGACAGAATGACTAACCGGTTGACCAAAAACCAATTATTTGCTCAACGTAACTCTTTGCTTAAAAGATACAAGCTTCCCTCGGTCTAGCATGATAACCATGCTAAACAGACATGTTCTTTTGAACTACATGTGACGCTCTCTCCGAACTTCTCAAACCATTCAAAAGATATCACTCCCATATACTGTATATCAGAACAACATTTAGCCAAAACCTGCAAACAGAAATTATTTGTAATAAGCCCTGCAACTATTCAGTATACAATACAAAGATCTCAGGTACAATATAACATCAACTCGAACACTGGTCCACCTGGGAATCGAATCCACAACATAGCAAACTATAAATCAATGCTATAACCACACTAAGCCACTCAGTTGACATGCACATTGAGTGGCAAAGTGTGGGTTATCCTTTGAACTATAGGTGGCGCTGTCTCCAAACTGCTCAAGTATCATCAGGACATGATGTTGATTATGCATACCAATTTTATTTGAAATCCGACAATGTACAGTATTTAAAAAAATATAATTTTTTTTTTAAATGTCAATATGTTGGAGAGGCAGTATGGACGATATGGGAAAAAATTGTATCGTTGAAGTCCGTATGACCTAAGGAATTCACAGACACCGTTTTAGGACATATAGTTTAAAAGTTACAGGTAAAAAAGCTATTTTTCATAATTCTTTACCCATGTGTGGCATTGTCACAAAACACGGCATGTGCCCTCAGACCATGGTCCTCAGTGCTTGGCCCCTAATAATATAAAGGGATACAATAGGTGCCATAGCACCTTCAATGCTTGGCCCCTAATTATTAAATACAATTTTAATTACATTAAGTAATATCTCACAAGCAAAAGTGCTGTTGAACTGAATAAAAGTTTCCATCAATCCATTCATATCGCTGTTTCCAGCACTGTATTTGACCAAAAATAAATAATTATTAAATAACTGTAATGTTTTAGATTGAGCAGGGAATAAGGAGGCCGTGAGAAGGGTGTTTTTAATATCGGCACCCGTATTGAGAGATCACAGCCTTTATATTGCCACAAAGTGTAGCATGCCCGATGCGCCAGTAAGCAGATAGTTTCGGCATTGAGCCTATTTTTTGTGACAGTGCTCACCCTGAACGGCATTGTCGTTGAAGCAACAACTTACATTATTCGGATTTGCAATTCCACAACGATATAAAAAATTATAATTTATGACCTTATGAAAGATCATATTTGCTGTAGGAACCTAGATATAACTTTCTTTTTGCACACAGTGGCAGATCTGTCTCACTGAAGAGACAGCCACTGTAAAGCCCACGGAAAGCCCAACAGGACTGCGTTGCTCATGCCCCGCTCAAAAGAGTGTGTGAATGAGGCTTTTGATACTATACTTTTAAGACTCCTATATGTTAATAACCTTTATAGTGGTCATTAAAAAGCAATAAAATCCTTCTTTTCCATGATATTTCCCTCTTAAGGTAAGGAGGTCAAGGAAATAAGAATAATAAGCACTGGGATCAATATCAGTTGAACTGTGCATATGTTGAACTGGACAAGGGATCGTCTTACCTTCCAAAGCTATTGAGAGGACTGAGTTTTCTACCAGCCAGTCCAGGAGTCTGTCTGTGTCAATGGCGTTCTTCACAGTCTTGGAAACTGTACTTTCCTCAATGAGTTTAGTGACCTAACAGAGCACAGATCAGTCAACATAAGGGAATAAAGAAACAAGACATTTAAGCTCCACTGCTTAAATTGTGGAAAGAAGGTTAAACCTCTTTAAGGGAGTTCATCTTGGCACTGAAGTGGGGGGTTTTGAGCATTCGGAGGAGGATGTCCAGCCGAAGGTCATCCACAACGTTAACCAGCTCCCGCTGGAATCGCATGCACAGGAGCTTAATGGCTGACAAGAGCTCTGGAATACTCACCAAACGCTTTGAGAGAAACAAGACATAAATACACAGAGAGAAATGGTGAGTCCAAGGAGAGTCATTAGCCGCGTTTCCACTATCTGGCAAAATGAGGGCATGCTAGTGCAAGCCAGGGCCAGTTGAGTTCCAACTGTCACTTCCATGGCTTCATCGTGCCTCCTCGGGGCTAATGGCCCGCTAATTACGCTTGGGCCAAAGAAGGCCAACTGGGAATTTAGAGGTGGGGTCAATGTCCAAATTGCCAGGTTGTGTATCCAGCGCACAACAGTACAGATTCGGGGAGAAAAAAAAAGGTAAAATTAAGGGTACAGTACAAATCTGTTAAAATGCACAATGGATAAAGCATTGCTCAAAGGAACGTGGAGATCATTGACAGTGTGCTGGGACATCATCCCGCAGTTAGTGGAGAGACGACTCGGGACACCATGGCAGTTAAATTCGGTTCTAGCTACAGATCTTGCTAGCTAGCTAATGTTTACAAATGATATGATCTAAATTTTCTAGACCAGTGGTTCTCAAACTGCAGTACGTGTAACACCAGTGGTATGCAGAGTGCCGTCAGGTGGTATGCAGCAAAATCTAGGATATTTACATAAAATTTGATTTTATTAAATGTTTTCCATGATTAATTTCTAATGTATGATTACACTTGTAATATATCTCTAATATAGCCCACCTTTTTTTTTTTTTTTTTTTACATCGACAGTGCAGGAGGTAACGTTCTTGTTACATTACAATGTTGTACAACATTAGTTCTTGCAGAAAACAGAACAGCAAATACTGATGCGAATGAGTAAAGATATCATTCCGTTTATTTTACACATTCTCAGAATTCCTTAAAGTCTATGATCTTAAATAGTGCTTTTGACTCTAAGACACTGGGTTGTATTTGGCTGTATTTTGTTTTTGATTTCATTGGAAGATTGCTCAGATGACGGACAGCGAAATGGAGTGCACGTCTGACAGCTGTGCGCAAGGAAGCGCTGTGTGACGAACACTGCCGCTATGTCACCTATGGCTGAGTACGCCTATGACTTGAGGGAAGGAAAATACTTAGTTTGACAAGTTTTAAAGTTAACGACTGGTAAGGGCATGATTCAGAGTAAAATGAACCTCAGATAGCTTACTGCAGCTGCTGTTTTCATAGATCACATGCACATTATCACATATTTTTAAGGGTGATTCTAGCTGCATGATTTAATGGGAGCTGATATGAAAAAAAGGGCATCTAAGCAATGCCTAAGCTCCAAATTTTTAAATATATATAGTTGTTTGTTTGAACTGGATTGCAAAACTTCTAAATGTTAATATTGCACGTTTGATTTTAGAAACACGCTTGCAGATTGTGTAAACTACAGGAATATTGCTATGCATCAAATATGGTATTGTGTAGGTTGCTCAATATTTAAGACTAGGTTAAAAATGTATATTTTCTGAATGCTGAAAAAATAAATCTTGGCCTGTCTGAGAAGCACTACTCTAGATAACTAGTTAACATGATACCTCAGCTTGAGCTTGATCGGGAATGTGTAATGTTGGCACCAGGGTGCTGGTTAAGGGTGGGTTTTAGGGCAACGCTGTGGAGCTATTCGCCTGATGGTGGAGACGCATATTGATTTTGGTCTCACCGCTCGAGGTCCGAGGCTATTGGACCCATCTGGTCAGTTGATAGCCCTGGCCCGATAGTGGAAAATTGGCTAAAGAGAGCATTTATATACACAATCTTACACTGATTATGCTTAATACGATGAGTGTGTAAGGTCATATAATTGGTTTTCAATTATTGAAGAAAAGTCATTAACAGTTGTAGCAAGAAATGGCTGGTATGCACAGATTTTTGCCCATTACTGTGGTTTTGCATTGCACCATTGTCTTGGGGATTATTCACTGAGCACATGTGTTGTTCCCTTTCAAGATTATTGCATTGTAGCATTTTTTTTGTGCATGTACAGGCACTCATGATTGGAAAGCATGGAAAAAAGTGTGTAAGGACCTGTTTACAACATGTTTAATGCTAATAAATGACACAAAAGTTGACAAATTTGATGCTAGAAAACAAAAACGTCAAACTATGTTTTCAAACTTTGGGTGCTGGGGTTCACAGGGATGCTAAAAAGTCTCAAATATTCAGTTTTGGTGTGAACATGCTTAATGCAGAGAAACTCTCTCCCAAACCAGTTTAAATATGAATGTGTACAGCAGTGCAGATGCCTTACCTTGTCTTTCAGGTCTTTTTCCTCCAGGTTCTGCACATATGTGATCATCTTATGTATGACCGGGTCCAGCATGGGCTACAGAATACAACATAACCAACCAATCACCATTTAAACTACCGCAGGTCACATAAGAATATGCACAATTTCTCCAGAAATAACGGTTCTAAATCTTTAACACCAATAAAACATGTTGATTCTGACTTTCCCTTTATGCTTCAGCAATTAACACCAGGTGAAACTGATGGATTGCAGACAGGCAGCAAATGTAACAGATAAGGTGAGAATAGATAAATAATGGCAACACTCACCTGCACAAGGCCGGAGTTGAGGTATTCTGCGCACACACCGAGCGGCTGAACCAGAGCAGATACACACTGAGCAAACACACATACACACAAATATTTAACTACAACCTCTTTTCGTACATTGGCTGATGATGTACATCATTGGTTTTCAACTGGTTTTGTAAATGCATAACTACAGAAGTGTGGTTTAAAAGACTTGTATGCAAACATGTTTTTATATGAATTGTGGGTCACATTTTCTTTCACATTTCATAATGTTGTTCATGTTTTTTGAGGAACAGGGCATGTCATGCAACCTGTGCATGTTGGCATCTGCCTAATTTGACTAGCTTCAACCAAGTGACACCAAAATACATAGAATATGATTACATGTGTGGCATTTGATGTCAACAAGAGAAGATATGGAAAGTGTTTTCTTGGCCATTTTAAAAGTCGATAAACCGGTTTATTTTTCTACCCTAATTATGCACGATTATATGGCATTTTAATAAATTGCATTTAGCATTGTATTTGCGTTGCTATACATTACCTTATCAGAGCAGTCCTGTAACCTATTTTTGAGATACGGCTAGTCAATGAAAATCGTTTAATGCTAATATGAATACAATGCAAAGACAGCAAATGTGATGTACACAAAATTGCTAAAATGCAACATAAAATATTATATTGTTTAAATGAATATTTATGGGAAAAAAAAAAATTTTATTTTATTATTCTTTCATAAGGCTGTTGGTCAATTTTGGAACTGACACAGGGAGAAGCCGACACCTATCAGCCAATGCCAATAATCTCAAAATGGTTTGATTAATAATCGATTCACTGCTCAAGCTGATATATTGGTCTATCATTAGATGTAAAGGACAAATAATATTGCTTCCTGCATAGAAATAAGTGCAGTTCAGCCTCTTAATGTCTACACAGAGCCACTTGATAAAAACACTTAGCCATTACTACAAAGTCAGGGATTTAAACAACATTTATACAACATCCTGGGGGTCTCTCTCTCTTGTCAGTGCTGTATGCCAGCAGACACACAGCACTGATGAATCACTCCTCTGTACAGCATCAAATGACTTCTCTTCTATTGGAGAGTGTGAATGAATCAGTCTAGTCAGTGAAGTCTCTTGTTTTCTCACTTTAATGACACTTAAATTGTTCCTGAAGCCTGAGAAACCTTACATGGTTTAGAGCAAAACATAGCTGGTGACCATCGAGCAGAGATGTCTTTACATGGCCACAGCAGGTTGTATGTATCGCCTCCAACTTCCTGTTCCTGTGTTAAGGCCATTAATATGCAAATCCTAAATCAAAGCATCTTTTCCCTGTCGCCAGCTCTATCTTTCAGTCATGACATCCCCAACATGCTAATGCCCACCTTCAAAAGACAAGCAGGCGGAACCAAAAACAATGCGGCTTCACAGCTCCCAGACAAGGGGGAGCATTTACACACTTGTATTAAGGGGGAGCATTATGGAAGTTTATTAATGGCAAATGTCTTTGAAAAACAAAAAGCTCACTGAATTGCAATAACTGAATATTAAACACATTGTATTAACAGTGCTGGCATTTTTGGGGGATGCAATTTCATATAGTTGTATATTTAATCTGTGAATATTTAAATTGAAAACAATTCACAAAATGTGGTCATTAAAAACGTAATAATAAACAGTCACTGGGTCTGCGCCAACATACCTAAAATCATTTCTGCAGAAGCCTGCGTTCGGCTAAGGAACGTCGCCTTGTTGTACCAACACAAAGAGGAACCAAAACACGTTCTTGGACTTTCAGTTTCATCATACCATGTTGGTGGAATAACCTTCCCAACTCCATCCGTCAAGCTGACTCACTCTCTGTCTTAAAAAAAACGGCTAAAAACACATCTTTTCCATGAGCATTTAACTAGTCAGTCACTTAAAAAAAAAAAAAAAAAAAACAAAACAAAAAAAAATAATCTTGTCTCCACGGTCTCCTTAAGATGATTCGCTTATGCTCCTCTTTGGATAAAAGTGTCTGCCAAATGAATAAATACAAATGTAAATATTCACCATCCAAATTTCAGTTTCAATCTCCGATTTTTTTTTTAACATTTATTATTTGATATGTATTATTCGGTCCACTATATTTTGCATCAACACCCTATTTATACACCACCAAGTTGTGAAGCCTAGTAGCAGGGCTTTTCCTGCAATGCCAGGATGTACAAGGTTTAATTTCCAACCAAATTTTGACGACTGAAATTTTATAAGCGAATTTGCAAAGCAAAATAAAATGCAAAAAATAGAGACAAAATGATATGCAAAATGTTTACAACTGAAATATTCACTGCCTAAATGTGCAACCATTTTCATCCCCCAAAAATGCAAGAACTGTTAATGCAACGCATATATTTTTCTATTAGTGCAATTCAGTGTGCTTATTTCCACTCTGGACCATGTTTTCATTAAGGATATCTCTATATTTTGCTGCATTCAGCTTTCCTTCATCCCTGACCAGTCCCCCAGTCCCGGCCACTGAAAAACACCCCAACAGCATGATGCTACCACCACTATGATTCACCGTCGGGTTGGCAATTAGCAGGTTTCCTCCAGATTTGACGCTTGGAAACGAGGTCAAACAGTTCAATCTTCGTTTCATCTTGTTTCTCACAGTCTGAGAGTCCTTTAGGTGCATTTTTGCGTACCTTTCACTGAGAAGAAGCTTCCATCTCGCCACTCTGCCATAAAGCCCAGATCAGTGGAGTGTTGCATGGATGGTTGTCCTTCAACAAGTTTCTCCCATCTCCACACATGATCTCTGGAGCTCAACTCAAGTGACCATTGGGTTCTTGGTCACCTCTCTGAACAAGGCCCTTCTCCCCCGATTGCTCAGTTTGGCAGGGTGGTCAGCTCTAGGAAGAGTCATAATTGTTCCAACTTCTTCCATTTAAGAATTATGGAGGCCACTGTGCTCTTGGGAACCTTCAACGCAGCTGAAATGTTTTGTATCCTGCCCCAGATCTGTGCCTCGACACAATCCTGTCTCTGAGCTCTGCAGGCAGTTCATTTGATCTCATGGCTTGGTTTTTGCTCTGATAAGCATCATCAGAGACTTTTTATTAGGCAGGTGTGTGCCTTTCCAAATCAAATCAATTGAATTTGTCACCAGTGGACTTTCAAGTGTCAGCAAAGGGTCTGAATACTTATGTCAATGTGATATTTCAGTTTTTTTCTTTTTAATAAATGTGCTAAATTATCAGAAATCTAGATTTTGCTTTGTCATTATGGGGTATGCAGCATTTTAGTCTAAGAATGCAACATAACAAAATGTGAAATAAATGAAGGTGTCTGAATACTTTCTGAATACACTGTATCTATAAAACATTAGTAGTTGGTGAGTTAGGGTTGTATGGTACAATTCTTTGACATTTTCCCACTAAATCAAGTTTTTCAGATGACCCCATTACCTACCTGTAAGTGTTTGGCAAGAAAATGGTGGTTCAAATAATTTCTGCAAGTATGTGTGTTAATAAATGGTCTTTTGTTTTTCCAGCAATAGAAATGAATGTGTCATCTCATTTTCTCTCTTTCTTACTCTCTGCTGTGTGTAGGATGCTCTCTGGGATGGTGATAAATGCAACCGGAGCTCTTTAGCACATGCACAATAATAGAATATCTGCCCTCGTTCAACTCTCGCTCTCGCTCTCTCTCTCTCTCTCTCTCTCTCTCTCTGCTTCAACATCTTACTCATTCTGCTTCTCTTCTTCCAAACACTCTATTGCTTCACGTCTCTCTACATCTGATGGCAAATTAATTATAATCTTTATAATTGGGATATATGTAACCTGTTCAAAACCAACATAAACCTTTACATTTAGTAAGTGATGTAGTGGTTAAGTAACAGTTTTTATTCTGTCTGTTCATTGCATGTATTAGAGTGCACATTCTTACCCCTATCTCTATCTCGTCCTGGTTAAGCTTGCATTGAATTGCTGTAAAGCCTCCCATTTCTCCAAACTGCAGATAAAAGCAAGAGTCAAACAGAGACATTGATCGCAGGACAGATTTTGTCAGTTGGGGCAATGAGAGGCAAGTAAGGGATATTGTACAGCCAGTCGGTCATTATTACAAAACAAACAACGGCAGGTGATGAGGGTTTTGTATCACCACAAAGGGGTTAAATAGCAATTATGTGAATAAATGGACATGAAAAATTTATTTGAGGAACTAACCCGATTCACAAGATCCACCAGCCAGCCATGAGGCTCCTGTCCAATCAAAACAAAAAGATAGATTATGGCCAGTTAAAATTACTACTGCACATTCTGAAATGTAAGAATTTGGTTCCTTATGCAGTCTCTTCATTCATTGCAAAAGATCCCATTTTATATAAGAGAATATGCGGAGAATATTTAACAATGTAAAACTCATTTAATTATTAAATATATTTCTCTTTATTGCTCTGCAGTTAACATGTCTCTTCCTAGTACAAATACACAAACACTAAACAATGTTATTGACACAAAAACTAGAGGTCGACGATATGTTTTTTTTTTTAAATGGCCAATATTGATATCCAGAGAGCAGGGTGGCCGATAGGCCATTATAACTAGGGGTGCACCGATCGATCGGCCACCGATAGAAACCGTCCAATATTCAGTAGTAATTCTGACTCCCTGCACTGTAAACACAGAGAGGATAAAAAGACTGCAAATGGGTTAAAAAACAAAACAAACATGCGAATACATAAGAGTATATGTGATGTAACACGAGTCGTGACAATCAGACATTGTGTTGAGCGATAGAGACTGTTTGAGAGATCATGAACACTTTCAGCTTCACTCTCTTTAACATGAGGGCTCTCGGTGTCAATCAAACATGCACACTCTCCAGGTGCTCTCAATATCTCATCATCAGTCACTCATCCCAGCGCTATTCTGTGAGGATCCCGATTTAAATCAGATTAATGTTGGTCACAATACCACTAATAACAGATGCAACTGATTAAGCTTCAATAGCGGCACCGTGCATCAATTCATGATGTGTTATAACAAGATGCCAAAGACAGTAGACAAATCATACATATGAATGATTTCTCACTAGAGCAGTTTTAGAGCTTGAAATTGATAATTTTGTCTTATTTTTGAAAGCATCTCTGCTGTGTGTGATGCTCTCATGGTTTTTGTTTGCCAGTATGTCACAATGACAACTGAACTACTAATAACTGTTTTCAATACAAATAAATATTAGCAATTCACAATTAATGTAATTTTGGTAATACTTTATAAAAAGGCTTTGTGAATTAGTTAATGCATTATGTATCATGAACAAACAATGAACAATATATTTTTACAGCATTTATTAATCAATGTCAGTTCATAAAAATACAGTTGTTAATTGTTAGTTCATAGTGCAATAATGTGCATTAGCTAAAACAACTTTAGATTTTTTTTAAATGTATTAGTAAATGTTGTAACTAACATGAAGTTCATGTTAACAAATGTAACCTTTTTGTAAAGTGTTACTGTAATTTTACTGTGTGGGGCATAAACATACGGTTACTGCAACATATAACTTGCAAAATTGTGGCAAAATGCACTTCACAATTTATTTATTTTTTAAATAAAAAAAATAGTGTTTGTCTTTTCATGGTCTGATTGGTATCGGCATCAAATTTCCTGATCGGTGCACCACTAGATATAACGGCAATATATCACACATTTTAATATAATAGTAAATAAATTGGCTTAAAAAATGAATGAAATTTGATTTTGCATTTTATTTACTCAAACTTTCACATAAAACGTTAACCTTGTAAAAATAAAAATCTTTCAAATTTCGATTGTTTTTGATAAGATATAAGTTACTTCTGGTTTCTGTTTAAAGGTGCAGTATGTAAGATTCAGAAACCCTAGTTATATGTAATGACACCTGTGGCTGGTAAGTGAATTGCAGCCAGCTACCTGTTGCTCTAGCTCATTGACATGACCATTAGATTTGGGCAAGGTTTGTGAATTACATTTTTAAATTATATATCTGCATATTGATATTTGCCTTTTTAACATTAGTCAAGATAGTTAACAGTTACAGGAAACTGTTGAGAAGAGAGAGAGCACAACGAAACACCAGAGCACTTGAAACATCATGAGCTCATACGCATCTGTTTCAGATCTGATATGTGGGACCATTTAAATGACTGTTGCACAATGCTCTTATCACACAATGGCACTAACAACAAAATTAAATGTGATTGGACATTTACATGTCTCAGATGGCTCCTTCACTTGCAAGCAGGTGATTCTTTGAGCTTGAGAAACTAATCGGCCAAATGGGAAAATGTATCAGAATATCGGCTTTGCCCATATAGTCGACCACTAACCAAAATGGTTACCAAACTAATTTCTCGACGTTTTCACTCATTATCCTACATTCAAAAACGCACATACACATGTTGGTAATCATTACGAGGATTATATTCTATTGTTTTTATACTGAGCTTATAATTTTGTTTTATCCCCAAATCCTAACCCTCACACAGACTTTCTTTTTGCAATTTTACATTTTGATTAAGGCATTATTTAGTGTGTTTGAAATGCAGGGACATTCGGGATGTGACACTGCTAATGGCAAAAAAGCACTGTGCCATTTTTCTTCAAAAAATATGTGCTGTAGTCTACAAAACCAGTTTTTCTGTTCTTTAACTTGGAATGTCAATTAGACCATGAAAAGGCAAACACAAATGCAAACGTATGCACCCACACACACACACACACAGCACATGAACATATATAATACCTTCTGGTAGCTGGTGCTGGGAGATACAGCAAACATACTGTCCTCTCCAAACACTTCCGCCCAGTTCCTCTGACCGGCCTTCATCCGGTTTTTAAAGTGATACTCATTGTCAGGGTTAAAAGCCTGTTAATAACACAATACAAGGAACAATAGTTAATGGCAAGTTAATCCAATTAAGCTATGGTGTGACGTTTTGTGGAGGCTTAGCATTGTAACTAGCATTTTTACTGGTAATGTTACTAGTGTTTTAAAAGTAGCATGACGGCAAAAATTAGATTTTTTTTAATAATATACCAAATGTAAAATGGATTGCTAAATAAATCTGAAAAGAACACAGGAGTGAACTGCATGAATCATAGACTGAACCGTTCAGACATGTTTCTTCACAAATTCTGCACAGATAAATCACTTGCCTTAACTGAGTTATGAAAACATGAAACCAATGTTAGAAATGTTGATTTGTAAGGTAAGTGAAACTGAAATCAGCCTAATCATTAACTGCCTAATCATTAATTTTAGAATTAAAAAGTCATCGAATGTTGTAATTTCTGAATTTTATTGGGAAGGGGGGGGGTTGTTTGGGTGATGGAGTAGGAAACACTGGTGTGTACCAACCATAGTAAGAACTCCCAAGAGTCCGATGGGTATGGGGTCCTGTTTGACTCTCTCAGCTACTAAATCCACCAGCAGCATCAGCATGTTGTAGATGCCTTCATGAATCTCTGTTCCCCACTTGTGCACTGCACTCGATGTCAGCAACTTAAGGAGAGTTTAACATATGAATTATTCATGAAATCATATCTCTTGCTGTTCTTAAAACGTTCTAACAAACACCTGATATTCTGTATCATTTTTACATCCTTGCTTATCCACACACACACCTTTTTTAAGGCCTCAGGCATGCACCTGTCCATGAATCTCTTGCAGTTCTCATCTGCATCAGCCAAGCCTAGAGAGAGAAAAGAGATTTCACATGTGACATTTCTTTCTAGTGTATGCAACCCACCGGGTTCCTGCACATTATGACAAATTAATTTCCATAACGTTTTCAGTTAATCAAGATTACTGGATAAGGATTACTTTGATATGTTTATATAGAAATACAGCGCAGATGGATGCAAACACACGTTCGTTGTTAACAGCTTATGAAGGTCTCCAATAAGATTCTCAAAAGGACAGACTGATGTCATGTTAGTTTTAATCTACACAAACACTCACAAAGATACATTTCCACAACTTTTCCATGACTTTAAGATGTGAATACTTTTCATAACATTTCCAGGCATGGAAATAACTAGGACTGGGTTTAAAAAAAAAAAAAAGAGAGATTTTCTGATGCATCTCGATATCGATTTTAAATCCCAAGATCGATATTTACTTTATGCGTCAACCCTCTACAGTGTGAGTAAATCACTCGTGTATATACGACCACATTTTGTGCCATGCGACTCAAAATGTCTGTGTGATTAGCCACTGGCTGGTAAATGTTCAGAAATGCCGTGGATTATCTCTTACACACACACACACACACACACACACACACACACACACACACCGTAGTGTTTCCATGTTTTATGGGGACTTTCCATAGACATAATGGTTTTTATACTGTACAAACTTTATATTCTATCCCATAAACCTAACCCTACCCCTAAACCTAAACCTCACAGAAAACTTTCTGCATTTTTACATTTTCAAAAAACATAATTTAGTATGATTTATAAGCTGTTTTCCTCATGGGGACCGACAAAATGTCCCCACAAGGTCAAAAATTTCGGGTTTTACTATCCTTATGGGGACATTTGGTCCCCACAAAGTGATAAATACACACACACACACACACACACACACACACACACACACAGTTCAAGTCAGACGTTTACATACACCATAGCCAAATACATTTAAACTCAGGAATTCATCATTCCTGACATTCCTGTATCGGGTCAGTTATGATCACTTCTTTATTTTAAGAATGTCAAACGTCAGAATAATAGTAGGGAGAATTATTTATTTCAGCTTTTATTACTTTCATCACATTCCCAGTGGGTCAGAAGTTTACATACATTTTGTTAGTATTTGGTAGCATTGCCTTTAAATTCTTTAACTTGGGTCAAATATTTTGGGTAGCCCTCAACAAGCTTCTCACAACAAGTTGCTGAAATATTGTCCCATTCCTCCAGACAGAACTGGCGTAACGGAGTCAGGTTTGTAGGCCTGCTCGCACATGCTTTCAGTTTTGTCAACAAATTGTCTATCAGATTGAGGTCAGGGCCTTGTGATGGCCTCTCCAATACTTTGACTCTGTTGTCCTTAAGCCATTTTGCCACAAATTTGGAGGTATGCATGGGGTCATTGTCCATTTGAAGACCCATTTGCGACTGAGCTTTAACTTCTTGATTGATTTTGTGAGATGTTGCTTCAATATATCCACATACATTTCCTTCCTCATGATGCCATCTACTTTGTGAAGTGCACCAGTCCTTCCTGCAGCAAAGCACCCCTACAACATGATGCTGCCACCCCCATGCTTCACGGTTGGGATGGTGTTCTTTGGCTTGCAAGCCTCACCCTTTTTCCTCCAAACATAACGATAGTCATTATGGCCAAACAGTTCAAATTCTCCTAAAATTACGATCTTTGTCCCCATGTGCACTTGCAAACTGAAGTCTGTGGTCTTATGGTGGTTTTGGAGCAGTGGCTTCTTCCTTGCCAAGCAGCCTTTCAGTTTATGTTAATATAGGACTCGTTTTACTGTGGATATAGATACTTGTCTACCCGTTTCCTCCAGCATCTTCACAAGGACCTTTACTGCTGTTCTGGGATTAATTTGGATTTTTTGCTCCAAACTACGTTCATCTCTAGGAGACTAAATCGGTCTCCTTCCTGAGCGGTATAATGGCTATGTGGTCCCATGGTGTTTATACTTGAGTACTATTGTTTGTACAGATGAATGTGATACCTTCAGGCATTTGGAAATTGTTCCCAAGGATGAACCAGACTTGTGGAAGTCCAATTATTTTTTTTCTGAGGTCTTTGTGGATTTCTTTTGATATTCCCATGATGTCAAGCAAAGAGGCACTGTGTTTGAAGGTAGGCCTTATAATACATCCTCTGGTACACCTCAAATTCAGTACACTTCCTATCAGAAGCTAATTGGCAAATTCTCTAAAGGCTTCAAAGAGTTCTTATCAAAAAATCCTCTACCCGCAGCAATGACAGCTTTGCAGATCCTTGGCATTCCAGCTGTCAGTTTGTCCAGATAATCGGGTGACATTTCACCCCACACTTCCTGTAGCACTTGCCGTAGATGTGGCTGTCTTGTCGGGCACTTCTCATTCACCTTACCAGTCTAGCTGATCCCACAAAAGCTCAACACTCTATTCCAATGATCTTTTGTCCAATGTCGGTTTCTTTGCCCACTCTAACCTTTTCTTTTTGTATTTCTGTTTCAAAAGTGCCTTTTCTTTGCAGTTCTTCCCATAAGGCCTGCACCCCTGAGTCTTCTCTTTACTGTTGTGCATGAAGCACAACTTTACTGTTGTGCATGAAGCACAAGCAGGTACAATTCAATGAAGCTGTCAGCTGAGGACATGTGAGGCGTCTATTTCTCAAACTTCAGACTCTGATGTACTTATCCTCTTGTTTAGCCTTCCACATCTCTTTCTGTCCTTGTTAGAGCCAGCTGTCCTTTGTCTTTAAAAACTGTAGTGTACACCTTTGCTTGAAATTGCCAAAAATCTGAAAATGTCATACATTGTAAAGCCTCCATTCCTCAAAACAATGATTGACTGACAAGTTTCTAGAGAAATCAAAATCTGTACATTATTCCAAACTTTTGACCACCAGTGTGTGTGCGTGTGTGTTTTGTCCTATGGAGTGGTGGTGGCGTAGTGGCTAAAGCACAGGGCTGTAAATCAGAAGGTCGCTGGTTTGAACCCCACGGCCACCACCATTGTGCCCTTGAGCAAGGCACTTAACTCCAGGTTGTTCCGGGGGGATTGTCCCTGTAATAATTGCACTGTAAGTTGCTTTGGCTAAAAGCATCTGCCAAATGCATAATTGTAAATGTATCTATGCAATTTCAAGATATTACATAAAATGTGACCATTATGATGAAAAACTAACGATAACATATAATTTGTAAAATTATGTAATAATTCATAATGTACCTACTTAGAATGTCCCCTGTATAATCATCAGCATTTGATGAGAGAGAAATTCTTTCATATGCAAGCAAAATTGACATTATAGCTGAAATTGGAATTGAAGGCTTGTGAATCAGAATTGAATAGGGAAATCTGTATCAATACCCACCCCTAGCAATAACAATCTAATACTTCCTGATATTCACAGGAAACCATCAGAACTCACCCAGTCGGGCCAGGCAGGTGGACGCGACGAGGCACTTGCCAAGTGATTCCTCTCTCTTGTACGGGATGGACCAGTGATCAGTGAACACTCTGCTCTCCAGCTCATAAAGATTAGTGGTGGGAAACTCCATACTGTTCCCAGAACAGTTCCCATTCTCATCATTACTCCTCTGTCAGAGAGAGAAAGAGAGAGCAATGTGTCATTCTATGATTTGTTGTAATTTTTCTTGTAATTACAATATTTCCGACTTCACTTGAATGCCTTATTACACTTGGTGACTTCATGCTCACCAATTTCAAAAATAAATTTAACACATTTGAGACAAATGTTTTTGGGGATGGGGGTATGCTATGAAATCTGTCCATGTAGGCATCTGCCTAATTTGGCTAGCTTATACCAAGTGGCAGCTGAATTGGTGCTAAAATACTGTAGACGTCAACAAAATATATGGTTAATGTTTTGTCCTCCCTTTTCAAATTGTATAAGCCTTTTTATTTTGCCATCCTATCTAGGCAGTTATTGTATATGGTTAGTTGTATTATATTATTTGCACTTACAGTAGCTTTGTTTTTCCCCAGTTTGCAACCCTATCAGAACATGCCTGCTGGGAAAAAAATTATCCACATCATCATTTTTCATATTTATAATTAATGGTGCAATCTGAGCTTGGTTGTCCAAGAATTTAGCTTAGTGGCTAACAGCACCAGATTTGTTGTGTTTTGGTAGAGTGCAAAATGAAATATTCTTGGCTGTTGATTTTAAATGCCATTTATTTATAGTTCTGCAGCACATATTGCAACATTAATGGACAGATATTTAAATGTGTGTTCTCTGATTATCAGCATCCACATTGAAGTAGATTACAGCATAAAGGGCTGCACACAATGCAAACAGTTCTGACAGGGGGATATTGTTATACCAGACATATGTTTGCCCTTGAGTGAGTGGAATATGTGAATGTGTAATCAGTTCAAGAGACAATGAAAGTCACTTTCTCTCTTTCTGTGCCTCTGGGGAATGTCACATGTCTGTGCTTATCCCAAAGTCCTTAAGTGAGTGATTTTCCATCTCAGAGAGGAAAACCAGGGTTCTGTTTTGGACCCGGTTTGGGGTGAATGCCTCCCTGTGGGCAAGTTAAAGGGTTAAATTAAAGCTCTTCTACCTAACTGAAGTTCAGCTGTTTCCAATTACTTATTTAAGAGCCATTACAAAATCAGATTTAACACTAAGCTGAGCTCAAATCAAGAGCAGCAACTGTGACACAAGTCGGGCTTAGACTAGACTGTATTGTGCACTATGATTAAATAAAAGCGCATTTACTCAGGAACTTTAACAATATGCCGGAGCACAATGATGGAAAATATCTGAGTCACACAGACAACTGTATGTCATTGTGCATGTGCACGATAGCATTTTATTAGGTTTGTGATATGCTGGGCTACAAAACCATTTCAGCTGCTTTTCATAGGCAGATGAATCACTGAAATGCCATGTTAATTTGATTTCCTTAGTCATTCCAAAACATAAAACCAGCCTATATATTTCTTAAATAAAGTTTGCCTGATGATTCTACTCCATATTTTTAAATGACGGATATAAATATTTTTTACGTGCTACGGAATGGCCTAGAAAGCAGGAGTCTCAAGACATGTTTATTTCAACTTTTTAAGAGACACTGTCTTATAAACACAATTTACATGGCATAAGATAATCTAAACATTAGTGATGCACCAAAATGAGAATTCTTGACCAAATTCTGGACACACTGGGCCGAAAACTAGGGCTGAAAAGATTAGTCGACATTATCGACAACATAGCAGAATAGTTGTTTGATCTCAATTAACAAAACATGACATAATTTGAAACGCTAATGATGAAGCGCAAAAGCAGCACTTCAGTTCACACCTGATTGATCAGAGGAAGAAAACACAGCTCAGTCCAGATGCACTCTAAACTTTCCAAACAGTTTGAGGTGATATAGATCAAAGTATGAGGGATTTATAATATAAAAATACAAAATAAATAAATACAGAAGCTGTGTTGTCCTAACGTGAAATAAGGCAGAGCAGTACCTGGCGTTCCGCTTGAGCAAAACTAGCCTGTCGGAGCATTTAAAAAGGAAACACCAGGTATTATATCTTTAATAAATCCTTTATTAAAGTTCAAATAATAAGGAAGTGGGTTGTGTAAATAAGCACAAACTCTGCAAATGGCATTACTCTGTGCGGTCAGAGCCGCTTATATGAGTCAAGTGAAAAAAAAAAAGTGTTTCAAACTTCTCCCGGCTGATAAACCCTCTCATGTGGAGAGGCTCACTGCTGCAGTTAGATTATAACGTGATTGCTCGCAACGTATTGAATCATAATATGTGTGTACATTCCCTGAAAGCAAGTCTAAATATCTTATTTGTTGTTTCTTTCATTTGAAATGGAAAACAAGACAAAACAATAAAAAAAAAAATTTAAGTAATTTTAATGAATTAAACATGAATGTCAATTAGAGGTATTTTTAAAAGAAGATTTTGTCCTCTATATTGTTAGTAAGCACGTTTAATACAAACATTTATCTAGAGACACAAGCCGAATAGTCGGTTAAGAGCTAATGAATAATCGTTGCTATAATCGCCTGAATATTCGAATAATCATTCTAATTTTTAATGCACATATCTGACAATTAAACTAAAGAGATGCAAAACAGCGTACGTTTCCATTAACTGTAAATGCGCATTATCTTGAGGGAGCCCACCTTTTTGTCAAGAGCAGCTGAACTTTGCTTTGAGGAGAGTCGTATTTGCTGTAATAAAAGAATTGTACATTATGATATTAAATGCAGCCAGGAGACACCTCAGAATAAGTGCAATATCTCACATAAAGAGGGCTCAAATGGCTGTTCCCATTCGCCGACACCCTCCACATATATATCAGTTCTGTTGGATTGTGAGGACCCACTTTAACGACAGTCTGGGTGAAGCACTTTCGACTAACCAGGGCTGCGTTTGAAGAATCGTGTACATGATCAGGTCATGACACCTCATCATTCATGCAAATAAGCTGTTTCAATAACTTTAACGTGCATTTTAACTAACACAAAACTCTTAAAAATCCATCTCCTCCTAGCACATTAAATGTTATGTGAATTTTGAGAGTTTATTCGCATATAAATCGTTTCCATTCAGAATTTCATATGCACATTTTCACAATGCACGTAAAAATAGTTGGATGAAAACGCAGCTATAGAAAATGTGTAGCTTATTAAGAAAGCCTTTATTGTTAACTCAGGGTTTCTGCAGGTATCATCAAACCTTTGATGAAACATTTAACGCCATACACGACACACACACACACACACACACACACACACACACACACACACACACACACTTTTAAAAAGCCCATGTCCCAATTGTAACCATTCAATCTGACAATGATGCAATGATGATAATCTTGGATATTTGAGACAATCTGCATAATTCAAAATACACTATCACTCTGAACTGAATTAGAAATGGCTCAGGAGACAGCTTAAAATATAAAAATGTATTTGCAGATATGTCAAATTTAATTTAACATAGTACCAATCAGCTAGATATTGAATGCTATAGGCATACTGAAAAATCAGGCCATGACTGCAAAAAAGCCATTATGTTTCTGTTTGTGTAAATTGTACCGCCATCGAATACACGTGACCTCCTTCAACTATAACCACAAATTCTATCAGCCTGGACAGTGAAGGAAAAACTCTGAACTTTTTAAGGCTGGAAATTAATGTATGCAAAATTCAAGTGCTACAGAAATTACACAGTTTTAACTGTGTAAATAAGATAATTAATCCATGTGCCTTTTAGTTCCAACTCTGACTCAACATTTTTAAATTCATTGCATTTGTCCTTGTATCTCCTCATAGTATTAGATTTTGTAATAATTTGAGCCATGAGTGTGTTAGATTTGTTTTTAGCCTGCTCAGCTAGTTGATCGACATCATTTTGAAGGCTGGCGCACATCTCCATCAACACCTCCCTTTTCTTTTCAGTTCTTCCAGCTCATCTTCCAAAGCTTTTCTCTTAAGTCCACGCATGGCACCCTTTCTCTTGCTCCTCTCTTCATCAAGGTAGATCCTGTATATGGTCCTGGCTGAGGCTACAGAAGCCAGTAGTTCACAATTGTCATGCATTGTTAATCTCAGAAATCAATTTATTTTGAAGTATGGGGCAAGTCCACATTTTAAAACGTAGCTGGATTTGTCCTTTCCACATGTGAAAGATTTGGCTATTTGCGAATCAGGAAACATTCCCTGGAACAACTCAGAACTTAGATGCGTATGAGTGGTGCTGCACCTCTGCCTGCAGTGTCGCATTCAAACCAAACGCTGGTCAAAGTTTGATCGATTTTCCTTCGGTAGTGGCTCCGCAGGAAGCGGTGGTCACTACAGCAGCAGTTGTGGTGGGAGCGGTAGTTGCTGAAGATGTTACTTTGTTGGTCACGGTGAAGAAACTTGAGATAGTTAATTGCTGTCTGCCTTTTACAGCCAATTTGTGGTCGGACTGCATATTTAACGGCTACATGTTGACAAACCAACCATGTAAGCAACCATGTCCTAAATTCTTTGTCTTCTAGCCACTTTTGCTGGAATTTGCACTTACCCATTTCTTTGCAACTTTACTAAATTTACGTTCTCTGTTCTAACTCCTCCAGCCCGCCATGGTCCAAACATCCGTTGTTACGTCAATTTTGCACCGGCCGGAGGCAATTACCAAACTGGTAATTTATTACAAAGCCATTTATTGACTTTTAAAGCTTTTTAATGCTCCGCGGAAACCCTGTAACTACTAAACTGGATAATGCAGCAGCAAAATTATCAATAATTTCAGTGAAAATGAAGCAAGTTCTTTTGGCACATATCTTTTTTTGTCCACATTATATGTGGACCTGGGGGCGTATTACAGAAAACTTTCATCTTAAATCTTAAGTCTTAACAGGGTCCGAAATGAACTTTTTACCCTACCAGCCAAGGTGGCTCGCAGATGAAAAATGTACCAGCCAATCAAATTTCTTACTGGCCATTTTGTTTTTTGCATTTTACAAGTGGATTTTACATACATGAATGACAAATAAACAATAGTGTGAACATGCTTAAAAATTAACTTAAAAAAAAGAATTTTATTGTTTTTATTATTTATGAAATATTTAATAGCCAGATTATTTTCAAGATTCACCGGCCAAATAGAAAATGTTCCCACATCTGGCACTTGCCGGGTGTTAATTTCAGATCCTGTCTTGATTTAGTCTGCTGATGTATAAAACAGCAATAATTTAATTCAGGAACACCGTTCTAAGTTTATTTTGTATCGTAGTCTGCATAAAAAAATATTGCATGCAGATACCCCCACAAAAAAATAATTATTTTTGTGTAAATTCTATTTATAATTGACAAATAAGAATTGTATCAATCATACAGCCCTAGCGTAAACTGTTAAACAGCTAAAGCACTGCAACTCTGTCAGCACACTGACTAATTGGAAACTAGAAAGGCCAAACATCAGCCGATTAATTTGTCTGGCATATATATCCGTCTGTCACTTCAGATAACAAAGACAATAACTTCACATTTGGCTTGAAAAACATTAGTACGACACGTGTTTTTAAGTTTGTTCATTGGGAGTACACCTTAGAGTTATCTGAGTGAAAGCATGTCTCTCATGTGATGCCACTCATTCTAACAGAGATGGAGCATTAAACAGCTGTAGAGCAGTGATTCATAAAAGATCTCTGTGTGCCGCTGTTGACTGAGTCTGACAGCTTCAGTGTGCAGGAGGAATAAGACACGCTGCTCAGAGTGTGAGAGGGACGGACAGAGCTGAGAAAGCAGAGAACAGGCAACACGAACAAATCACGTATTCTGTTCTCTGGTGGAAGAAACCACCACCTGCACTGTGTGGGTTTAGAGAAGAGAGTATTTGTCCATGTGTGAAGAGAGAGAGAGACCATGGAGGTTGAGCTGGATCTTATTTGAACCTTTTGATCACAAATAATAATAATAAAAAAAAAAAAACGTGCAAGAGTGTACAATCAGAAAACTGGAAAATTGGAATCTGAATATTGGAAGTCTGCCCAGTGCCCGGAGGAGACAAATATGCAGATTACAACCCACATAAGATACATTTACATAACTTTACAGTAAGGATACATGTTTCACTCTCTTATAATCAATTAAATGTTGATAAGAGAAGCCAGCTACTTTACACTTGTGGCTGCTGAATTCAGATGAAAGCCAAAGTAATATTATAGCTTCAGGCTGTTGTCTCAAGAAATGATTCATTAATGATTCACATGCCTTGTTACTGAAATGACAGGTGTTATTTGTATTTTTTTTAAAAAGCTGCAATTATTGGCAAATCTGATGATGGGTTCAGCCCATCAGAAGTAAAACCTTCTAACTACACAAGCTTGAGCATTGTTGCGTTCTGAAATGCTTCAACAGAGCAAAGTAACGCAAGAAGGGGTTGCATTTTTCCCAGTGTTGCCACAAGGTGTTCAATAGACCTGAATCAGAGTCAACCGCATTTTTAATTAAGAGATGAAAGAAAAAGGGGATAGATATACAGTCTGTTCTGTGGGTTGCACTGTTGTATACCTTGTCAACTTCTCAGTCTACAAACACTGAAAACAATTCTCCCTAAAAAAAACAAAAAAACAAGGTTAACCAAATGTATTTAATGCACTATGAACTAAAATTAACAACTGTATTTTTACTAAGATGATTACATGCTGTAAAAATATATTGTTAATGCTAGTTCGCAATAACTAATGCATTAACTAATGTTTACGAATGGAACCTTTTTGTAAAGTGTTACCAAAGTTTCCATGCAGTCTAGAATAAGAGTATCTCTGACTATGGAAATAAACATGCAAGCATGTAACTGGACTCTTGTTATGTCCTGCACTTCACATTTCCATGTAGGATTAAGTTCACTCATGGTGATTGAGACAATTTTAATTTTGCTGAGCAAAAATTCTGTGTGCTTTGGAATTGCAAAACACATTTAATGCGCTTTTACAATTTGTAATTGTTTATGTCACAAACAGGGTGAACGTAGGGCTGTTGTTTTGTTGTTGTTCAGTGATTTAGAGCGACGATAGAGAAAGCTTGTGTTTGTTAGGAGGCCTCTGGCCTTTGGGACGAGGTAAGGTTACATGGCACATTCCAAACCTGTTGCCATGTGGGGTGCAAATGGGGTGAGGTGTGTGCACATGGACCGTGCTTCCTGCTGAACATACCACCTCAGAGGGTTAAACCTCCACAATGTGTGAACTAATTGTGGAGTGGTGGTGGCGTAGTGGACTAAAGCACATAACTGGTAATCAGAAGGTCGCTGGTTCGATCTCCACAGCCACCACCATTGTGCCCTTGAGCAAGACACTTAATCCAGGTTGCTCCGGGGGGATTGTCCCTGTAAGTCGCTTTGGATAAAAGCGTCTGCCAAATGCATAAAACATTTTACTCCTGATACTCCTTACCTGTGTGAAAACCTGGGATTTGTACAAGGATGTGCAAACTACATATTTTTAAAATCAAATAAGCAGTGGGTTGACTGAATGACAAGTCAGCTAATCAATCCTCAGAAAGTCCTGTAAAAATAGGCTGGTTTTGTGTACACCGGACCCTGCTCAAATGCATTTCTTAAGGCCAAAACATACTCTATGCAAGTACATAACACAGCAATTCTAGCTACGAAAGCTCGATATTGTGCGTTGTTGTGTTCTAAAATGTGTCAAATCACAAATCATGAAACAACGCAAGTAGCATTTTCATTTTCAATATTGCCACAATGGCCGCTATAGCAGACATTAGTGTATACTGGCCACTTCTATGGCAAGTTCTCTTTCAAGACAACTACTGTCATGGTGGAGCAACTGTTAGAAGAGAATATTCCTTAGCAAGTAAGTTGAAATCAATAAAGCAACTTACCTGAATAATAACAAATCCACTTTAATGACGCAAAATTTTGAAATCAACTATCGCCCCCTTGAGTAGTGAGGTTTGTTGCCTCACATGTACACATGTATTAGGGTGGTGTTCAAAATATCAATATAACAATACATCACAGAGTTTCCTCTATATGCATTAATACCACTGCTGAATTATGAGTGCCACTACAATAATTTCACATGGTTCATTAATATTCATAACGCAACATCTAGCCATAGTCAGCTGTGCACTTTCTTCACTTTGCGCAGTAGTGATATTTTGTTTGTGAAACGAATCAATCTTTTTGAACTAATCTTATAAGTGAACGAATCGATCTCATTCACCTACATACACTGGCTCAAATTTCTCATTCACTGACATCTCTTCCTTTCGAAGACAATGAGCATTAGTTTGAAGAGCAAGATTACTTTGGTAGCTTTTCATGCCTGTGAAGACTGACTATAGTGCGAACTAATAGCATTCGAGTGCAAGTTGTGAAGAAGCATATCATTGGTTTGACCCACTGAACGAATAATCCCTTAACTGAATGAAAGAGATCAGGATCTGTTGACTGGCTGAAGGAGAGGAGGAGTTGACATTCATTCATTTGCTACGATAATCTCGTTCAACAAGGAGAAAAAGTGACTGATGACATTACAATAACATCAGGATGTAATTTAATCACATAAATATTTTTAGGCTAATATTGTTGTCTTTTTGAATAGTCATGCACAGCAGTTCACAAAATAATAGCTATTTTATGTTGTCATTTGTGGTGAAAACACTTATGATGCTTAAACGCTTGTGACAGGGCTGAGGGCGGGGCAAGGTCGTAATTATAAACACCCGGCCCCTTATCATTGTAAAGCAGTTTAATGGAAAGGAGGAGGCGAGAAACGGCCTGGCGATATAAACAATATTTTAATGATTAACTTAAAAGACGAACACACACACACACACGACGGACACGTCCGTAAACTATCTTGCTCTCGTCGCACCACCGTCCGCAATCGGCCTTTATCCGGTGTGTATAATCACGACCCGGCCCCGCTCTCCGCCCTGTCACAGATCTCTTAGTAGATTTGTAGATACACACATTTTAATAAAGTATTATTAAGACTTATTTTGGTTGTGAAAGACACACTGGTTTATCAATGGTTTAATGACTAAAGAAAACACATCAAACACGTTAATTTGTTGCCACCTACTGGTTGTAGTGTGATTTACAAAAATTGTCACTGAACAAATTGGTAAGCAAATCTGAATGACAGACAGAGAAACATCATTAAAGTTAATTCCCTCCACTAACTAAATTTGACATTTATTTTAGAAAGAGGTTGTGGAGTTTGATATAACTTTAAACTACAGAAGTTGTGAAATGATCAATTCATGTTCTATATATTTTGTTAATAATTGGAGAACAAATTAGAATGATTAGGACAGATGAAACCTAGTGCCAAAAAATAGACAGTTACAGTATGATTTTTCTGTCTTCAAGAGCTTTTTTTCTTTTTCTAATCGTTTACTATAGAAAATAACTATATTCTGAATATTAGCTAGCTAGCTCAAATTATGTTAAAACTCAGTTTAAAAAAACTAAACAACATCAATGCAACAGAGTGGAATGAATTTGGCTTTACTAAAGCAATATTACAAGAGCAAGAGTGTGATATGGCCCTACATCAGCACTGCTATAGGTAATAGCAGCAGTGCTTATTTAGGGCCATATAGCACGGTTGCGAAAGCGATACTGCTTATAAACAACAGTTCAACGAACAAGTAAATTTAAATACAGAATTTGTTATTGCTGGTTTGTCCAAGCCTCTCAAAAATGTAGCTTTAGAACTAGCATCACGGCTTGAGCTGTTTCTAACAAGTTATTAGAGAAACAAGGTTGTGCAAGTTTGTGTGAGAGAAAGCGAGCGAGAGATATGGAGTGTGTGCGACCACCTGTTGCCACTCCCAAGCAGAGATGCTGTAGTGTTAGTCAGCTTCTGAAGATAAAGTAATTTTGGTTAAATGCATCATATTTTCTCAGTAGAAAAATATCCGTCCAAGCGGGGGTATTGCTCCCTATTTCACGGTAGCGGTGTAAGATTAATTCACTATAGAAACAGCAATCTCCTCAGCCATTTTGAACAGTATGTCCTCTCTAATGTGGAAACACTGGTAAGAGGCAAACACCTTGAGTTTGTGAAATTAATCAGTCTGTTGTATCTCTTAGCTGTGATGAGCCTTAATGCTGAAGTTGTTAGTTAAAGGCTGTTTAAATCGATTTCCTATCTTTAGTAGTAGTAGTAGTAAGAGCGATCGCGTAGGGCTGATGAATGAAAACACTGACAGACACGGACTCACATAACCTAACTGGCTCATACTACAAACAAAAACTGCCTTTTGCCACCAGCTGCTGACTAAAATCTGTAATGTCACAAAAATAAATGTTAAGGGACACATATGCACGGCTCTTACACTTTAGTTTAGATAGGCACGAATACAAGCAGCGTGATACACACAGTGAGGCGTCCGAGTGCTGATGTACTGAGACATCAGTACTCATGGAACATAACTTGTCCAATCAGATTAGTGGATCAGAACTAACTATTGTATATATTAGGCATAATGCGCACATCTTATAAAACCTGCCTAAGATTGAAATCCTAGAATCGCCCCTGGTTTATATTATCTATTTTTATTATACGTTTCTCTAGACTACTCGATTCTGATTGGTCAATGGTGCCATCTAGCGGTCTGATTAGCGGGAGTAACAACCGCACATCCAGGAAACAAGACAGAGCGAGTCAACTTTTCTAATTCTCTCATCTATGTGAGAGCTCTACAAGTAAGCTAATAAAATAATTTTAACTTAAATGTAATGCCCATTTATTTATTTGGCAATTAGTTTTGTAATAAGCTGGATAATGAGCAGTCAGACTCATTATTTAAAAAATAAACACCAACAGAACTCCGACCCAAACCGGAGATGGAATTCAGTTGTTCAGCAAATTCTTTCTTCTTACATAATTACAACACAAATTAATTAGGGATGTGAATGGATCATCGAATACTCGAGTATTCATTCTAAAATAATTATTTGAAAAGTAAAAAAAACTATTCGAATTTCACAAAGTTTTGCTTTGCTGGCCATATATACAGTCTGATGCACGTTAAATCCTGAACACAAAAACTAAAACTAGCAGTTATAACAGAATGCACAGGGTTGCGCTGTTGAGTGTGGACACAAGTTGATCACATTTGATGAACAAACCATTCTGTCAATACATTTTGATGGACACCAAAAAGCGGGATATTGTGAGAATGTGGCTTACTGCAAGAAAGCTGGGTTCCTGTTTAAATGTACTGTTTAAACGATGTACGCTTTACTCCAATAAATGTGCAGCTCAACAGAAAGCGGTGTCCCCGTAACAACCTAATCCCCACAATGCTTCTGTAAACAACAAACATGGCATCTGAGAAAGATTTTGCCAGCTGAGGTAAGGGACATTCCATCATTTAAACTGGTGTGTATAAATGAGTATAATTAATGGAGCACGTGGATATGCTTGTTTTTCTCAACAAAAACATGACATGAGATACAATGTAAACATAACTATTATTTGTCGAGTGTTTATATTCATCCTGTACATTAATTGCGTCAGTCTACTTTATTAGCCGTTTCTTTTTCTTATCTTTACATGAGCGTAAATTAGGGCTGCACGATTTGGGGAAAATGCCATATTGCGATTATTGAGGCTAATATTGCGATATACGATTGCGATATAGTAAACAAATAGTATCATGAGTCAACTTGCTTGGTGTGTGAATGTGAGTGTGGATGGGTGATTGGGACACAGTGTAAAGCGCTTCGGTAACCTCTAAGGTTAATAAAAAAGCACTATATAAGTGCAGACCATTTACCATTAAGGAAAACGCACAAATAGATTACTGATAATGCTGAAATGTGTATTTCTCAACTCAAACATACAAACAAACAACTATAAATGCAGTGTTTTCAAATTAAAATACAATTTTTACAAAATTAAATAATAACATCTTTGCATTACTGCAAACTTATATACACCTAAATAAATTGGAACAATAAATAAGAACATACTTTACAAATTACTCGAACATACACATTTTCATGAAAATAAGATTGTCCAAACAAACATGGACATTTAATCAGGATGTAACATGTGCTTTCTATAAACTCTTTTGAAAAGGAAACTGGATATAAAAGTGTGGTTCACTCAAACCACTAAAACTGTTGTTGTTGCTGTTGTGTGTGTTTTTTTTTTTAAACGACCAACTGGTATTTCCAAATCCTCTTTCTAAAAAGATCTACTTATTGCTGGTACCTCTTGTCCAGTGTGTGAATCATTTTCTGAAACCCCACTTTGCTAACAGTGCATCATGTCTCTTTATATCTCTGTGAAGACTTGTCATATGGCGTGACACTCGCAAACACATCTGTAATTGTGCTTTGTTTTGTTTACTGGGCTTTTTAATGTAGTTTTAGTCAATGAAAACTGTTGACATTTTAGTCATATTTTAGTAACATTTAGTCATATTGATATATTAGCCACTGAACACAGTAAACATTTTAGCCATCAGAGTATTATTGATAAGCATTTGTCAATCCTGTCTATCCAATATATATATATATATATATATATATATACACACACACACACACATACACGCACATGTCATTTTATTGTTATTTTTCACATAAGATTGATTTTATCATGATGATCTCATCAATGATGCTACACGTTGCAAGCTGCAGACAGCGGGGGTGAGAGACGAGCGTCTCCGTGTTAGAGTGCGCATCACCCGGCAGAACTTTATATCTCTCTCAGATTTTGTCTCTTCCGCGACTGGTTGAAGCAGCTCTGATCGCACCGAGAATGACAGTTTTGGAGTTTGTTTATTTACATGGCACGCTCCCGTATTATATGAACTTTAATTAAGGATGAAATAAAGATATATCGCCAAGCTATGATCTGTGTTATTTTTTCTGGCCACCAGTTCAGTGTCGGTCTGCTCGGCATCTATCTCCACGCTGAACACCGGAAACTGAGACTGACTGGTCGTCATTTTATTAGCGGTGTAGAAAATGGGCAAACAGCTCTCAGAGAGAATGGGCTGTCACGTCCACACATGCACTTATTTATTTAATATAAAATCACAGCATTTTGCCATCATATAATTGCTCAGGCTGACATTGCGATTGCGATATGATTTATCGTGCAGCACTAGCATAAATGCTTTTATTCTATACTTTTGGTTTTCACGCATTGCTACAAAAAACACAGGACATAATATAAGCTTGTTTTGGATATAATTATATTATTTGGCTTGTTTTTTTAAAATGGTGACGCAACCTTTATGATCTCTTTCTCATTAATTACCTACATTTAAATAACAGAATATTCGAGTATTCGTTTTTTATTACCTTAAATATTCTAATACCAAATTACTGATGAATGCAAATCCCTAAAACCAATATGTTATTTCCATTTATTTATTTGGTTAGTAGCCATGTAATAAGTAGGATAAATAATGTACACTCAGCTGGTTGTTATTGCAAAATAAGACCTGATCAACCTGTCATTATCCCTTACATATTTATGTTGAATAAAAAGGGCAATTATGTAACTTTCTGCGTTGAGGCATTTCATTAGCAGAGTGACCATTATTACCACAGATATCGGTGCTTTCAGAGCCCTTCAAGTGTCAAAAGCTCCCCGTAAATGAACACATGACAACGCGAACGTGAATAACCCATCTATAATAATTCATAAGTCGCTTCAATCTTTTCGTCCACCGACGCAAGTAAATACATGTCTGGCTTTGTAGGCTTGTGGACGCACACACAACAGCACAGCTGCTGAAAGAAATCCTTGGGGAAACACAGCATTCTCAAGTTCTCCTTGCCGAAGTGTGTATCGATGCAGCTACGTCCGCATTAATATTATTTAGCAATTTGATAGTTTGAGTGAAGCCTATCATGCGACGCAAGTTGGCTTTCAATCACCTGAACAGTACTAAATGTTTGGATGAGACGATTGCTTACCGCCAGCAAAACTAAAATCTGGATTTTTACCAAACCCTGGCAGTTGGGAGTAAGACGTGACAAAACTTAAGTACTGCGCAACACGGTGAACCTCTAAGCTGGTGATATGAAAGTGGTAAGAAATTAACCAAAGAAGAGTACCTTTTGAACAGTCGCAACCAATTTAGCGGATCTTCTTGCCGACCTGTGCATTTCGTATCCCGTTCACACCTGTATTTAGCACTGTCCACTTGTGATTGGATCTCCCGAGACATATGTTAATACAAAGTCTGAACAGGGCATTTGACAAGTGATGTCATTGCTTATACACAATGATGCATGCTTTAAGAAATACATTTGATTGTATTTTGAAGAACATTTGAAAGAAAAGCAGCCGATTAGAGCGTCTAATTTGCCCTTTGATGAGATGTTCAAGAGCCACTCTGTCGCTCATGGGAGCAGCACGAGGGATTCTCAAAGAATGCACATATGAAGAGTTTTCATTTTTTTCTATGTCAGTGACCTGCAGTTTTGATCATTAGGTGAGTGCTGCAGTTCACATTTGACTGTATTTGGATTGAGAATAACATATGAATCGGATAAAGATGGCTGTAATTATTGCTATACAATTTCAGGGGAAACTTTCAAAGGTGGAAAACCAGACTTTTAAATATTACATTTTGGAAATGCAACGACTGGAATTCTTCGCTTGAAAGGGGTAGCAAACTGCGAATCCTGAACAAAACAGTTTGGTGAATACATGTTTACACATTAGCTTCCACTCAGCTGACAAGCAATGAAAGTAGATACGTGGTTAGCTAGTTAGCTATAAGCACATTGTCACGGAGAGTATAAGATGGACTTTATTTACTTTCCATCATTGTGTCTCATCAACTAGGTTACAACGGAGCGTGAAATCAACACTCAACAGACACAATCCACCACTGCACCATTGTCTGCTGTGCTGTAAAAACATACTCTGACAAAATATAGCTGGCTAACATAGCAAACAGATGTGAAAAGTCAGAGACAGGGTTAACGTTATATTAGTTATATTGAAAAGGAGTAATTTATTAACTTTTCGGTATGTATTTCACAAACTAGTAAGCAACTTACTGTGAAGACACCGCTTAACACTCCACCACCTAACATCGCACCATCTGCTGAACCACCGTCAGTATAGGAATATTCTATGCAATAATATAACGGTGCTGAATGGTTTATGTATTTATTGCACCCAGAAAACAACGTCAATTAAAAAAAATCAGCTGACTTTAAAATTGTAATATTTAATATTAGTCGACCCCTATATGTGATCATCAATCGTTTTATGATAGCTTACTGCCTTGTGGAATGAGGTAAACACTACAATGACAATTTGCCATCTTTACAATAATCAATCAAGCAAGCCTTTCAATCCAAAATACTTACATTCTCATGACAGGAGAGTATGTTATCAGTGTTTTTTCTTAGCTAACTTCCACAGTTGTATTGAACAATTCTGTTACAGTTTACGGTGATTAATATTAGTAAGGGGATTGATGTGAAGATGGAAACAAATTTTGTAAAAGATGCAGTTGTTTTCTTTATCTCTCGATGAGATCAATGCTGTTCAGAATATCGAGGCACTTTAGCCGTTTGACAAGGCTGAATTGCTTCATAGTTCTATGAAATAGAAAATTTCAAATAGAAAATGTAGAATTAAAAAAAATGCCACGATATCGAAGGAAGCCTGATTTAATCGTGCATGTTAGCCCCTCTGCTATCCTGCAATCGGAGCTAGAGGCATCAATCACTCCGCACTCATCCGTGTGGCCATATGAGAAGCATATTTAGCGCTTATAAAGCGAGATTAATATCTTAAACTTGCTGCATTGCCTGAAGGAAATGCATACAGACGTGGCTGGTAGAGTGTCAAAATAAACGTGCATCTTAAAAAATATATACATCGATGAGATCGCATTGTTGGTTATTTGATCAATGCATCGAGATTGATGGATCATTACACCTCTAATAATTACTCTATTTAACAGCTAGACAGAGCACGACAGAATGGAACAGAATGCAGGAGCCATTTTTAAAAGTTGGATTATTTTTAACTTGACAGCATTTTAAAAGCACAATGCTCAAAAAACATCATGAGATTTATAAGGTGACATCAGCCAAACACATTTCCAGGAGTGTTTTTACCACGCAAACAGTCTAACATCTTAAGCACAATAAAGCACCACCATTGAAATCATCAAAACAAAAATTGTAAGAGAAATTCTGGATAAACTATTCAACCTCACTAATTGATTATTTGACCATTGCAACCCATCTCTAAATGTATGCTTAGGAGGACTGTGGTGTGCAATATCCAAGCAATAGGGAATGTTTTTCTCTTTCAGGCTTTATCCAGAATGCACCTCTACAACTGTGCATGTGATCCTGCCTGTTGTGATTGGAGTATGTCGTTTGCTGTTCCCCGCTGTATTGCGCAGTGTAGGGCGGAGTGGCTGGGTAACTGGAAGCCCTGTTTGTTGTGTTCCAGTACTCTCCAGATCAAGCCAGACCCAAGGATCAGTGTGCCTGCTTGCTCTATTTATAGACCTGATACATGGTTCTTGCAACCTGTGACAAGAGCAAGCGACAACAAAGCAGCAAGGCACAGGCTTGAATACATTTTTTAGTTGCATCACAAAAATCAAAACTGATCAAACAGATCATTGGCGTTGGTATTCAACCAGCAATGTTTATGCAATATCCCAAAATTAGTGGTCAACCCATATATGTGCCAATATTCTGACTTTTTTAATTATCGACATTGGCCGATGAATTTTACGGTTTGGCTGATTTGTTTCTTGAGGGTACCAAAAATCACCTGCTTGCATGTGAAGCGACTGAGACATGTAAATAACCAATCACAGTTAGTTTTGTTGTTACATGCCATCGTGTTACTACAATAACAGACCTGTGTGCAACACAGTCTCGTTTAAACTGTCTGGTAGACGTATTTGAGCTTATAATGTTAACGTTAAAGCACAGGTCAGTTTCATTCTCCCTCTCTCTCCTCAACAGTTCCCTGTAACTTTTAATTGTCAAATGATAAAAAGGCAAATATCAATAAAACTTATATCGTATGCGGTCTGCAAAAATGTCCATATCTTGTTAAAACAGATGTAATAAATAAACCTCACTAAACTTGAGCCGATCCAGCATCCTGTGGAGCACTCATTTATTTACCTCTCAAGCACGTATTCTATTATCAGCCTCTCCTCAGCAGTTTCCTGTCAACAGGAAACTTTCTTTTTTAATGATAAAAGGCATATATCAATAAAACTTCTATTATATACCGTTTGCAAATATGCAGATATCTCGTTTAAACAGATGTAATTCACAAACCTCACAAAAATCCAGTCTTTTCTTCCTGTCGAGCGCTCATTTAATATCTTCCACTGAAGTGCATGTTCTATCAGCCAGAATCAAAACTTTAGGATCAGGATCAAAAGTTCCTCTGATTCACAAATCATTAAGGTCAGTCAGTCACAATCTCAGCAAGCGATCCAGGCCGTTTAAACCGTCAGGAGATTGCTGCTCCCGCTGGATCCACACGAGCATGTGAGTGCAACTTTAAAGTAAAAGTGCTTCACGTGGGCTAAGAGTAAATATCATATTCAATATGCACTGCATGAATGATTGGTTTGATTCTGTATTTTTTGAGACAATGCAATAGCTAACGTGGACTGTGTGTACTGTTATTTCATATTAACCATTTCTTTGTGCAATAATTTACAAAAATTGTATGACTACGGTAAACAGAAATCTACCATTTAAAATACAATATTTTTTTTATGATTTTTTACAAGTTAAAGTTTTGTGTGAAATTGAGTAAATATAGTGCTAAATAATATTTTATAAAAAAAAAAAATTTTATAGCAATTTTATGTTTGTCATTTGTTATATAAAATTGGACAATATATAGGCATTGTATAGGCCTATCTGCCACCCTGCTCTCTGGATATCAGCATCGGCCATTAAAAAAATCCACATCGGTCGACCACCACCCAAAATGCACATAACATATGTAAATGGAAACCAAGCTAATTTAACTAGAGTCCTAACTAGAGTGTGATCCTCGCAGACCTGCAAGATAATGGGCATTTCTCAATTCTAAGAACACAAAGAACAGACTTGCATTCTCGTCGAGACAGGTCTTGTCAAGCCAACTTGGAACTTGGGATGGACAGGAGGATGTAGAATGTGTCTATTGTGAGCTTTGAGAAGTGCTGCGATCTTCCTGTTACTCAATTAACCGTCACAGCACATTTGAAGCCATTGATATAACTACTGGCATTATCGCACACACCAGTGACAGCATTAATATAATCACACCATTGAGGTTTTGCAGGACTAGTAAAACATTAAAATAATAAAGTCTTTGAACACTCGTTACCTTTATGTGTTTAATACTATATTAAAATGATCCCCAACAAAACAACAAATGTAATGTTTAACGACTGTCATGAGCCATCAGACATTCACGAGTTTACATCGGGAAACTTCTGAGGTAAAACCACTGATATATCAGTGGGTAAAACAACAACAAATGTCCTTTATCTGCCACTGTAGTATCAGGTTCATGCTCACAAGTCACCATCCGATGCAGTCTCGATATTCGGCCTGATCAAGAACACATCAGTTTTCATTTTATGCATTCCCGTTACTTGCGTTCTTGAGTATTGGAATTGAACTTCCCCCATTAAAACCACCACCACTACAAATATGAATGTTATGCTGCCTTCACGTGCTATCGGAATTATCGTAAATATGAGGTTCCCACTCTGAAGTTGCACATGAACAACCCCTCAAGTCGCAATTACGACTTGAAAAATCTGAGAGTTTCAGAGATGGGAGGATTCCTTAACTTTCAACATGGCGGAGAAGAGTACAGTTTCTGTACTGAATGACAGGTTTTGTTCATTTTTCTAAATACAGCAAATTTTAAGCCCTTTTAGTTTTTGTCATATTCGTTGATGTATATCAGCAACCATTCTATGCATGTTGCACAGTACATTTTTACACCATGAAAATAGCTTGTATTTGACCAAAATTCCATTATCATCAGCAAGCTAACTGAGTGATATGTATTATGGTGTCAAAATAAAAAAGCACTGGCTAGTGTGGACATTTAAAATCCCACAGCAGCACTCAGGAGGTGAAGGACTCTGATTGCGGTTGACCAATAGTTTAATGCAGCCATGAGAGAAACAGTTGGGCAACAATCACAAAGACTGATGGCCTCATATCACACTGCACTAATCCATGATTAATGTGTACAAACTCCCACTTGCAAAGCCAGACCTGTTTTATTTTATCACTGAATTGTACATATCATGTGCTACTTTGCAATAAACAGGTCCAGATCAAGAAATCAGGGAATACTAAAGACTTATAAACATATGTAGTAATTCTGTAGATCTTAAATCAAACCAAGCACAACACTCAATATTGCTCAATTTTAAAGCACATCGCCTCTCACTGTCCCTGTCCACTGACTTTAATACAGAACTAACATAACAGAAAGATGTCACATAGCTAGATTGTTCAACAATCTGTCACGGTTCAACCCCAGCCACACATTTCCTTCTTTTCCAGCACCTTGCTCAACAGCTGTTTAGGCATAGTAAGAATGCTATTGGTTTAGTCATTGATCAAGGTGTGTAATACTCTATTGGCTGAATGTTTCACTTTCAACATGCATTATGCATATAGAAACAGAGGATGAAACTATACATTCTCGTGCAATTAAAGGCAATCTGCAATTCCCAACCCCCATGAACAAACAATATAATAACTAGAAGCATGGCAGCAACATTAATTGCTATCTAGTAATGCATGCACATGGGTCACTTGGTTCAGTGGGAATATATTGGCAAATCAGGGCCTCAACCTCATCAGGTGTTCTGCCGAACATGCATCGCAAATGCATGAAGATGTGCTAAAGGCGCGTGTGCGCGGCTTTCAGTCATGTTTTTGACAGCCCCGGTTGTTCCGCCTTTACCGCCCGTCCAAATGATCACACTTGTGTGCTTTTTATACTCGTACCTCACTTTCCACGACATCATGATACGCAGGCGGAGGATCAAAGCCCCCGGTCCCGGTGCGCCCGCTGTTATCGCCGTCGCCGCTGTGGCCGGAGCCCGGGGAAGGGCCGCTTTCCATCGGCTCGTAGCCATATCCGAGTCCCGGGCTTTCGTTGGTGAGCAGCGCGACAGCTTCGTTGATGTCGTTTTTGGCCAGGCGCAGGGCTTTCCGGATGGCCACCGGGTCAGGGAAGCCCATGCATAACAGCGTGGTCATGTGCTGCTCCTCCTCGGTCTCCATCATGTGTGTCGATGATCACGGCTTCAGTAAGGAGGCACATAGCACAGGCATCTGGCTGTGCACGCCGCCATGTTTACAGTCACTGGTGCTGCTGGTATCCTGTCACGATGGATTCCCGTAACATGCGGAGGGCTGAGAGTGTGCACGCCAGGCCTGGGTGAAGCTGGCGACACCTATAGCTCTCTATGAGGACGCAGATTGCAACACTTTTCAAAATAAAGGCCGCGTGGTTAAAAAAAAAATGCATGTAAATAAATATACATCATAATTATTAAGTGGCAATGAATAAAATAAACACTTAAGTATTTATTTGTATTCATCAAACAAACAGTACATTTTAAAATAAGGTACTTGCATAAAAATGCAATTATCAGACTCGCAATGCTACTTAACGTGCTTTTGCATAATACTTCAATACATTTTACGTTTTAATCACCATACAGAGCAAAGCATTAATAAAATATATCCCTAACCCTTTATAGTCTGTGCATGAAAACAAGTAAAATATGGTTCACTGTGCACTGCATAATACAAATCAAATATATAAACATTTTCTTAAGGGAACATTTGAAGACACGTTTTAGTGAATAATTTATGTACTGGTCATTGAGTATCTATGCAGGTTATCATATAGGAGGCCTAAGCTGAGTATTAGACTTTCAATGCCTTGAAACTAAATAGCACAAATAAATCGCACTAGAAAGAGATATGAGTTGATTCAGATTTAATAGTTGATTGTTATGTATCACTTCTTTGAACAATAATTATATTTGCCTTAATTTTCAGTTAATATTATACAATTCCAAGTCACATCATACTTTTGGAAATATTTCCCCATTCCGTGCATATGCATAACATACATGAGTTCCAGTCTAGTAATTATTCATTATTTTGAAAGGCAATAGACCGGAAACAGAATTAAAAGTAACTAACTGTTCTTTGCTTCACTTTTTTAAAATCGCGTTGCCTCGCCCACCTCACACAGCCCCACCTTTATTTCTGAGTAAAATTACATATTTTGACATATATTTTTTTAATTAATAATCTAATAACACATATTTTAAAGCTCAAATTTTATATCAAATCCGTCTTTTAGTCAAATTAGTCTTTAAGACAGAGGAGAAACCAGTCTGAGCATGTAATATTTATACATATATAAATATGTATTAATAATACACCTGAAACTTCAAGGCATGAATAATACGCCTGCTGTTTGTTTCGTTTCCCCATATTTATAATGATTCGTGTTAAGAAAAAAGAGGAAATGAACAGTCACGTGAAAGTGGTTCTTGTCATGTGATGATGCGAGGTGAAAATGGCTGCAACGGGGGATGAGGCCGCGGCGATGGAAAGCATCTCTAGAGCACCCGCTCCTCTTACCGAGCTTAACCTCACAACCGAGCCCGATCACAGGAGAGATGGGGGTGTAAACGACGGGACAGAGAGTCAGGCGCCTGCCCCAAAAAGACCCAGCAACAACAGTGAGTTCCTTTTGTAAACAAGACAGGCTGCGTGCAAGTCACTGTTGACAAAAAAAAGAAGGGTTTGTTTTGTGTAAAGTGTGTAGCTGGTCTGTCATAGAAGTATTTTGGGCATTGGGGATACTGCCCATTCTGGATGTGCCTATGATGTATAGTTAGGTAGCTTACTAGGTTTCGAGGTGCATCTTAAAAAGGGTTAGTTCACTCAAAAATGGAAATGCTCTCAAACTTTACTCCCCCCTCATGCCATCCTAGATGTGTATGATTTTCTCTATGATCTTATGAATAAGAATATCTCAGCTCTGTAGGTCCAGACAATGCAATTGAATGGTGACAGATATTTTGAAGCTTCAAAAATCACATAAAGGCTGCATAAAAGTAACCCACAAGACTTCAGTGGTTAATATATATATATATATATATATATGCTATTAGAAGTGATCCAATTGTTTTGGGTGAGAACAGACCAAAATGTGACTCCTTTTTCACCATAAATGTTGACATCTGCAGTGTCCTTGGAAATCATGATTTCTAGCTTGATTACACTTCCTAGCGCCTTCTAGAGTTCTGCGCATGCATCAAGCTCTAGGAAGTGTAATTGAGCTTGAAATCATGATTGTGCCTAGAGAATGCAATGGCAAGATAAGTAAGAAAGGATTTACATTTTGGTCTCTTCTCACCCAAATCTGATTGGATCGCTTCAGAAGACATGGTGACATGGACAGCGGTGACACGCGGCGCATGTGGCAGGGCATCCAGGCCATCACCAACTACAGGACAACATCAGTTGCCTGTGACAAAGATGCCTCCCTTCCAGATGCACTGAACGACTTCTACGCTCGGTTTGAAGTGCAGAACGACGTGATGGCGAGGAAGTCCACCCCTCCTCCCAACGACCAGGTGCTCTGTCTTACCACGGCAGATGTGAGGAAAACTCTACGTAGAGTCAACCCACGGAAGGCTGCTGGACCAGACAACATTCCTGGCAGAGTGCTCAGAGGATGTGCAGACCAGCTGGCAGATGTTCTTACCGACATCTTCAATATCTCTCTGAGCAGCGCCGTCGTTCCAACGTGCTTCAAGGCCACCACCATCATCCCCATGCCAAAGAAGTCTTCAGTGTCCTGCCTCAACGACTACCGTCCCGTCGCACTTACACCCATCATCATGAAGTGCTTGAGAGGCTCGTCATGAGGCAGATTAAGACCCAGCTGCCCCCTCACTAGACCCACTGCAGTTTGCGTATCGTTCAAACCGTTCAACGGACGATGCCATCACCACAACCCTCCATCTGGCCCTCACCCACCTAGACAATAAGGACTCATACGTTCGAATGCTGTTCATAGATTTCAGCTCAGCATTCAACACAATCATTCCCCAGCACCTGATTGGAAAGCTGAACCTGCTGGGCCTGGACACCTCCCTCTGCAACTGGATCCTGGACTTCCTGACTGGGAGACCTCAGTCAGTCCGGATCGGGAACAGCATCTCCACCACCACCACACTGAGCACTGGGGCCCCCCAGGGCTGTGTGCTCAGTCCACTGCTGTTCACTCTGCTGACTCACGACTGTGCAGCAATGCACAGCTCGAATCACATCATCAAGTTCGCCGATGACACGACCGTGGTGGGTCTCATTAGCAAGAACGACGAGTCAGCATACAGAGATGAGGTGCAGCGGCTAACGGACTGGTGTAGAGCCAACAACCTGTCCCTGAATGTCGACAAAACAAAAGAGATGGTTGTTGACTTTAGGAGAGCACAAGGTGAACACACTCCACTGAACATCGACGGCTCCTCTGTGGAGATCGTCAAAAGCACCAAATTCCTTGGTGTTCACTTGGCGGAGAACCTCACCTGGTCCCTCAACACCAGCTCTATCACCAAGAAAGCCCAGCAGCATCTCTACTTTCTTGGAAGGCTGAGGAAAGCACATCTCCCAACCCCCATCCTCACTACATTCTATAGAGGGACTATTGAGAGCATCCTGAGCAGCTGCATCACTGCCTGGTTTGGGACTTGCACCGTTTCGGACCGCAAAGCCCTGCAGAGGATAGTGAGGACAGCTGAGAAGATCATTGGGGTCTCTCTTCCCTCCATCAAAGACATTTACAAAAACACTGTATCCACAAAGCAACCAGCATTGTGGACGACCCCACACACCCCTCACACAAACTCTTTACCCTCCTCCCTTCTGGCAAGAGGTACCGAAGCATTCGGGCCCTCATGGCCAGACTGTGTAACAGCTTCTTCCCCCAAGCCATCAGACTCCTCAATACTCAGAGACTGGTTTGACACACACGTGTCCTGAGTTGCACTTTAATTACTGTCACTTTATAACTGTCTGCTACCTCAATAACTGCTATGTGCATAGAACACTATCTCATAGTATGTTATGTTTACATTTTTAGAAACTGTCATCTTTTTGCACTACTGAGTACTGGTCGGCGCTGCACTGTCTATTGTCCTGTTCATTGTCAGTAATTTGTTGTACTGTCTCGTAATTTTTGCACATGTTTGCACGTGCACTTTATATAGGTATATATAGGTTTTTTATATAGGTATTTTATTTCGTTGTGTAGTCTCATGTGGTCCTGTGTTGGTCCTTTGTTGTTTTTATGTAGCACCATGGTCCTGGAGGAACGTTGTCTCGTTTTGCTGTGTACTGTACTAACTGTATATGGTTGAAACGACAATAAAAAACACTTGACTTCACTTGACTTGACATGGATTAAAACACGAGTTTTATGGATTAGTTTTATGCTGCCTTTGTGCTTTTTGGAGCTTCAAAGTTCTGATTATCATTCACTTGCATTGTTTGGACCAACAGAGTAGAGATATATCTCAAAAAATCTTAGTTTGTGTTCAGTAGAAGAAAGAAAGTCATACACATCTGGGATGGCATGAGGGTGAGTAAATGACGAGAGAATTACAATTTTTGGGTGAACTATCCCTTTATGTGTTTGTTGTCTGTTACAGATGATGGAGGAGTGGAGACTGCAGAAGAGGCCACTGAGCCTGCTGAACCAGACATCAATGAGCTCTGTAGAGACATGTTTGACAAGATGTCAGTTTTCTTACATGGAGAGCTCACAGGTAATAAGAAGAGAATAATAACATGGCTCATCTCTGTTTCAACATACATGTACAGTCATAAGCTGGTTTCTTCAACATTTTTAAAGGTTCTTTGTGTATGCCTAAATGTTTAGTATCCCTTATGAAAACAACCATGGTTTTGCAATAGCTGCACTAACTCTTTTAAAGATATTTTAGCAGAAAGTCATAAAATAGTCTGTTAGGTGAGTGAGGAGAACTGCTTTATTATTCACAGTTAGTTATGATTTCTAAACCTGTTTAATATATATTTCTAAAGGCTTGTTACATATTTTTATGTATGGGTAAGCTATACTTCAAATGTAAAATTAGATCTTAATTAAAACAATTACATTTCATTTAGACAGATTTGTAAACTTTTGTAGTTTGTAATGATATAAATTGTCACATGTAATATGTCCAACAAATGTTTACAGACAGATTGTTTAACTTTTAATTGACTGTATCATAATTCCAGTGGGTCAGAAGTTTACAGACGTTAACTGTGCCTTTAAGCAGCTTGGACAATTCAATAAAACAATGTCAATCCTTTAGGCAATTAGCTTTTTATAGGAGGTGTACCTGTGGATGTATTTTAAGGCTTTATCTTCAAACTCAGTGCCTCTTTGCTTGACATCATGGGAAAATCAAAAGAAATCCGCCAAGACCTCAGAAAACAAATTGTGGACCTACACAAGTCCGGCTCATCTTTGGGAGCAATTTCCAAATGCCTGAAGGTGCCACGTTCATCTGTACAAAGAATAGTACGCAAGTATAAACACCATGCAGCCATCATACCACTCAGGAAGGAGACTGTCTCCTAGATATGAATGTAGTTTTGTGCAAAAAGTGTAAATCAATCCCAGAACAGCTGCGAAGGACCTTGTGAATATGCTGAAGGAAACAGGTAGACAAGTATCTATATCCACAGCAAAACGAGTCCTATATCGACATAACCTGAAAGGCTGCTCAGTAAGCCACTGCTCCAAAACCACCATAAAAAGACAGACTACAGTTTGCAAGTGCACATGGGGACAAAGATCGTACTTTTTGCATAAAATTTCGTCTGGTCTGATGAAAGAATGTTAGGCCATAATGACTATCGTTATGTCTGGAGGAAAAAGGGTGAGGCTTGCAAGCCGAAGATCACCATCCCAACCGTGAAGCATGGGGGGGTGGCAGCATCATGTTGTAGGTGTGCGTTGCTGCAGGAAGGACTGGTGCACTTCACAAAATAGATGGCATCACGAGGAAGGAAATGTATGTGGATATATTGAAGCAACATCTCAAGACTTCAGCCAGGAAGTTAAGGCTCAATTGCAAGTGGGTCTTCCAAATGAACACTGACCCCATGCATACCTCCAACGTTGTGGCAAAATGGCTTAAGGACAATAAAGTCAAGATATTGGAGTGGCCATCACAAAGCCCTCCCCTCAATCCGATATAAAATTTGTGGGCAGAACTGAAGAAAGAAACTGAAAAACTGAGTTTAAATGTATTTGGCCAAGGTGCATGTAAACTTCTGACTTCATATTTATGATCAGGCTTATTTTTTTACTTTCCTGTTTATTATTAGTATTACTTTTTTTGCTGTTTTCTCAGCCACATGTGATGACTATAAACTCCTGGAGAACATGAACAAGCTCACCAGTCTGAAGTACATGGAGATGAAGGACATATCAATCAACATCAGCCGCAATCTGCAAGACCTCAATCAGAAATGTGAGTTCTCAGTAGCATACACTGTCACAGATCTTACTATTTATATTAATTAATTGTGACGTGTTTTGTAATATTGATTGTCATATCACACTGTTCTACTTTAAAAAACTGTAGGAAGTGTATTTACAGTAGCACTCACACACTGCCAGTGATTTTCTGTGCATGCTGATAGTGATAAAAAATGTTCTTTGTTTGCACATACACTAAACTGCAAACCAAATGTGTATCACTTTAAAGTATGTTCTCTTTAACATCAGTTCTTATTTTTGGCTTTAGATGCCAGTTTGCAGCCCTACCTGGATCAGATTAATCAGATAGAGGAGCAGGTTACAGCTCTAGAGCAGGCTGCTTATAAACTAGACACATACTCAAAGAAACTGGGTAAGTACAAAATGCTTCCTATTTACAAGTTGTCTGGGATTAAATGTTGTTTTTATGTTTCTAAAGGGTGTGTTCATACTTGGCAGGTTTGATTAGTTTAAAACGAACTCTGGTGCGTTTGCTCTGTTAGTGTGGTTCATTTGAACAAGTGTGAACGCTGCCACACGAACTTGGTGCGCACCAAACAAGTGGACCGAGACTGCCTGAAAAGTGGGTCTCGGTCCGCTTCCAAATGAACTCGATTGATATATGAACGCAACTTGGACCAAAGACGACTAAACGGACCAAAAACAGGAAGTAATTTGACTTATACTGACCTCAAGCATACCTGGTTCTTCTCATCACAGGAGCAGTGTTGCCCATTACAGTTCGGGACAGGCGTCAGAACTGCCATCAGCTGTCCTTGCAGCATATCTTTGTTTGTGAGTACACCGGAGGAATTCCTGGCGCTGTTTTGACTCCTTTACACATTGTATTAGCTCTTCGTTTGTTCTCAGCTGGTAAAAATACCACCATATATATACATATATAAATCCAACAAGTGCATTTCGCCAAGCAGCCAGCATTGTTTTGGATGATTGGCAAGTTCCGTCATACTTCATACATGCGGTCCAATCAGGTTGTGACTTTTTCCTGATGCCTTTGGTTTTGGATCGTTAGGTTTGGTGTTAAAATTGCCTGTGTGAACGCCAAGCGATGATAACTGTATCATTTTCTTTTTTGGTCTGGACCAAGAGAACCGAACTACAAGTGTGAACACACCCTAAATGTTTTTATATAGTCAACTCACAACCTTCAAATGATTAAAAGGGAAGTTTGTAAATTTACGTTCAAATAATTTCTACTATGCCATCAGACCCAACTAGATGCTTATGTTTCTTTTCTGCTGTCTGGTCAACCATCTGTAAAATGTGCTCTATAAAAGATCTCACCTTTTATAACGTTCATATAATAACACAGATGTGTAGTGACTTATTCTAAGTATTGTTTTTGTTTCTCTTTTACATTTGAAAATTGTTAGTCGTACAACTGAATAACATTTGTATTGGCATTTTTACAGGAAAATACATTGTTGTTTAGGGGGTGCATGTTTCCTGACAAATTTTAAATTGTAATGGTTCTATGTGTGTTTATTCACAGAGGCCAAGTTTAAGAAACTGGAGAAGCGGTGAAATATTGTGTGTGTGAACAAGAGGAGGACCAGAAACCCCTTTAAAGCAGTTCTTCTGAACTATATCAACACACATAAATGTATGTTACACTATGAGATTGTCATATCCTCTACATAAGTTATGGACAGTGCAGCAAGAAATGTTAAGGGAATAGTTCACCCAAAAATGAAAACTGTCTCAACATTTACCCTCATGCCACTTTGTCTTCTGCTGAACACAAACTAAGATTTATAGAAGAATGTCTCAACTCTATAAGTCCATTCAATGCGAGTGAATGGTGGCTAGAACTTTGAAGGTACAAAAAGCACATAAAGGCAGCATAAAAGTAATCCACATGACTCCAGTAGTTAAATCCATGTCTTCAGAAGTGATATGAGAGGTGTGGGTGAGAAACAGGTCAATATTTAACTCCTTTTTTACTATAAATCTCCACTTTTACTTTCACATACAACTTTTGTTTTTGGCGATTCACATTATTTGTGCATATCATCACCTACTGTACAGAGAGGAGAATTTATAGTAAAAAAAGGACTTAATGTATCTATTTCTCACCCACACCTATCACATAACTTCTTGATTTAAACCTGGAGCCATATGGGTTCCTTTAATGCTGGCTTAATGTGCTTTTTGGACCTCCAAGTTCTGGCCACCATTCACTTGCATTGTGTGAACCTTATTCTTTTAAAAATCATTGTTTGTGTTCTGCAGAAGAAAGTCATACACACCTTAGATGGCATGAGGGTGAGTAAATGATGAGAGAATTTAAATTTTTGGGTGAACTATTCCTTTAAGTACTAAATTCACATATTGAATGCTCATTTATTAATCAGAAGTCAAGTTTTGGGTTTGAAAAATCCAAGCTAGATGCCCCAAAGCAAAAGCATAATGTTGGACATGCTTGTGGGAGTCATTTTGAAATATGGTCTTATAAAACTATATACTTCTAAAACAACTACTGGTTTCAGTTGAGCCACATTGATTTTTGCTAAGTGTATGCCTCTCCACACTGGAACAGCATTTTCCTCCAACCAAAATGGAGATTGTTTTAAAAACATTTCTAATATTGCATACTTGGGGAAACCGAAAACCAAAAGTTTTCAACCAAAAATGTATTGTGTGCCTAAGGTTTTGAGATGCATGAATACAGGCAAAAGTGTACAGTATATTTAATAATGCTTGTTAAATACGTTGCTAAGGAGGATTGACATAGTATGTCTGTTAAATAGCCCCTTAATGATTTATTATTATTATTATTATTGTGTTTGCATTTAGAAAAGAAAATGTTTCATCTGTCTTTGTATTGCTGTGTAATTATTTTCAAAAGCTGTACCTTTACAAAAAAAAAATATTTTGCATAAAAGCAAACCTTGTGTTTCTTACTGTACCGTTATTCCTTTTTCACAAAGATAAATGTGAAATTTTGTGCATCCTTGAATACTGGCAACCTAAAAATCAGCCATGACCGTTCATATTTGACCGAAATAAATTTTAAAAATGTAATAAAATTTCTGAGCAGTACAAGACTTTGTGACTTTTCCTCCATTTGCCATCTGAACATAAATAAGGGCTTGATTGGATAAGTCTAAATGGTCATAAAAAAAAGCAACACTTTGGTCTTCACAGTCAAAATTGACCGACCATTGAAAATGAATGGGAAAGACCAAAACACAGAGCAATATATATTTTTTTGATTTGTCAAATACAATCAATAATTCAGCCACAATGCAGAAAAAAACAGACAAAAATTACAGGGTGAGACTCTAAAACATCCTCAGTACAAAACTCACACACACAGGAATGGACTGATGAGACTTTAACAAATTATTATTTTTTTTTTTTTTTACATTTGTAAAATAAAACCAACAAATCCACCATAATGATAAACATACACACTCAGAAATGAAGGGTTGAAGGGCAGAACACACGCAGAACCATGGCATCAATAAGTGGAGCTCTACAGCCATCTTTTGGTCATTGTTGGCATTACAGATCATCACAAAAAATCTGACACACACATATTTGCAAAATACATTTTAACTATAGAAAGCTTGAAATTGCTAAATGTTTTTATGCTCTGATTTAATTTTCTGAATTTTGCCATTCATTTCTGTTTCATGAAACTTAATTTTCTTGACATTATTATTAATTTAGTTTGAAATAAATTATTGGTAGAAAAATGCATATTCTGTGTCTTCTCTTTGTAACACCATGGTCAGGTTTGATGACAAGCATAATGACATAAATTGCAAAAACTGACACTTCAAATCAAATGTAAAATGCTTTGAAAAATAATTATTTGTTTGAAAAAATCATCATCATCATCAAAAAGAAAAAAAAAGAGGGTTACACATGTAAACCTTTCGGTCAAAAATGACCAAATGACCAAAGGGAGGTGCAATTTCTGAAAACTATAGGAGGCTTAAGCAGACTTTTTTATCAGTTTAAGGTCCCACAGACATGTCCCCCCAAATTCAGAATACTGGTCTGCCTATATGGGGTTTTCAATTACCTAATATTTTATTTATTTATTTTTATGTTACATTTTAGACACATCTTTGAGTTTTTCATACAATATAGACCTGAAATGCAAATTTTTTTTAAACCCTGTCTCTAAACAACCACTAGATGGCAGGCTAAGTCCACACTTTTACCATTGCCTGACTCAACCTTCAACCTTAGTTTGACTGTAAGCTACTCTAATAGATAAGAGCCAAGTATGGTGAGGTGCTCATCCACGGAGATAATGGCAGATGTATCGTGCGTTGAGGATCTAATGTCAGGATACCAAAAATAATTAACATGGAGCCATTTCATGGACTTTATGAACAAGAGAAACTGTTTTCAAACAAGCCATTATAAGGCTGAGACATATTATAGACACAGCCTTTTAAAGTACGCAATAAAATATCAGTTCTTTTACATAAATGTGTGTTTTGATATTTTTTGTTATTTTTACAACGTGAAAGTGTTTATAAGGGGTTACCTTGTCCTATCAGTTTATTCAAAGTAAACCATCAATACACATGTCTCTCTTCCTCACTTTGTCTTTCTGTTTTTATCATAATCCTTAACATTACAAAAGCACTGATAAAAAAAGATATAAGCAGCCAAGGTTTGAATTTTACTACACCAAAGAGTGACCACACACATACACTTGCCTGTTTATAATGTCACTGTGAAATGTTATTGCCTACCTGCAGAGATATTCTTACTCCCTTGAAATATTTACTCAATAAACTTAAACATATTTGACACTGAGCCGAGTTGAGGACTGCCTCATCTCACCGATAGCAGGTTTTCAAGTGGTTATTTTCTCACTTAAATGTTATGAGACTCAAAGAAAGGTTTGATTTTTTTATACACTTTTTCATTATTATTATAATTATTTCAATTAATTTTCTATTGTTGTAGTTATTTGGAACTGATCTTAATGTTTCCTTGACCACTTGTGTCCTTTTATCCACAAACAGATGCTGCTTTTCCTTTGTTACTTTTGTATTTATAACAAAGAACTAGGTTATGAATGACTTCTTTTATTCGTCAAATACAATACATAAATCAGCCACAATGTAGAAAAACACACACATGGAAATTAAGTGGTTGAGACTGCAAAACATACAAAATTATTATTTTAAGTCTTCTCTTTGTAACGCCAGGTCAGATTTGACTGTAAGCATAATGTGACATTATTCCAAAAACTGACACATCAAACCAGTAAAAAAACAAAACAAACAATAACAACAACAACAAAAAACATGCTACACTTTGATAAATAATAGTTTGATAATGTCTAAATATATCTAAATGCATAAATTATGTTAAAATGTAGAATTAAAACACATTAGGTGGCTGCATAGAACACTACAGCCACCTACTGGCTATTATTGTCATAACATGATTTTAAGTCATGTTATTTTTATTTTTCACCAGATGACAGCAAACTGCCCCCAAATACATGAAACATTCACAACTTAAAGAAACAGATTTGACTGTTTTGAAGATAAATAAATGTGCTTATTTACATATGAATATAAATGGTACAATTTAGAGATGTATATGTAAATAAGATCTAAAAAAAACATAAATAAGTGAACAATTTTATTCTTTTTACTTCAGGGAAGAAATATTAAATGTATTTAAAAAAAAAAAAATGACACCTATACTGTGTCCGTCAAAAATGACTGTGGACATCCAAGTAAGCCGCCATATTTGAACATAATAGGAGGGTTAAAGGAATAGTTCACCCAAATATAATTCACCCCAATGTTGTTCCAATCCCATATTACTTTCGTTCATTCTGTCTTTTGTAGAACACAAAAGGAAACATTTTGAAAAATGTACTGTTGCTTTTTACATGGATTTGCTATGAATGGGGTCTGGAGATTTTAAACTTCAAAAAGGATGCAGAAGCACCATAAAAGTGGTCCATATGGCTCGTGTGCTATTGTCCAAGGATTCTGAAATTATTTGCTAGCTTTATGTGAGGAACAGATTGAAATTTTAGTTGTTATTCACTAAAAATCTTGACATCCTCCCTACAGTTGTACTCCTTGAATTTGTACTTCATGAGCTACCAAATCATTCGGAAGGGTTAAATGTGGTTCTTTGATCATCACATAAAAGTATATCACATTTCTTAAAATTCTAGAAATATTCACATAGTAATTGTGTCACAAGTGTCACAACGTGAATGTCCATCCCTGTTTGACAGACACATGCCGCAGAATCAAACTCTTTTTTATTTAAAATTAAACATCCAGTTCACAGAGATCCATTTACTGAAACAAGAGTGTGTACAGTATGTGTTGGTCACAGAGGGGTCTATGGAAATGTCTGTGTGTCAGTAACCAACACTCACAGACGTGACTACAATTACGTTGTGTGTATTCATTCCTGAATTCTCAGAAATGGTGAATGCTGCTTATAACACTCACCAAAAAGCAAAGGAAAAGTAATTAAGCACATTAATCAACACTTCCTCTGCTTCATGGGGTTGTGCAACAGGATTCATGCCATAACCAGACTTCAGTGATGAGAGATGCTCAGTGATGAAACATTCTGCATCCTCTGTGCTTGTTTCATCAGTGCTTAAAAGCATGATTCACCCCAAAAATGAAAACTTTATTTGCACTCTCAGATGTTCCAAATATGAATGACTTTCTCTCTTCTGTGGAAAAGAAACGGAGATGTTAGGCAGAATGTGTCAGTCACCTCAATCATCAACTATTATATGTAGAACAAGCTTAGTTTCAAATACAGAGCATGTTTTTCCACAAACATCTGGCATATATCTACAATTACAGTAATATTAATTTTTGTGTTGCACCATTTCCTGGATGAATTGTTTTAGTTCCTTTATGTTAAACCCTCCGAAACAGATTTAAACCTTGGGGCAAATCTTGGCCAGAGTAGCAGAGGTCATGGAAACTGCCATTTGTATGGATGTGAAATACGTAGTTCTCCCATAATCACATTACTTTTTGACAAGACTAATTATGAGCCATGTTAGAGAGGTATAATTAGTGTTGAGTGGTGCTAATATTCTAGTTGCTCCGGGGCTTTTATTTAAGTCAGCTGTGCTAACCAGCTTTACTTTGCCATGCACTGCTTTGAAATGCTGCCAAAACTGGGTTCCTGGCATTACTCAGGACCAGAAACTGGAGAATCACCCATTAAAACATCTATATGCTTTACATATATTGGCTGGCATATATGCTATATCATGGCAGGTGGGACCTTTCAGTAATATAGCTAAAAAATGACCCATTACAGCCTAATGAAAACAAATAAAAGTAAATTACGCAATGTTAAATTACTTAAACGCCTAATCCCATGTGCTTTCTGCTCTCTGTACATAAACCACGGTGAGTGCGATTCAGAGGTTTTATTTTCCCTGTAAAAACTGTTTTTTACTTCACTGACAGTTAGGCTTAGGGTTAGGGTTTGGGTAAAATATGTATTCCTGTTAAATGTATCAGATAATTTACAACTAAACTTTCAACACGTTTCACCTGAAACAGGAGGTCACACGTGCCCATACGTGCCAAAATACGGGGGAAATGGCAAATAGGTACAGCTGCAGGCTGATGATCTCCAAATCTCCAAAAGAGGGCGGGCCTAATCCAGAAAGGGTTTTGGTACTCCAAAAGGTTGTTGCACCAAATTCCAAGGTCAGGGGAAAAAAAAGGGTTAGGGAAAGGGTTAGGTTGGGGGCTCCCTACATCTTTGATGGCAGTTTGGAGCTCCCATCTCTTTTTGGAGCTCTGCCTGCAACTATATCCTTCTTGAAATTTGGGGCAGTGTTATCTGTTTGAGCGACCAATGTAAGCGGGAGAATTTATTTTAGTGCAGAAATTATAAATTTCACCTTTAATACTGACAATGTCAGTAAAGACGATTATTTCACCAAAACTGAACTTCAAAGTCTGTGCTTAAATTATCTAAAGTGTATTTCAGTGAAAGGAAGACTAGATGTGTCTAAGAGAAAAGGCACTCTGTGTTGTAAATGTCTGTTTGCCCAATTCAGCCACAGAAAACACATTAGTATACCACAAGTGTGACATGCATGAACTCCCCCAACCTCAATAGATTTTTCACCAATAGACTCAGAACAAACAGAGAATACATAATGTCATGCAGTATTCACGCACCATTCAGAATCATTATACCTATTATGAGACGCTTTGGAGAAGATGAGGCGAAACATACTTCTCCACACAAGACTTTATATTTTGCCTTAATTCTAAGATCAACATTCATGCTCTGTTAGCAGCAAATTAATGCACTTGTCTTATATATCTTCCAAAAAAATTAAATGGGGGAAGTTTGTTATGTTAAAGACAGCTGGACCACGAACACTCAATGGTGAGTGACCTGATATAACCACCAAATATTTTGGTTGTTGTGCACCTAAACACATCTGCACATTTGGTTCACCGTGCTGGATGTATGATCCACTATCTGACAGTTGTGTTTAATTTGGTCCATGTGTGTGTTGCTAATAATATGCTGCCTTACATCAGAAGATTTAAGTCATGACCTTCAACCTCCAGAGTATGTTGAGCAATCTGCGCTCTCCCTGCAAGTCAAGAGAGTCTGTAAACAAGAGCAGCACACAAACAAATAAAAAAGAGATTTCCTATCCTCTCTCAAAGAATTCTGTAATCACTCCACTTTCCATTTACCACTCCTGACTTGCTCTCTGCTCACTGGTGTGAGAATCCTTGCTCCGAGTTCACCCTATATATAACAAGATTTGTGTCCAGTTACTGCTCCACTGGAAAGTTTCATATGTTTTTATGAATATATATCATCTGGATTCAATAAGTATTAAATTATATAATGTTTGTGCAATTGCTTTTAGTCTATTAACACTGCGTTTTACATATTGTAAATTCTTACATTACACTATAAAAATGAAAAAATAAATAAATAAATAATTAAATACAATTATTTTGGCTTAAAGTTATCATCACTTAAAATGTAGAGTTAGAATAACTGCCCGGAATTGATCTTGTTGAGATAAATCAATAATCAATTTCAAAGTCAAGAGAACTACGCACATCACACTCACATAATTGGATTCCTAGCACGCAAAGCAGCATTAATAAATTATGCACATTTTGATTTATTTTAATTTCTTTTAATGTTTATATTTACATTTATTATTCACTGAAAAATGTGTGCTTGGCTTTTCACATTTTGCTTGACACTTCCTGCCTTTCAGAATAATATTTTACATAAACAAATGAAAATTCTGTTTCAGGCAGATATTAATATCAGAAAAACCAGGAGAAACCACAGTTAAAAACATCTTCAATGCAGCCAATTACATAATATTGTTCTGTTTCTCACCCACAACTATGATATCACTTCTGAAGATATGGATTTAACCACTGGAGTTTTATGGATTACTTTTATGTTTCCTTTATGTGATTTTTGGAGCTATAAAGGTCTGATCCCCATTCACTTGCATTATAAGGACCTACAGAGCTGGAATCATTTTCTAAAAATCTCTGTTTGTGTTCAGCAGCAGAAGGCATTTTCCCGGTGGGTCGACACACATTGGGGCCGATCAGAGGTTGACTGGCCATCAGGAGAACAGAGCGGGCCAGCCGCGAAACCGGTCGAATGGGCCACGATAAGCCAAAGGGGCAGCGATATGCAGAAAAGGACAGCGAACGCGATCCCGGGCCGATTTCTTTTCCCAGTCAACCCCTGCATGCAGTTCTAAGTAAAAGGTAGGGCAGAAAAGTAATTAAGCATGCACAAGAAACTAGATCACACAGACTTTCAGAAAACATTGAAATTAAGATCCCAGATAGACCAACTTTTATGAGGAGTGATAAAGAACTCTTGGAATTGTGTGGTCAGGTGTTTGATTCTGTGGCTAAAGAAATTCCTGGTTTTCCTCTGGGAATGCTGATCCCTAAGGGACTACAGGAGACTGCTTGCACTGAAGTAAATAAACATAAATCCAAGTCCTGCCCCTGGGACGCATTGAGGAACTGTGCGTGTGTTTGAGTGAGTGAGAAAGACAGAGAGAGAGAGAGAGAGAGAGAGAGAGAGAGGGTGAAGGAAGGCTGTTTACATATAGGCATTAAATGTGTTTGTGTGTTGAGTTGAGTGATTGGACCATGTCTTTCATATCTTTCTCCAAATCGCTGCGAGAGAGTATGAGAGAGATTGACTGGAATGTTTGGATTGATATCTTAATCCACCCGCAAACATCATCAGGTGCTGATATCTGCTTCATCATAATATATTATCATGATACTTTATTTAGACAAACTCCTCCAAACTGGGATCATATTAATTATTCTTGGAAGAATTAACTGGCAAACAGCACCAATCCTTATTGAGTGTTTTAGAGCTGAACGATATTGTATACTAGTGTTTTAGAGGACCTCAAAGAGCTAACAGACATATCAGTCATGAAAGTAAAATTATTTTAAAAACATAAAATAATCAAAAGATAAGTTTAACTTCAAAAGGAAAGACAAAACATGTCAAAAAACCCAGGATAACACTTTGGGCCTTTTTTCACATAATGGGTTCGTACAGAGGCGTCATGGCGCATCGCGTCAAGACAAAGCACAGGTATCACGCATAGAATTCGTCATTCTGTACTTGTGAGCTAACATTCAAAATCAACTCCTGACTCCTATTTGAACTCCTTTCAAAAACACCAGGGGCCGGTTGCACCAGCTAGTTACAACTTAGCCAAGTTGTGGCGTAAATGGGCACAAAACTACTACGTAACCCTATGTATAAACTAAATATTTACGGAAGCCTCCCTACATCAATGAGCTCATGTTTTGCGTGACAGGCTTCAGCCCTTTTGACATAAATGATGATGGCATTTACACTCATTTGCATTTACGAGATAAAAAAAAACATACTTTTAAGCGGTTCTTCAGCACAAAACCGATTTAAAGATTTTTCAGGATGCGTCGCCTGGTGTCAAGTTTCAACATATAAGAAATAAGATATTAAAATGAAGACTTGTCTATTTTTCCGACCTGTTGTATTAGTATTTATTTATCTCCCCTTATTTATTTTAGATACAATTATTGAATGATGTTATTTACAAAAGCTAAATATATAATTAATAAAATCTTCTTTTATTACGTATCGTATTTTAATAGGGATATCATTTATTACAGCTGACAGTTACGTGAGCAAACAAGGATTGAACATCAACCGTGACAAGATCAAATTGAAGATCACGGCTGTTTAATGCTTCTGTGTACAAATTTGAAGGCTTCCTATTGGACCAATACAGGTAAACGTCATATTATGTGACTAAGCATTACTTTACAGAGAGTTACGACCTACTAAGTCTTGCCATAAGAACAGGTGGTGCAACCAAGTTTTAACACTGACTTAGTACAAACTAGTAGTTACTAAGCCCTTAGTGTGAACTTTACATCCCAAATTACGTGAGAACTTACGCACAGCTGGTGCAACCCAGAGCCATATAGAGAGAGAGTTGCGACAACTCCATTGACTCCAATGGAACGTTTTTTTACAGCAATGGCGGCTCGTGGAGCCTCTCAATAGTTCCCGGAAGTAGCAGCAAACACATGCCGCGCCGTAGAGATGCAGCAGAACAAACCGTTTGCGACGCACTTTTAAAAGGTGAGACGTTTAAAGAATAATATTATCTTATTCTGTATATTATCAGTACATCTAAATAAAAATAACGTGTAAATTAAATCTTTATAGTTGAGTATTAGGAGATAAGGGATGTTATCGGATAACTAACAGATTAGGCAAGGATTGGAGCTGGATAAAGTTAGTAACGAACACCCTATTAATTGTAAAAGCTGAATTTTCAGCCTCATTACTTTTGAACGGCAGTTTATATACGAGTATGCTTAAGTTGTTTTAAAGCTGAATATATTGTGTATATGAATAAGTATTGTAAGAATTATACATTAGATATATAATATTTATAATACATAAATAATTATATTACTATATATTGAATTGTAAGAATTGTAAACAATAAGCTTCATTTCACTAAATTTTACATTTACGTAACTGCTGCTAATAGTTAATAGTTCATTGACCCATTGTGTGGTGCGAGCTGGAAATCACCTGTCACCAGCCTGTCTCTGTACTATCTGAAAAGTCATAAATATGACATTAGTTACCATGAGATTAGTGAAAACAATGAACATGAGGTAACATAAAAAGGCAACAGAAACCCTAGCCTGAAATAAGTTGAGGCAAATAACGGTAAGCGAACACTAATCCTCAAATATTAGCTGATTTGATCTTTAAAAAACAACATCGCTGTAACAACATACTCATGCTACATACATATGTCGGTGTGTTACATAAATATATAAAATAAATGCATTTATTGACGACTAATTACCAGAAATCGCAGTTCTGTCACTCTACTCTAACAGTTTGAAATGCCCGCCAAGCACTTCCTGGAACTATCTGAAGTCTACGAGAATCACGTGACGATCAAGCATTTAGAACTTCCGTTGTCGCAACTCTCTCTCTATATGGCTCTGGTGCAACCCTACCCTGATGTGTTGCTGCTAGCTTTAGCATGTTAGCCAAACTCAGTTCAACACTTACAAATATTCACACAACGTGGGGTGATGTTAAAAGCATTAAACTCACATTTGTAAGGTGCTGGCTTCACTGATATTTTGGTAGTTGCCACATTTGGCATTATTTACAAATGGGTTTTTTTTCAGGCCAGCAACATTGGCAGGCAACCCCGCAAGCTCTTGCTTGCTATAAAGGGCAAACTTCTGACGAAAGGTCTATACACAGGTAAAGTGTCCGTAAAATGTTTTACTAAATATTATTTCACTCACTGTACTTTAGGCATCGCTGTCGCTATTCTACAAACATTTCTACCAATCTCATCCCCTGCCCAGCTGTCAATGCTAGAGATTAATATATTGAATGCTGTTAAAGTATTTATTTACCTAATTTGGCATAACTGTTTCATTATGTTCTTGTAGAGACAGGTGTTAGACATAATTTAGCTCAGGTGTAAGCGCCCTTACCGCTTTCCTCTCCCGGACCGGCGCTTGGCCACGCCCCCACTGCCACAGAGGAGTATATAATCAGTTTTTTATGCAAGTGAGATAAGTATAAAGCGCTGTTGCATTATTTATTTGCACATGTATTTTCTACGAGTATATTCCAAACAGACACTCAAAGCCAACTTATTTTTTTATAATGTGTGGATTATTGCAAGGATAATAAACCATAATAAAAGTAGTGCAAATCAATTGCTGAACTTCTCTGCTATTTTAATGCCATGAGAATATAACAGGCACAGTAATATACTAAATAATGTACATTAAGACAAAACACCATAAGCAGACGTTCAAAAACAGACTGGGTTTATGTTTGCAGTACAAAGGGTTAATGAATTGCAACTATTTATTTTTAAGTAAATAATTTTCAGGGCGTGTTTGGCAGTTGATTAGCACCACGCTGGATTGAGCAGCTGTAGTGACTCAAAAAATATAAAACGCTTCTATCACATTGGTCAGACAGTTTTCGTTGCATACTAAAAAAAATAAAATCTGACCACTCTCCGGCAAAAACAACAAATCCTTCGGATTGTCGCTGGATCCAAATGTGAATAGCACCATAGGAATCCATTGTTCCCATTCAAAAGATCATTCGGAATGTGCAATCACACCGAAAAACCAGACTTAAAATGCCATAAGTATGAATTAAATGCATGTAGTTCATTGGTGTAACTCAATCATTTTCTTTGGTTTGCACAGTACTGAAGTAAATACATAGTAATATAACTAAATTGACTTGATACAAATAATATTTATAAATTACAGTTAGATTTTAAATATATTAGGTCTATTTTTTATATATATAAAATAATACATTGCACTGCCATTATATAGCTCCTTGCAGTAAATTCCATTTGTGATTTTAAAGGTCACAGAGTAGCCCTCTCCCAGCACTGACTTACAGCTGGAACCCTTTGGCAGGAGAGAGTGGATTATAAGAGAGGATATTGGGATCCTTTAGACCATAACCCAACTACATTTCACCCTAATAAGAAGCAGACAGTCCTGTAGTTCTTCACCAGACCAATTCTTACCCCTGCCTTTCCCCATCATGCACAAGCATACAACCAAGCCAGACTTCATCCCATTAGATGTACAGTGTTGGGGATACAGGCACATAAGGGGGCTATAATGCATCCCTCCCACCAGGCCAGCATAATCAAACACAGCTGCTGTGATAAGCTGGGATCCCCCTACCAGTGCAAGACCATTATTTATGCTTGTGCCTTATTAGTTTTTTTTTCCCTCTTTTTCTTTATCTTGAATCAGTCTGTCCATCAGTTCTCTGAGGGTGATATGAAATACTCTTTTTTTCCACCACTCATATTACTGATAAATGAATGAGCATGTTTCTTAAGCCTCGAGGTAAGAGAACATGCTGTGAGGCCCTTTCATGGATGATAGCAATTATAAGAGACTCACACACACAGTACATGCATACAAAGGGTAATGATTACACTGTTTTTGGTTGGCCTAGATACTGTATGTTCCCGTAACCTCATTGTAAATCTGGACTTAGCATGCTGTTACTAAAACTTGTCTATGTTGGCCCATTGGATCGCACTGTGAATTCAGCAAAAGCAGGTCGAATGTTCTGCTGCTGAAATCGGTCAGTGCTAGAACAGTGCTCGAAGCTAGAGATGTTTAACATATGGGCGCACATGAGCTCCAGTTTCAGGGTCAAATGTCCAAATTTCAGTGCATCCTAAAGTTATATATATATATATATATATATATATATATATATCATATATCCTTTATGTAAAGTGTCTGGGGCAAAATGGAATTTGAGTGCCCAATACACATAAAACTCTGAACCTTCAACCAAAAATGTTGGATCTTAACACACCACCAACAAAACATAGGTTGTTTCCCCATCTTCTGATTGCCATTGCCAGCAGGTGGGTGTGTCATTAAGACCAAGCATATACGATCTAGAGGGGGTCCAATAGATTTATGTAAAATCTTAAATTGCATAAGGCACCCTTGGATCTATAGATGTAGACTTTTTTTAGAATCCTAGCCCATACTCCCTCCTCCAATACCAAGTTTAAATCTTTCTCCCATAATCTCTTGAGAGAAGTTGAAGCTCCATCCTCCAGACTCTGAATTAGCAGGGAGTAATACACTGATGCCTCTTGACCTTTTCCAAAAGCAGTAATCACCACTACCAGAGTATCTGCCGCTTTAGGAGGGTGTATGCTACTCCCCAAAATGCACAATTATAAAACAAAATCTTGAGTAGGCCTAGCCCACCTTTGTCAATCGGCCTATGTAACTCACTGAAGTGTAATCTGGGATGTTTACTATTCCAAATTAAAAACTTCGCTATGCTATCAAATTGCTTGAAATAAGAGAGGGGGACATCTGTAGGGAGAGATTGCAGCAGGTAGTTGAATTTTGGAATACAATTAATTTTAATAGCATTAACTTTCCCAGTCATAGATAAATGTAATGAAGCCCAACTGCCCACATTGCTCAAAAAACTTTTTATTAAGAGATCAAATGAACAAATTAACTAAATCACACAAATTTGCGAATAAAATACCCAAATACTAATGCCCTGTTTGGGCCACTGGAAGGTACCCGGCTGAAAAGCCATTACTGGCAAGTATGCTGTCAGAGCCAAAGCTTCAGATTTAGACCAATTCATTCTGTATCCTGAGAACTTTAATTTTGTGGAGGCAAGGCAAAGGTCTAGTAGGGTCAGAGAGAAATAATAAAATATCATATGCATAAAGCAAAAGCTTATGCGCCATACCTCTCGCCACCACCCCTGGAAAATCATTCTCCTTTCTTATCGTGGCTGCTAATGGTTCCATTGCAAGACAGAACAATAATGGGGAAAGAGGGCAACCCTGCCGGGTGCCCCTATCCAGAGTATAATAATCTGAAATGAATCCATTTGTTTGTACCGCCGAGAAGATATTTGCTTTTTAAAGTACACTTATTTTTGTAGCAATGAGATTTAGGTAGGGCATGATACAACAAAAAACAAAACAAAATGGAAACCAAACAATTTACAAAAAGTCCTTTCACTCATCACTTGTCCCGGCATAGTCAGGTTAGGACAAAATATCAGATTTATATATAGATACTGTAGCTTTAATCACAGATAGACAGTTTAAGTCTCAACTCATCAATATCTTATTATGCTTCAACAAAACAATAAAGATGATGGCAACAAGAATGTGGGAAAATAGTCATAGAGATATGATCATCTCAGGCCAGAGTTGTAGTTTTGTCAAAACTAATCACACTAATTCATCAAAGTGCATTGTGTGATACCTGATAATGCCCTTCACGGCAGATTCCTCAACTGAGCAGCTGGTCAGCCTGCTTCTGTTGTCCATTCAAATGATCTTCAGAGTTCCAGAGCTCATTGTGTTTTTGGTGGTTTTGTGGTGCTAACAAATATAGAGCTGCCTGTAAATCTCTTTACACAATGGTCACCATGGCAAACGTGTCTCAGAGGGGAGATGCAAGCTGATTTCTTAGGGCCCATAATTGCCCCTTTATCTTTCTACATTTCATTCTTTCTCTCAATGCACAGCTCTTTTCATGGGCTGTAAATCAGGTCTTCAGAGAAACAGCCATGCACGTTCAATGAACCATTGTGGCAAGCTGCTCTGTTCCCATATAAACAAACCACCCAGGTTGTTTACCTATGTAGATGAGCCCATACGAGAGGAGAACACTCAGTAATGCCCTGAGCATCTGCCTGAACTGGCCTCCTTCTGCAGTCTGCTTTGAAGATGAGAGGCATTCAAGCAGGTACTTTATCTTTACAATAAAGACATCTGGAAGCCATTGCTCTCACTAGGCAACGGATGGTTGGCAAAAAACATGTTGCTTGAAACCTTGGAAAGTCATGCAATACGTAAAGTTGATATAACAGAGGGTAAGGGGTGTAATCATATATGATGCATGTAATAATACATGATGGCATGATTCTAAACAACAAAAAGTATGTTGCATTCGGTGCGATTCTGCACACTGAAATGTCCCCTTCATGAGCGAATCAAGAGGGACTCACAGTTGCAAACTTACTGCAAATTCATCACAAATTTTTTTTTACACATGCAAATGAACATTGTGGAACAATATGCATTGTTGCCAAAGGTTTGCTGTAGGTTCACTACTACCGGTGAAGAGCTGCAAACATCTGGCATAAATTCTTTGGTGAATTGCATGTGCAAAAAAATCCGTGGGACATTTGCAGCAAGTTTTTCAGAACTCTAGAATTTTTGTAAGGGCATCCATATTTTTACATTCAATTTCTGTGTCCAAATCTACTGCAAGCACAAGATGGTTTTGCTAACCACCATGTACCTTTATGGCATTGAATTTAAAAGACCACTTTAGGCCCTAGAGTTTCAACTTACTGCAGAGTTTAGCTTCATCCATAACCAAACACACCTGACCCAGCAAATCAAGCACTTGCAGGTTAGATAGAGTAGACCAAGTATAGAACTAAAGTCTTCAGGAACCTCAGAAAGCCTCAAGGCTTTAGGACCTCTAGGCACAGGATTGAGCAACCCTGCTCTAAAGGATAGTGAGATTCTTACTGTGGCGTTTCTATTTTAGCTATCTCTCAAATAGACACAGCAGCCCTTAAGACATCCTGAGACATTTTAGAACCAGCCATTACTTTCCTTCATGCTGTTCCAAAAACATGTTACTTTGTGTCTTTAGTTGAGGACAAAAAGCAAATAATATTAACACTGCTCTTTTCCATTCAATGAAAGCAGATAGTACAAAGGGACTGAAAATCTAAAAAAAAAAAAAGAAGAAGAAAAAAAACACCATATAAATAGTTGTGTTAACGGCAAATAAATAGTTAGGCTAACTCAACGCCACCTGCTCGCTTGAATGAAAATCTCAGCCTCTAGCTCTCTGAACGTTCTTACACTTTAGTTTTGAATGTTACAAACACAAGCGGAGTGATACAAACAGTAAAGGGATCTTGGAATGGCTCTCGTCCAATCAGATTCAAGGACCAGAACTAATTTATTATACAAGAGTTAGTTCCGGTCCTCAAATATGATTAGACAAGAGGCATTCCAAGAGTGCTGATATAGGAGTCCAATGGCACTGGGATGCTTTACTGTTTGTATCACTTTGCTTGTATCTTTTCATGGGCTGTAAATCAGGTCATCAGAGAAACATGGTCATAAACAATTTCTTAAAAACGTAAAACAGAAAAGTAAAGACAAAAACTGAGATCATTCTTCTAAGAAATCAGTAAATATAATGCTGGCAGACATGTAGCTGAGAGCAAATACCAGGCGAGGGGTGTACAAGAGATTTGTTGAGTATCTGGTTTCTTTCTCAGTGCAAGTTCCACTGTGTCTGGCTGAAAGATGGTCTCCCAGGAAAACAGAATCTTAGAAGGGGCTGCTCACCAGAGGTATGGATTGCATGACTTTATCAAACATGCTTTTGATTTGTGTGCCACTGTCAAGGCCAGGTTTTAATTGCTGATTTTGGTAATGTGAAACACGAAGGAGCAATGTGGCACACACTGTATATAAATACACATGCACACAACTAGCGTAGAGTATTAATCATACAGTACCCCATATATTTCATGAAGCTTATTAAACAGCTCTCTAGAATGCTTTTGATTTGGTAAAATATGTCCCCTAAACTATATATTTGACTGTAGTCCATGGCAACATACCAGTGCTCATGGACGATTAACACATGGGCCTACCGGGCATCTGCATATTTACCAGAACTATGTTTAATATTTTTGCAAATAATATATATAGATTTTCCAGTAACAAATTAATGTTGAACACTTTGTCATATGATTCATTTTGCAATTGTTTTTAATTGCCAAATAATATTAAATAATGCTGCCTAGTACTGAGGGGCACCTAGTGGTATAGGCAAATTATTTGTGGAATATAAGCATAAACAACAAAAGGTTAGCCTATTGAACAATTTCAAATAGGCTACATGTAGGACATCATACTTATGGAATGTATATGAGTAGCATAAAACCTTCGATAGTTGGCTAAAAGCCCATGAGTCTCCAGTTAAAGCAAGAGAATGAAACTATTGCTTGGAAGAACAAAAAATGTGTAACCAAGAAACAAAGAGGTGAATGAGAAAGAACATTTAGAGAAACAGTTACTGTTGTACCTGGAAATATTAGCTAACTAGTCCATAGAAAATATTTCAGATTTCAAATTAATTGTAATGTAATAATTATAATAATAATAATTAAGAAATATTGCAATATTGTTGCAGTGTTCATCTTGTTGCTAGGCCAATTGTTTCCTATGGTGAAATGGCCTACTTTTCTTAGTAGAGGTTTTAAACTAATCTACAAAATAATAAAATACTTTTAATTCTAATCAATATTTCATACCCATTAATTTATTTATTTGGTTAGTAGCTGTATAATAAGTGTTGTTACAATATCATTTGGGGCCCTGATCATCCATTCAGGATGTTTTTCTGATAATGACTGGTTGGATTATCCCTTACATGCATGTGTTTTGTACAACAACAACAACGTCATGTATATAATAAAAAAACAAATGCTGCAAAAGATTTTAATGAAGTAAATTTGACTGAATATCAGCACCAGAACCATGTGTCCCAGACCTCACAACAACATACAGCAAAGGGATAATGGTCAAATGTATCACAAAGCAGTCTGGGAGAGAGAAGGATTTTAGTTTTATGGAAATCACCATGACTGAGGCAGACCACTGATTGATGATTTATTAGCTCACTGTAGATACAAGCTGTCCAAATCATCCCAACAAACACACTAATCACTATTTGTGATAATTTGTTTATCTGCTGTTATAGTGACATTAAAGCCACATGCCACATTTCTACCAACTGACAGCATTGATTCTGCAAAAACATACAGAACATCTTGGAGCAAATATAGGATATATTGACATGAAAAGAGTAAGACACAGTAGAAGAATTTTATTTTAAATACACAATCCTTAAAGGTGATTTCTGTAATTGTTTAATGTAAAAATATTGAATCCTATGCCATTTTAATATGCAATGACAACTATAATTAAGCCGCTGAAAGTGTAAACACATTGGCTCAACCAATGGAGGTAGTTTGGGGTGGGAAATTCAGTTTTCTGACCAATGGCAGATGTTCGGGGAAACATGTTTAAAAACATAATCTTTTAAATACCATTTGGTGACAGTATTCGTTAGTCAATGTAATCCTACCATGAGGATAGTGTAAACGTATTTGGCTCGCTGTCCCTGGAGGAGGGCTCGAGGCTCCCTGGACTTGTGGTGGTGTGGGTATGCTGGAGGAATTGTCGTAGCATGGTGTAAGCACCTGTTTATATATACTTACTCTGGTGATGTGATTGGCCGGATTAAATTAACATACTCCTCTGAACTATGTTCTGAAACTCCATTTCAATAATTCGCAAGTTAATATAATTCTACCATGAGTATAGTGTAAATGTGTTTGTCTTGCTGTCCCTGGAGGAGGGCTTGAGGCTTGAGACTTTACCAGAGCTTGAATACCCCACAAAAGAAGCCAAGACCAGGCAACGAGTGGCTATTGTCGGAGCCTCGTGAAACACAGAAAGCAATGTGTTTGGGTAGGACTATTGAGATGTTGAAAGACAGTCACTACCATGCCCCCAAAAGGAATGAGAATGGCATGTGGGGTGGGGGTTGTCTCCTAAGCCTGTGTGTGAGAGGGGCAGAAGTACCACAGATGATAGGACAAGCAATTGCCACTTGCAGATGCAGCCTCGTGAACAAAACAGCATAAACAGTGGCGGCTTCTGCCACATGGAAATTAGCTCTCAGCTGTTATGCTGGAGGACTCCACAACGCCCATGGCTGGAAGGCCACCCCCTAGCCCCTCTAGAGGAAGGGACACCTTAGGCAGGCCCTCCCTGTCCTGGACTTGACATGGTGACTCTCGCTTTATTCGAATGGGAGAGATTAAAGTTGCTCTAAAATGAGAGTCCTCCCCCTTTTTTGCGATATGAATGGACTGAATCCTCGAGCACGGGACCATACTGCGTTCAGTGGGAGAGTATACGATTCATGTGAGAATAGTTTATGCTGTATTTTACTGAGCTCACTCATTGTTGCGAGCAGGTGAATCTGCAGGCGTGGCCCGCACATCATTCAAGGGTAGAACAATTGATTCTTGTTAAAGTGATATTTACTGCATTTTAAAAGAGCTCCCTATGCATAATGAACGGGCTGAATCCTCGAGCACAGGACCACACAGCGTTTAACTGTAAGATCCTGTATTTTCGTGTGAAAAGTTAACGCAAATAAACAAAAATTCACTCTGAGATATGAATGGGCTAAGTCATTAGGCACAGCGTTCGACGGGAGGGTGTATTGTAGGCTATATTTGAATGAAATTGATTAATGCAGAGATGCAAGCTTTTGGTGAACAGTTTAAGGAAGACCTAAAACAGCCCTATTGTTGTCAATCACTAGGTGGATAATGGTTTGTTTGGTATGATTGGCAATATATGGGGCGATTAAGCAGAAAAAACCCATCATGAAGCCATGGATGCTTGGTCTGCATTTAATGTTGCGGCTAGACGGGGCTCAGGTTTGGACAGGCATCTGCGTTCTGCTGAGATAACGGCCTAGCCCAGCACTCTGATAGTGGGTGCACATGGTTGGAAACATTGGAGGCAGGGCTACCACTACTTGCTGCTTCCTAGAGGGATGGGTTTAAGAATAATATAACATTTACAGATAATGTAAACAGAAATATGTAAAACATGTATTTGCAGAATTGCCTAGCATTAAATGGTGCTGGCGATTGGTGAAACAGACGAATAGTTGAGCCAGGATCGTAAAAGGGATCAGCACTTCTAGGAAGATATTTCGAATTTATTTTTTATTTTTTCACACGATTAGGTGCTGCAAGACACCTGTGAACACGCTTGTGCAAATGCTTGTTGAGGGAGACATGATTAAACGTAGCATCTGCGGACACCTTAAACTTGTTATTTGCTATCAACACAACTGTAAATATCTGGAACAGATGTGAAGCAATGTCAGGATAAATGCTTGCATATACATGCATACAACATCATCTAAAGTTAGATACATTTTAAAGTTTAAAGATTTAAAGTTGTGATTTGTCATTAAATTAGGAGGCACCTGAAACTAAGTACCAAGATGAATACCATAGTATGATATTTATTTAACTTAAGCATATGATTTGGAGCTTTGTAGATTGTTCTCCAATGTAATGCGAGTAATTCAATTAGCTCTGTATTACTGGCATGGGGTGACTTGTCTCGTTTTGACGAGGATGTACTAAATCATTTGGAGTTTTTGCTTTAGAAATGGATTTAATAGATACTATATAGGCACTGTTTGCAGTAGTGTGGTGAATAATTATGACTTATTTATATTGATAACCTGGAATAAACAAAAATATTGTGAGGATGAAGCAAAATTTGAAGCTGAATCATCCAGCGCCGATTTCATCCAGAAACTTTAAGCCTGAGTGGAGGGCAAGATTATGACAGATTCTTGAAGCACTTTAAAGTCAAGCACCAGTTGGTTCTATGTTCAAGCTTATTAAGAGTTTGTAATCCAATGATTCAGGCAAAAGTAGAGATGACTTGTCAGTAAAATTAAAATGATGGATTGATAATGTCCAGTGAGCATTACAGTCTAGCAAAGCCAAAGCTCACAAAGCTAGCATGACATCTAATAATAGCTGATGTCGTACGAGCTATCCAATTCTGATTATGGAATGGTATCTTTGCAAACCTTATTTCACCGAATAAATCCTCCAATATGTCCACGCTGAGAACTGCTTACTCCTGAAGATGATCCAAAAAGTCAGCATCGGGTAACTCATCAGCTGGGCTGTTCTGACACCACAGCAGGGTGAGAATAATTCTGAAAGAGCCTTGGTCATAGGTGATTCTGTTGTAAGGAATTTGGAAATAGAGACTCCAGCCACCATTTTTAAATGCATTTCTGGGGCTCGAGTGTCTGACATCAGCTCAAATTTACAAGTGCTGGCTAATGATAAACATAGATTTTCTAAATATTTTATTCATGTGTGCACTAACGATGTCCAGCTTCTCCAGCCTGAGATCACTAAAGATAAAGTTATAGAGGTGTGTTTACTTGCAAAAATTATGTCAGATACTGTAATATGCTCTGGCCCCCTCACTGCTCGTCATGGTGAGGAGGTTTATACTGAATGGCTGAGTGGTGTCCGGAGAATAGCATAGGATTTATAGATAATTGGAAACGTTTTTGGGGTAGACCTGACCTGCTAAAGAGACGGACTCCATCCTTCCAGGGAAGGCGCCGTTCTCCTCTCTAGTAATTTGGGTCATAGTCTTAATAGTGATAGTATTTCACTAACTGGGGCCCAGGTCAGGAAGCAGACAAACTGGTTAAGCCAAACGTCTGCTAGCTGTCTTGAGACATCTCACAGGTAACATAAACTACAACACATGGGGACTGTATCACCTAGATATCATATAGAGTATGTTCCCCGAAACTACCAAACACAAACCCTTAAATAATTGTTTTAGAAAAAATTTGATTAAGGTTAAATTTAAATATCATACAAATGTAGGGCTACTAAACATTAGATCTCTTTCAACCAAAGAACTAATTGAAAAGGAAATTATCACAGATCATAGTTTGTATGCTCTATACTTGGATGAAATCTGGCTTAAACCAGATGAATATATTAGTTTAAATGAATCTAATCCCCCAGGTTATAAACATGAGCCTCGTCTGAAGAGTCGAGGAGGAGGTATTGCTACAATTTAAAGTGACGTTTTTGGTGTTACTCAGAGGACAGGATATAGGTTTAAGTCTTTTTAACTAATAATACTTATTGTGACACAGTCAGAAATAAATAAAAAGTCTCTGTCGTCTTTTGCCCTTGCTACAGTATATAGATAACCCAAGCTGTACTCAGATTTCCTTGGTGAATTTACACATTTTCTATCAGAAATAGTAGTTACTATAGATAAAGCATTAATTGTTGGTGACTTCAACATTCACATAGATAATAAAAATGACACATTGGAATTAGTATTTATCGATATTCCCAACTCTCTTGGAGTCAGACAAAATGTGATGTTGATACAATAGAAATTCTACCACAGAGCCATGACATCTCAGATCATTACCTCATGTCTTGTTTGCTGTGATCTACACCACGCTATCATTCAGGAAGAACTATTCTTTCGACCACTAAAAATAGCTTCACTAATAATCTTCCAGAATTGTCTCATATACTCAGCAAGCCAAAAAGTCTAGAAGAACTTGACGAAATAACAGAAAATATAAATACAGTCTTCTCTAGCACACTTGATAGTGTCACCCCCATTTTAATTAAAGAAAATTAAAGGAAAGAGCCATAATACAATGATCACACTCTTGCTCTCAAGAGAGCAGCTCAGAAAATGGAGTGCAAGTGGAAGAATACAAAATTAGAGGTATTTCACGGTATATGGAAGGATAGTGTCTGTAGCTACAGACAGGCACTAAAAGTCAGCATATATAGCAAACTCAGAGAAAATAACCAAAACAATCCTAGGTGTTTATTCAGTACTGTGGCTAAACTGGTTAGGAATAAGCATCAACTGAACCAGATATTCCATTGCAGTACAATAGTAATGACTTCATTAATTTATTTACTGATAAAATAGAACTTAGGTCATAGGTCAAGAAGAGCTAACAAAACTCATCAAAATTTCAAAAGCCACAGGATGTATGTTAGAATCAATCCAACTAAGCTCTTAAAAGATTTATTCCCTGTAATCTCATAACCTCTTATGAATTTTATTAACTCCTCGCTATCCTTAGGACATGTCGCAAGAAACTTTAACGGTGGGCCGTGTCATTAATCCTGCACACCTGGCCCCTAATTAGGCTGATGAAGCCTGAGAGGGATAAGGCTGACCGGAGACGGCAGTGCGAGAGAGAGAGAGTTACGAACAGCTGTCCGACACCTGTGTGTGTGTGTTTGTCTTTTTGGTTCAGTTTATCATTAAATTATAATTTTTATTGTCAATCTGGTTCTTGCCTCCTCCTTTCAATTGAACTGTGTTACATGCACTTATCAAACCGCTTATTAAGAAGCCAACTTGATCCTGGAGAACTGGCTAATTATTGACCGATTTCAAATTTCTCATTCATGTAGAAAATACTAGAAAAGGTATTGCCATTCCAACTATGTTCATTTCTACAGAGAAAGGGTATATATGAACAATTTCACAGTATAGAGACTGGACAATTTCCCTATCACAGTATAGAGACTGGACTTATAAGAGTTACAAATGACTTGCTCTTTTCATCTGATCGCAGCTGCATTTCTCTTCTAGTGCTTTTAGACTTTAGTGCTGCCTTCGACAAGATAGATCACGGCATTCTCTTGAATAGCCTGGAGAATTATGTTGACATTAGTGGACTTGCATTAACATGGTTTAGGTCCTATTTTTCAGACCGCTACCACTTTGTATGTGTAAACAAGGAATTGTCAAATCAAAAAATAGTTGGAGTGCCACAGGGATCAGTTTTAGGGCCTCTGCCCTTTTCTCCTTATATATGCTTACCCTGGGAGATATTATCAGGAATCATGGAATAAGTTTCCACTGTTATGCCAACGATCCCAACTTTATATTTCTTCTAAACCTGATGAAATTTTACAATTCTACAAATTAGCAGTGTATCAATGAAATCAAAGATTGGATGGCCAGAAATGTCCTTATACTCAATTCCGACAAAACAGAAGAAATTATTATTTTACCAAAAACCTATAAAAATAAGCAGCTAAAATATAATTTGACTCTTGATGGATGTACTGTTACATCGCCTTCTACAGTGAAGAACTTTGATGTTATATTCAATACCAATCTGTCTTTTGTTTGTAGAACAGCATTCTTACGCCTCAGAAATATTGCTAAGGTACGACACATGCTTTATGTTGCTGATGCCGAAAAAGAGGTCATGCGTTCATGACTTCAAGACTAGATTATTGTAATGCATTACTGGGAGGATGTACTGCAAGTTTAATAAATAAACTTCAATTGGTTAAAAATGCAGCTGCCAGAGTGCTGACTAGAACCAAGAAATATGATCATATTTGCCCCATTCTGTCGTCATTACATTAGCTACCTGTTAAATTTCATATTAATTTAAAAATTCTGTTAATTACATACAAAGCTTTGAATGATCTAGCTCCACAGTACTTAAGTGACCTTCTGTGAGCCAGCCAGATCCAGCTCCATTCCTGCTTGGTGTCACACTGCTACGTGTTGCTAAGTTACAATGACAAACTACAGCCAGTTCTATCCAGACATGATGGACTTCAGAGGATGATCTGATGCCAACTCCATCTACTCAACCATTCAGTATAAACCTCCTCACCATGACGAGCAGTGAGGGGGCCAGAGCATATTACAGTATCTGACATAATTTTTGTAAGTTCACACACCTCTTTAACATTATCTTTAGTGATCTCAGGCTGGCGAAGCTGGACATCATTAGTGCCCACATGATTAAAATATTTTGAAAATCTACGTTTATCATTAGCCAGAACTTGTAAATTTGATCTGATGTCAGACACTCGAGCCCCGGAAATGCATTTAACAATGGTGGCTGGAGTCTCTATTTCCAAATTCCTTACAATAGAATCACCTATGGAATCACCCCACCGAACCTCACCAAAATGACCTGCCGGTTGAGCTGCGATGCACCTCATTGATCTCTGCATGCATCACCTTTGTCTAGTGATGGACTACACTCTTGAAATGGAATGCATAGACTATCATTTATCTGCAAAAAAAGCCTTCATCAGCCAACTAACAAGGACAATGAATCTATGTGAACTTCTGCAGTTAATCCAGGATGGACTTTCAAAGACATTAATCTTAACGTTCATACAAAATCTTTGTTGAAACGCTGGACCTTAACACTTACTTAGTTTAACACTTCACACAAATAACTAATATTGGCATGTCTATTCATGCTGATTAGCCGGAGGGAATCTGGCCCCCACATTGAACCTGTTTTCTCTCAAGGTTATTTTTCTCCTTTAACCAACATCTTAATTGGTTAAAGAGTTATGTGTTCCTTGTCACAGTCACCTTCGGCTTGCTCAATGGGGTTCTAAATACAATAATTATTTAATTATTTATTTTGATACACAATTTACAATCATATTTAATCAAACTTCACAATGATGACTGTAAGACTTTATCGATATTACAGTTTCATTGTCTGTTAAAGCATGATTTTCTGTAAAACTGCTTTGAAACAATGTGTCTTGTGAAAAGCGCTATTCAAATAAAAATTACTTGATGTCTCATTGGGGGTGGGATGTCTAGTTTCAACTGGGTTGAATATAGCTGGGTTACACAAAAACAACCCAAAACTACCCAACAGAGAGAAAATAACCCAATAAAATGTCCCACCAGGCCCAACCCAGCATTTTTGTTGAAAAAATAACCTAGTATTCTTTAGAGTGTATATGAGAATCCAATCGCAGTCATGTGCAATATGAGACAGTTCTGTGTATGTTAATCATATTCCACAAACATCCCTTGGGGATTCAAGCCAAGTTCTTAAGCACAAATTCCTTGAATGAGGCCACCCATCATAGCATTCCCAGGCTTGTCTTCCAAGTCTTGTATGCTGCTTCCCACAATCCTGAACGATGAAATTCCGGGGCACTGAGCTCTTAGATAGTCAACTGAAGAGTGATGAGTTAATGCCTTACCATTCCAAGAAAAGGGACACCTGACCATGGCCTTCTTGAAATAAATTGTAGTTCTCTATGGAACAGTAGAGCAGAACCTGTAATGCAACATCTAAATTCCTATGGGTCCCTCCAACCCAAAGTATCAACTTTGCACATTGCTGCATGATAAAAATTACTAAAAGAGTTTTTGTAGTTGTAGGGCATGAGGGCAAAGGTGATTAGGTGTGTTAATGTAAGAGATGTGGAAAAACAAAGAGCTTAAGGAACTTACTGATGTAGTTAAGTGTAAATTTGTGAATAGACACAAAAGTATATTGATGGGGAAAAATTGTGTCTCACACACAGGCAAAAAGTGAGAATGTTTATTGAATATTTGCATTTGTATTGCAACTGGGGCCTAAATGTCTTGAGACTACAGATAATGCTATTATTTTGCTTACATTTAATACAACACTTTTTCATTACATTTCAATACAATATTCTCCAAAACTGTAAATTAATAAAAGAATCTTGTAGTCTTTGGTGTGCCTCACTTGTTTGCTTTAATGATAAACACGATTCCACAAGTTTGTGCAAAAACAAAACAGTGTGAAATAGTGTGTAACTGTTCAGATTTGTTCAGATTGGAGAGCACCTACCCCACAGAGGAAGAGCTATAAAACAATAAACAAAAAACACTTTAAATTGATGTTTTCAGGGGGAGAAATATGACATTATTATTTAATAATGTTGAGTAATAGACTGCAGTGTCAGTTTATTGGCTCCCACTGATTTTAACCAAAGGGGAGCTTTCCAGTAAAGCCTGCTGTACTTACTGCATAGCCAGGGTCACCGAAACAGGGTATTAAAAACTGACCAAAAACCTGGATTGATTTTGCTTTTCTGAACAAATATTTTCACAAGGCCGAAGGCCACTCACCAACAGTGAAATGTACCTGAAGACAATTCTCTGGTGGCAAGAAGTTTTGTAAGTTATGAGGCAAACACTTACATAAGCTCCTTAACATGAGGTTTTGCATCCATTATTTACATCAGTGTTGCAATGGACAGCTTATATAGGTGCTATTACATTGTAACAACATGTGCATTAAGCTAAGATGGTAGGTCAAATGATTACTTCATGAGGAAAACATTTAAGAACATTAAGTCATCTGTTTTCATTCACTGTTGTTCATTTAGCATAAACTTCCAGCTTTGACTACACCTTCAGGGAAGACATTCACTGTTGTTCATTTAGCATAAACTTCCAGCTTTGACTACTACACCTTCAGGGAAGATATGTAAGATGTATTATTCAGTTCTTGGCTTGTATACACTCACCTAAAGGATTATTAGGAACACCATACTAATACTGTGTATGCTTGATTCAACAAGGTGCTGAAAGCATTCTTTAGAAATGTTGGCCCATATTGATAGGATAGCATCTTGCAGTTTATGGAGATTTGTGGGATGCACATCCAGGGCAGGAAGCTCCCGTTCCACCACATCCCAAAGATGCTCTATTGGGTTGAGATCTGGTGACTGTGGGGGCCATTTTAGTACAGTGAACTCATTGTCATGTTCAAGAAACCAATTTGAAATGATTCGAGCTTTGTGACATGGTGCATTATCCTGCTGGAAGTAGCCATCAGAGGATGGGTACATGGTGGCCATAAAGGGATGGACATGGTCAGAAACAATGCTCAGGTAGGCCGTGGCATTTAAACGATGCCCAATTGGCACTAAGGGGCCTAAAGTGTGCCAAGAATACATCCCCCACACCATTACACCACCACCACCAGCCTGCACAGTGGTAACAAGGCATGATGGATCCATGTTCTCATTCTGTTTACACCAAATTCTGACTCTACCATCTGAATGTCTAAACAGAAATCGAGACTCATCAGACCAGGCAACATTTTTCCAGTCTTCAACTGTCCAATTTTGGTGAGCTCTTGCAAATTGTAGCCTCTTTTTCCTATTTGTAGTGGAGATGAGTGGTACCCGGTGGGGTCTTCTGCTGTTGTTGCCCATCCGCCTCAAGGTTGTGCGTGTTGTGGCTTCACAAATGCTTTGCTGCATACCTCGGTTGTAACGAGTGGTTATTTCAGGCAAAGTTGCTCTTCTATCAGCTTGAATCAGTCGGCCCATTCTCCTCTGACCTCTAGCATCAACAAGGCATTTTCGCCCACAGGACTGCCGCATACTAGATGTTTTTCCCTTTTCACACCATTCTTTGTAAACCCTAGAAATGGTTGTGCGTGAAAATCCCAGTAACTGAGCAGATTGTGAAATACTCAGACCGACCCGTCTGGCACCAACAACCATGCCACACTCAAAATTGCTTAAATCACCTTTCTTTCCCATTCTGACATTCAGTTTGAAGTTCAGGAGATTGTCTTGACCAGGACCACACCCCTAAATGCATTGAAGCAACTGCCATGTGATTGGTTGATTAGATAATTGCATTAATGAGAAATTGAACAGGTGTTCCTAATAATTCTTTAGATGAGTGTATATTACAGGCTTTAAAATGTGTTTGAAGCATTTAATTGTAATTACGCATACTGCATGTAGCACGGATGTGTAAAAGAAGCCATGCAACTGCGCTTAACCAGTGCCCTTCTACTAAGGGGAGCCTATGAGGTAAGCAACATAATGCCTAACGTGGTGGTAGCATAGACATTCAATGGGGTGTACACTGGCGAGTCCAGAGGCCTTTTTCTTTTATGGATATCTATGGAGAGGATGCGTCAGTGTGCTGAGTAAAATGTACACTGGCAGCCAAAGGTTTGGAATAATGTACAGATTTTGTTCATATGTAAAGAAATTGGTACTTTTATTCACCAAAGTGACATTCAAATGATCACAAGGTATACTCAAGACATTAATAACGTGAAAAATGTATATTACAATTTGAAACAAATGTTCAGAACTTCTTAAACTACTTCAAAGAGTTCAAAAATCCTCCACGTGCAGTAGTGGCAGATTTGCAGATCTTTGGCATTCCAGCTGTCAGTTTGTACAGATACTCCTACACTGCCTGTAGCACTTGACATAGATGTGGCTGTCTTGTCGGGCAGTTCTCATGCACCTTACAGTCTTGCTGATCCCACAAAAGCTCAATGGGGTTAAGATCCATAACACTCTTTTCCAATTATCTGTTGTCCAATGTCTGTGTTTCTTTGCCCAATCTAACCTTTCTGCAAAAGAAAAAGTGGCTTTTCCTTTGCAATTCTTTCCATGAGGCCTGCACCCCTTCTATTTACTGTTGTATATGAAACATGTGTTTAGTGGGTAGAATTCAATGAAGCTGTCAGCTGAGGACATGACTCAAACTTGAGACTCTGATGTACTTATCCTCTTGTTTAGTACATCTGATCTTCCACATCTCTTGCTGTCCTTGTTTGAGTCAGTTGCCCTTTGTCTTTGAAGAATGTAGGTTTTGGGCAATTTCAAGCATTGTATAGCCTGCATTCCTCAAAACAATGATTGACTGATGAGTTTCTTTTTTGCCACTTTTTTTTTAAACCTAATATTGACCATAAGACATGCCAGTCTCTTGCATACTGTGGCAACTCAAAAACAAACACAAAGACAAGCTTCATTAAATGAAACAATAACAAATAGCTTTCAACTCTGTTTGATATAATGGCAAGTGATTTTCTAGTACCAAATTAACCATTTATGATGATTACTCAAGGACAAATGTTGGAGTGATGGCTGCTGGAAATGGGGTCTGTCTAGATTTTAAAAATGACTAAATTACAAAAAGTACTTTTTTTAAATAGTGATGGTGCTGTTTTTTACATCATAAATGTCCTGACTATACTTTGTGATTAGTTGAATGCCACTTTGTGATCAGTTGAATGCCACTTTGGTGAATTAAAGTACCAATTTTCTTCCAAAATCTGTACATTATTGCAAACTTTTGGCTGCCAGAGTTTGTTTTATAAGAGAAGACATGGACAGTATTGCGACAGGTAGCCAAGGTGTCAGTTTACTGCGCAACCCATTTATTTATGGTATATTCGCAAATGGTGACTTACTGTTATAACATGCTAGTTGACTGCTATTCTCTCTCCTGTGGTAAAGTCGCAGATGTTAACACTTCTGACATTAAGGAAACTGCCACAAGTCTTAAAGAGACAGTACTGTTTTTGCACTTCATGTGCATATCATTACTGTACTTGTAAATAGTACAGATTATGCATATAAGCAATAAACGTCTAACAATATTTTTTATATACAATACAAAGACATAAGGTTTAAATACTGAATACATGGAAATTGTAGCTAAAATGGGACCAAAATTATGATAAACTAATGATAATTATAATGGAAACATACCCAAATTAATCAAAATGACATCGAAACAAATCGAGAGCTTGTGAATCGGAATCGAATTGGGAAATCTTGATCAATACCCATCCGTAATAAGGATGTCAATAGATTAAACAAATACTGAGTGATCACTAATAATTGGAGCTGTCAGAATTAACAGTAAATGCATTAATCGCAATTAAGAAAAATTAACATGTTAAACTTTTTCAATTTATCGCATGCGTTAAAGCATACATTTGTATTAAATCGAGATTAATGCATTTGCTGTTAATACTGCATTGCTGTTACACACGGGCCACGTGGCGGTGTCAAGGTGGTGCTCATATAGTGTCAGTCATTGCCATAGTTACAACAAGTTCAACAAGAACTCCATTGGACATTACGCCAACAGCAGCAGCAGGCTTGCAGTGCACAATATGTGAAAGAAATATTCTGGACCTATTTTACCTCACATCATTGAGCAGTGCCCTTGCAACAATCTATTGTATAATTAAGATGCAGTTGGACCAAACAGAATTTAAACTGGTTTCACGTTATTCTTGTGTAACGGCTTTCTTGAATCATGAATGCAGCTTCATGATTCATGATGTAGCAAAGCGAATAGTCACCGACAGATGAATATTGTGGAGGATGAGAGTTTAAGAGATTGCCTATTGCAATAAATATGCAATCTATGTTGGGACTAGTTCTTTCAAGTAGTCAACCTCCCAATTAGACTTTGGGAAACATTTTATTTTAATTGGTGCTATTTTAATGAATTTCTATCTTAATATTGTCGAAGGTTTTGTTTGGAAAATGTTAATAAAGCATTATATTGTTACATATAATGCTTTATAAGATGGAAATAAATGCATCTTTACAGGAAAAGTATATATCGTTTCAAATTTCAGCACTTTCAAAATCTGCAATTAATCACTATAAAAACTGTGAAATCGACTGACTGCACAAATAGTATTCAGTATTTATGATCATGTTAAATGATATGTAGTCTTTGGAAAACATCTTTGGTTTTGTGTCGATAAAGGGGTTCTTCAGCAATACTGATGGTGCTGTGGAAAGCTGGGGAACACTGATTTAATGCCATGTCCAATGGGTACTCTCCAAAGCAATAACTCACAATCAGCAACTAATCAGTCTGTATTAAAAGTTGGGGCTATGGCCAATATGTAGATCAAAATGTTATGCTTTCATCAATCAAATTCTGAGAAGCAGTTTCAGATAACAGAAACAATTAAAAACTTTTGTTATTGAAACGTTAAAAACGATTTTTTGACAAAATAACATATATTATCATGTGGACAAAATTTTTTACGAAAAAATAAGCACAGTGATTTCTGTTAAATGTATCATTTGAGCTACTGTACAGTATTCTATCAGAATGATCTCTATAGCCAGATTGATCTCATTCGTATTCGTAGGACTTAAATATACACATATTTTGGTACCTTTGAAAATACCTTAACCATATAAAAATGTAACTTTCCTTATCAACGTATTGAGAGTAATTATAAAAATTAACACTATGCATACGTACAAATCTTTTTGGATCCTCTGAAAATGTAAACTGCAACTGACCAAAGCTTTGGGAGGGTGCCTCTGAATAATACTTTCATTTATCAGTAAATTATTTAGAAACTTTTAGAGAAATTTAGAGACATTTTTAAATGACAAATTCATGTATTAACAAACTCAAGATGGGACTAATAAACATAATTAATTTGGTCTGTTTGTATGGCTGAAACTGTTTCAATTGGTTATCTGCATTAAATAAATGCGATGTCATTATACATAATTAATCATATTTATAATTAATCTAAACCTATCTAAATGTACAAAAATGAAGGTACTCTATGTGTGCTAGAACCACACTTTTTGTATAAATACTAATGAGATCACATTGTCATGGTCCAGACATTGAGAAGTAAATGTTGTAATGGCATGAGTTCTGTCAGCTGTACCCGAGCACAGTCTTCATTTTCTCCATGATGTTTAAATTTCACTATCATATGCCAAGAAACTGACCTCATCACATCCCCCAGAACATCCACCTCTCCTGCCTGAAGAGTAGCTGTGGAGAGGTAGAGTTACAGACAGCCTGCAGGAAAAGGTGAAGCTTAAGCTTTCTCATGTATTACCACTTAAATCAAAATTTCATACACGTGGTTCATATTACTTTCAAATTTTCAGCCGCACTCGTGTTCAAGAGATTCTGTTTCTTCTCCCTAACCTTGTCGACTGTGCACTCAATCATATGCAGGAAAATAAATTTGGTTGAGAAAAATCTGCAATAGTCATGAAACAGTTGGGGATTCACAGGTCACACTTGTTCAACATGATGATGAGGCTGATTCAGTGCTTGCTCTCAGAGTTTATTGATGTTATAAGTCATTTCTCCTCAAGCATCAAAGCAGGAAAACACCTGAGGAAACACAAAACAACTTAAAAACCAGGGCAGAGAGAGGGCATGTCCAGCTGACCCAGTAATGCCTACACAGCTGTGTTCTTACACTCAAACACAGCAGTCCAGTGCTCTTTATGCATGATTTAGCAGTGCTGGTTGACAATTGAGACCATTTTTTAGATAAACAAGGACAAATTAATAGATTCAAATATAATTCAAACTTTAAATAAGTGGTCTAAACTAGTTTTTCTTCAGGATGAAGATTTAACATTGTACATCAAGTGGTGACCAAACACAGTCCCTAAATTGTTTATCATACAAAAGTAAAAAACAAGCAAGCAAACAAACAAACAAAAAAACAAACAAACATGAGAGTGGTGGTGGCATAGTGGGCTAAAGCACATAACTGTTAATCAGAAGGTCACTGGTTCGATCCCCACAGCCACCACCATTGTGTCGTTGAGCAAGGCACTTAACTCCAGGTTGCTCCGGGGGGGATTGTTCCTGTAATAGGTGCTCTGTAAGTCGCTTTGGATAAAAGCATCTGCTAAATATGTAAATTTTAATGTATTGTCTACATGATATTGTGCTCTCAGCAGCCAATAATTCATTTGATGGTTTTATGCTCTAAGCCAATAATTCACTGCAAACACACATCATGGTCCACACAAACTGTTGAAAATGAAACGGTAACATTTACAGTAAGGTTCCATTAAAGCATTACGTATCATGAACAAGCAATTAACTATATATTTTTTTTACATCATTTATTAATCTTTGTTAATGATAGTTAATAAAAATGATATAGTTAATTGTTAGTTCATGTTAGTTCATAGTGTATTACCTAATGTTATCAAATACAACTTTTGATTATTATAATTTTTTTTACTATATGTTGAAATTAATATTAATATTAATAAATGCTGTAAAAGTGTTGTTCATTGTTATTTCATGTTAAATAATGTTGTTAACCAATGTTTACAAATGAAACCTTATTGTAAATGTACCAATTAAACCTGTATTTAATGTAATCATGTTTTTTCAACTTTTATGTCATGTGATGATGTTGTCATCAGCTTAATTTGGCTATAGCTTCAACCAAATGCCAAAATATGTCAACAAAAAGATATGGGATGTATTTTTGCCACACTTTAAAAAGTTTATAAGATTATTATTATAATTATTTTTTGCTATCATACTTATACATTATTATTTACACTTATTATTATTTATATGCATTATCTTTCCCTGCTATCTGTGACCCCTTTCAAAACAGACATTCAATCCATTTTTGGGTTATGAAGCAACAGTTGAAAATCACTGCTTTAAATCACAATAACTTTATCAGCCATCATATATTCAAAACCACAACCACCTACAATATATCTGTTTTACCAATATGAATGTCAATTTTATTTGAATTATACATCATTTATAGTCATACATCTGGTTCTTCTGTCCATATCTTCAGGTTCCCTGGCATTTTTTCAGTTTCTGGGGAACCTGAATAATCCAGCGTAGCTCCCACATTATTGTCCAGCTCTGTTATACAATACACTAAACACGTTCACTGAAGATTGCTCAGCTGGGGATGACAACAAACAATGTCTTTTATGCTTTAGAGTTATTCATTTCTTCCAGATGGTGATCTTATAACAAAGATCTTTCTACAAACTTCACATTGAACTGACATTATAAAGCCAGATGTTGATGAAATATTGGCTTATCATTAGGGCTGCTTCACCAACGCTTCTTCCTGTGGGCTTTTTATAATGCACATCCAACAATACCTCTCTTACATACAGTACACCCACTGTGAATGACAAATCCAGTTGAGGACACAGATATAAGTAAATATAGACAAAGAGATCTCTGTAAACTGAAAAGCTTGTTGGGGAATGAACTGTCCCTTCTGTTATGGACCAGGGTAGGGTTGCAAGAGCTGTGCGTAATGTCTCACTTAGGTTTGGGCATAAAGTTCACACTAAGGGCTACTAGTTAGATGCTTAATTTGGTTGCACCACCTGTTCTTAATGCAAGACTTAGCTAGTTGGTTGCAAGCTCTCCATAAAGCAATAGTTGCATGTGATGTTTACCTTTGTTAAACCAAAAAGCAGTCTTCAAATTTGTAAACGGAAGTCTTTGAGTTAACGTCTCACTTTCCATGTTCAATCTTTTTTTTTTTTGTCTCACGCAACTGTCAGTGGTAATAAATTAACAGTGACTCATTCACCCATTCACACACACATTCATACACCAATGGCGGCAGAGCTGCCATGCAAGGTGCTAGCCTGCCATTGGGAGCAACTTGGAGTTCAGTGTCTTGCCCAAGGACACTTCAGCATGTGGAGTCGTGTGGTCCGAGATTCTACCACCTGAGCCACAGCTGCCCACCGTTTAGATCGGTTTCATGCTGAAAAGCGACTAAGAAGACAGTTTTTTACATAATGTTCTCTCTTGTAAATGTAAATGAGGGTAAATGTCATCATCATCAAGGAAATTCTAAAGGAATTCTGTTGTGCAAAAACATGAGCTCATTGATCAAAAACTCAGGACACATTTGGGGCACACCTGAAGTTGAATGACATCAAATTTCGGTTAGTTTGGATAAAGTGAATGTGAACTCGGGTGAGCACCTGTGAATCGCACCTGGGCCAGCTTTAAAAGGTGGTCTGGGGTACGGTTCATGTGAACTCTGGTATAGTTCGCTGTTGATATGAATGCAATTGTACCAAATCGTGGAAGTGAACCGGTTGTGATGACGTATAATTCACATCTTTGCAGGCTAGCGATAGCAATTATTATGGTATAATGCATTTATCTTCTATGCTTGTGTCCAATTTCACCACAGAGAGCAGCTCACATTCTTTACATCTCTTGCAATGCATACGCGGGCTCGCGGCAGACATTCGCTAATATTCATCACATCATTGCATATTCAGTGCATCTGCGGGAAACAAACACGTGTTGTTCTCTGCATGGCAGGTTTTCATGGTAAATCCAAAGAGACAAACTTTAATACTTTAAATACTTTAAAACTTCTGGTGAAAAGCAAATTCTGTCAAACAATTGTGGTGAATCGCAAGCTCATATGCATGTGAAAATAATGAAGAGAAAATTTACAGCAAGTTTGCGACATGTTTATCAGAACTTTGTCAAAACAGAAAGTGTGTACTCTTTTTACAATGGCATTTTAGTGTGTAGCAAAAAAGTGTGCATGTATTGGGACACACTATCATGATGTAAAATTGCATTTTGAAATCAAAATTCCATAGTTACGTGCATCCTGCCACCATTAGGCATGTCACAGTATTCGGTAATACGTTACATCACTTAACCTGCATGCTATTGTTATAGTGAGCACTTAATAATAATTCTGGATAACCCTTTAGCCAAATTGTTTCGATTTTTCTGATCATATAGTACCATCAACAAATCAAGATTCACAACACTGTATGTACAGTATGTGGTATAAATGACATACGCACTCTGATGTAAACAAACCAATGTGGGCGAGAACCAAGGGAAAAGGAGGAACGCAGCCGACCCTTTATAAGACTTCTAAAATGGTTAAGTCGGAAGAGTGGAAGTATTTTATGTTCAATAAAATGCAGATGTTTTGTTCTTTGAAGATGGTTTCACTTTGTGTAAAACATTTGACAGAAAAGTGGTGGCGTAAATATAGATACCGGTACATGCGATTAATTCATCACAATTAATAGCAAGGCCCCTGTAAAGGGGTTAAAGGGAAAGGAGGAGGCGAGAGCCGGCTTAACAATATAAATAATATTTTATTAAATAAAAAGACACACACAAACACATACAAGGCAGCTGCCCTTAATTCTCTCTCTCTCTCGAACCGTCATCATCGGGCACCTTTATCCCTCGTGCAACCCATCAGGCTGATTGGGGATCGGGCATCATCAAGTGCTTTGCTGCCTTTGAAAGGGGGAATTGAATTACCACAGAAGCACTCAAATTCATAACTATCAGCTAAAAGGCAAACATATGATAAATGGTACAGATGAGGCCCCTAGAACCTTCGGCAGCAGGTCAGGTTGTTCTTCCATGAATGGTTTGTCGACACATCGCTAAAAGTTCAAACAATTTCAACTTTGAACCCATTGGCACTGATCTTTCGAAGCATCAGCTAATGATTACCGGACTATTTGGATGAGGTATCATTACAGTGCCAGAAACATTGGACTCTTGAAATTGCATAGTCCTACCGATATACTATTTCTGCCATACATAGATACTGTATTACAGGTAAGAGTAATGGGTAGTATTCCATTCCAAACTCACCCAACTGCAGCGCTTTTAATGTGAAGTTCAAAGCGGCACATAATGCTGGATATAAAGTGGATAGTTACATCCTGCTCACTGATTAATATTGTGGAGGATGAGATTTAATGCCCATTGCAATGAAAAATCTAACTATGAGGACTAGTTCTTTCATTTAGTCAACCTCTGTGGGAAAACATTTAGTGTTACTTGAATTGGTGATGGTGCATTTCTAGTTTTATAGTAAAGAAGACTGATTGATAAAAGATTGTTACATATTGTAAAATATATTTTAACAGGAAAAGAAGTATAGAGTCAATTTTCAGCACTTTCGAAATCTGCCATTAATCACGATTAACCATTAAAAATCATGTGATTAAGTGTGATGAAATATTTTAACTGACTGAAAGCACTATATAACAGTTAGGTTTAGGGTTGGGGTTTGGGATTAAAAAATATATGATTTTTTTTTACTGTATTACATCATTAATAACAATATATACCGTAATTTCCGGACTATAAGCCGCAACTTTTTTCCCACGCTTTGAACCTCGCGGCTTATTCAATGACGCGGCTAATATATGGATTTTTCCGCTTTCAAATTTTATAAAAAAAAAAAAATAAATATATATATATATATATATATATATATATATATATATATATATATATATATTCTGTGACGTGCTCAGTTTTTCGGCAGCGTGAAGCTTTCGTTAGACCAATGAAATTGCCGAACGGGTTAAGGTCAAAACAACTTTTTTGTTTACTGTTTAGATTAAATCGAGGCTCAAACTTCCCATCATTCTGATTACGGTAGTAATTTTGTCACCCTCACCATGGCAAAGACATGGAAAAACGCATATGGTGCTGCTTTCAAGTTGAAGGCGATTGATCAGGCTGTTGAAAAGGAAATAGATCTGCTGCACGGGAGCTTGGTCTTAATGAGTCGATGATAAGATGTTGGAAACAGCAGCTTGAGGAATTGACTCAGTGCAAAAAGACAAAATCTGAGGCTATTCAACTCCGAAACCGAAGGAGATGACTTCAGTGGTTTCAGTGCACAGGACGAGGAAGATAGTGACCAATTACTTTCTTGGTAGGCTACTGTTTACTGCAAATGTTTTATTACAAGCCGTGTGTGGCAGCGGGGGCGTGGTCAAGCGCCCGTCCGGGAGAGAAAAGCTGTAAGGGCGCTTACACCTGCGCTAAATTATGTCTAACACCGGTGTCTAATTTCAAGTGCCCTGCTTCACGTGTCCTTCTTGGGAAAACTGTCACACGGGCACCAGTGTGACAGTTTTCAGCAGGGCACTTGACGTTCCAGGTAAGGCTTTTAATGGCCACAGCAATGTTTACAATCAATTTTATAAAGTTTCTCAATTCTTCTATGCACCAACACTAGACTGACGTGTGTCACTCTCTCAGCTCTGTGGCTGCTGCCTTTTTAAGCTGCTCTCCATGCTTACTGAAATTAGACACCGGTGTTAGACATAATTTAGCTAAGGTGTAAGCTCCCTTACCGCTTTTCTCTCCCGGACGGGCGCTTGACCACGCCCCCGCTGCCACACCGTGTTTCGTTAAAGCCTATTTATTTTTGTTACAAGCCGTGTTTCGTTAAAGCCTGAGTAAAGTTAATTTGTTTCAATGTACCGGTAGGCACCTGCGGCTTATAGACAGGTGCGCTCAATAGTCCGGAAATTACGGTATATAAAAAATTATGATATGTTTCAAGAAAAAGCAATACTAATTAAAATGCTTAGGGACAGGAACCGTTTTCAGAATGATTAGAATTGCAATCAGAACAATATTTGTTAAATTCTTACGATTTCTATCCATACTCAGTGTCTGTTTTTTGCGGTTTTTAGTAGTTGAATGTTCTTTAATTAAATGCTCCTGAGCTGCTTGTTAGTGGATGTTGGTCTAAGAAAATAACATTTTACTGCTGGATCAAACAGTAAGTGGTTCTAGTGCTAGATGAAAGACTTTGAATCCCATCTATTTAAACTGGAACAACAGAATACACTGTCTGAGTCACAATGACTGTGTTTGTGTTAGTGTCTGTGCTCAGTGCCAATCTGATAATAATGTAGTTATGGTAAGTGAAAAGAAAGATTGTTCTTATTATATCCATCAAATGCATTCAGATCTAGTCATGGGTCTAGGCCTTCTGTTGCCATGCTGTCTGTTCATCATAACACATTTGCATCAATATCAAAAGCCAGCATTTCATGTCAACAGCACATTCGCTCTCATAGTAACGGCAAGCAATCATGCATTCACAGCATGATCACATGAGGGTAACTCGGTCAAGGTTCACTTGCATGTCATTCACTGTGTTGTATGCCCCTGAGTGTTCCCCATCGGGGAATTAAGATCATCATTCTGTCATGTCATCCTGTACAGTGTTTACTGTACGGGGTCCCATCACTACATTCAGCAAGAGATCATTGAGGTTGGTCACCTTCGCTCTAAATCTTGTAGCGGGTGCTTTCCAATACAATTTATCATCCCTATGCCCTACTCACTAGGAAAGATAGATCTCATGATGTGGGCACTCTGAGGGAGCATGGCATCACAGTTTAATATAGCCTTCACTAAAGTCTTGTGAAAGGGTGCTTAGTGAAATAATTAACTTATTTAGTTTGGTACAACATTTCGAGCGGTGTTCCCGTTTGGTAAAACGCAATGGTTACTTTCTCCATACATACTTCCACATTCTCATTGGAAGCACCACTGTTGTAGCGTGCCTCTGACACCTAGGCTCCGCACTTCAGTCCCTTATTCATCAGATTATTTAATTACCAGCGTTATGCATATCACCTATATGATCAGGTCATACAGGGGGTAATTCCTATTTCATGGCATATTTAAGTTTTTTTACTCATTCAGGCATCATTAGCGTACAAAAATTTGTGTAGTATGTCTTCATAAATCAGTTTCAATCTATGGGGATCTTCAAGCATTGGGGCTTTATCAATGTTCCAAACTTCAAAGCTCATGAGTTTAACAGTCATGTCAGCCTAACTACATTACTTTTAAATTAAGTATCAAAGCATTTCGGTATGATACTGTTCACTTTTAATGCGCGTGGTCGGGGACATTACATTTAGTAGCAGTTAAGTAGGTTTGGCAATCATTGGATAAAACCTGTGCCGAGTCAAGCTTATTAATATCATCTTGCTACTGTTCATATCTGTTCCTGCTGGTAAGTCATAGCTCCCTCCTAATGCTTTTGTTATTTATTCAACTTTGTTGCCAAATGCCTTATTAATTTTAACGTTATCAATGTTTTCGTTTTGCTCCACTCAATGTATGCATATATTTATATAAATAAAAACACGGGCCACGTCTCTTGAATTTCTAGCCACCATGCTCGATTCTTTAAACATGCAAACTTCCCTGACTAAAGATAAACTCGACAGGATCAGGTATATTTGCACATTGTTCTCTGGTCAGTTTGGGCCTCAACACGATCACCTGTCCCTATTAGGCCACCTCAATTTTGCCATGTGCATCAATCCTCAAGGCCTCTCCTTCGTTTCCCGCCTCCTCACACTAGCCCATTCCACAGACAACCTCTCCTACATATCAATCAATGATGCCTGCCACTTGGACCTCTGCTTCTGGTCACAGCTACAGTATTAAGTCAATGGAATGGCATTTCCTTTTTCACAAAAAACTAAAAAAACGTATCTCCGGATGACATGTCCCTTTTCATGGACGCAGCTCCCTCCATAGGATTTGGAGGATATTTTCTAGGATCATGGTTCACAGGGAAATGGCCAGACTAATTTTTCAACATAACATCCTATGCTCCCTCATCCGCTCTCTTTGAAATGTATCCCATCGTTATGGCCAGCGTTATATGGGGTTCCCTTTGGACATGCAAACACATCATAGTTTTGCGACAATTCCGCAGTCATCACTATAATCAATAAAGGCCAGTCCTCCTCTAGCCATACTGTACCTTATGATGTCTGACATGGCAGAGCATTTCCTGCAACTTCAATATCTCAGCCAGACACATTCCTGGGTTTTTTAATGTACTCCTGACTCCCTCTCTTGTTTCGCTTCCAGGAGTTCCACAGACCATACCACCCTGCCAGCGAAAAAAAAAGAAAACATTTATTGCCACCCCTCTCAGACCTCCTGCTGGATTAAGACACTCCTTACTACCCCATTTAAATTCCATTCCAACCCTAATGCAGAAAGGATTTGCCCGGTCAACACTTCCTACTACTCTACCAGGGCCCACTATTCCTCCTCCTGCCAATCACACAGTACTCCTCTATTTTCCATTCTGATCTCCCAGTGTGCGTGTTCATTTCCTTTTGCTTTCACACTAGACATCTCAAATTTCCTTCCCTATTCATCACTCCATCCCAAGCCCCCATGTCGTGCCACTGGTTCAGAAACAACCTCACCGCTCCCTAAAACATTATGGCCTGTCCCCTCATGTCTTCTTGGGTATTCCTTTTGCATCGGAGCAGCTTCTACTGCCGCTCTTCAAGGTATACTGGATTCCTCTGTCAAGATGCTCAGCCACTGGTCTTCCTCATCCTACCTGAAATATAGTCAACCTAACCCAAATCATCAAACAATCTCAACTCTCCATTAGCCATAAGTTTTCATACCTATCTGGTGGTTGTTGGTGGCTCTCTCCCAGCACATCCTTCCCTACACAATGATTCAATTAAAGCACGTACATCTTTTCACAAGGATAAAGCATAACTATGTCTACCCTCCTCGCCAGGGCTTCCATAATCTCAAGCATGGTTTCCTTTGCACAGGTATTGCACAAGCCAGCTCGCCCTCGCTGGAAAGTTTGCACTATCATGGGATATCTTTCAACAAGGTATTGCATGACAATAACACCATTATTGGCAAAGATAACCATCAAACAACTCTTCCCTCATCAGAGGGTTTTCATAATCAAATGTTTTCTTTCAATGAAGGGATTGCATGCAAATTCGCCATTATCGTATGTCTTTACGTTACGTTGTTCACCTTTCGGCAAAGATATCGCAAACAACTCTTCCCTCGTCTGAGGGTTTTCATAATCAAATGTTGTTTATCTTTCAACAAAGATACTGCACAGAAATGCTGGTTTAATTTAGGGCCTCATACCACATTGTTCGTCTTTGGCAAAGATTCTGCCAACCAGGGGTTCCTTGACGGAGAGCCCAAAATCGCACTCAAGGAAAAAAAACAAGGACAAAATCAAACTCAAGGAGAAGAAGAAGGAAAAAAATACCAAATCATTACACCATTAGCTTGGTAACTCCTAGCCAATCACATTTAAGCCAGTGCTTTATAAGTCTGCTCACAATCTATCACATTGCTGATTCAGTGTGCTAACATGGCAACCTCCACCAACTCACCACCACCAGTTGAGTCCTGTCATGTACAGGGGTAGGCCCCTTGCCCCAGCCTCCTATCTCTGGCAGGATATGATGGTTCCGAGTACAACTTCTTTGGACCACCAGACGGGGCTTATGCCAAAGAGAGACATTACATTTCTGTTTTATATTCATCAAATAAATATCATCTTAAATTTCACTCAAGTCTGCAAGTCTTCCTGACAGAATTATAGTGTCATGTAGTGGATAGGTACATACAATTTTGGACAGTAACCTCTTCTCAGTCACAACATTTAGTGGGTCAATATCGGTCCCTAGAACAGACCCTGGCTTCCTCAGCAGTTTATCTATCCTGTTGGTATCTGCACTTGAGGGCACATGCTAATACAGACTGATTAAACATGCTAATCATGGTTTTACATACGTTGAAAGACATCAAAGCCTTTTTTTTTCAATAGAGTGTGCTAAGGCCTTTCTTATACTGTGTGTTAAAAGTTGAGTCATGCCTGTTGTCGAGATAAACTCCAAGGTACTTGTATGACTGTATCATGTGAACCTCCTCTCCCCTGATGGAAACTGGCATGTGAAGTTCCTTCTTCCTCCTAAAATCTAGCACCATCTCCTCTGTTTTTCACATTTAACCTTAAATTATTCTGCTCACACAGTCAATAAAATATCTGTACTCTCCATCCCATCACAGTTTACAGCCTTATCCAAATGAGTATAGATACAATAGATAAATTATGGCATCCTCCACACCGATGTTTTCTTGGCAAGCAAATTGCATCAGATACACTTTGCCTCTCACCATAGGTCTGAGGTGACACAACACAATCATTTCCAAAGTCAATGCAATGGCCCTATATTCGTGTAAGATGTTTAAACCGCCCTTCTTAGGTATGGGGGAGAGAGAGAGCATACCTTTAGTCATTGTTTTTTTAAAATGTGTAATTAGTTGTGTACAGTTATCATGTTTTATTTGTTTGGAGAGGCTTTTGGACACTTGGAGATGATTATCAACACTAGGATAAAATATATATGTAATGCTATAATTTTGTATTGCTTTGTCGTGTCAAAACAAAAGATTTATCAGTTGCAGTTGACTTAATTAGGAACAATTAAGGAATCGGCCACCTCTCTGAGCCACCTTGTTTACACCCAGATAATTATGTCAAATCCTAATAATAAAAACAATTCTTGATATTTCAGCAGTTTCTTAGGCTGAGAGTCTCAAAATGTATCATAATCTTTTTCATATTTTTTTTTCATAAGTTTTCTTCAAAATGATAAACAGTTGACCCTCTTTTTGTTTTTTGTTTTGTTTTTTGGACGCATTCCAAGCTTAAAGGGTTAATATGACTTGTTTGATAAACTCACCTTTCTTAAAAACGTTCCTCTATTTCTTTTATGGTGAGCAGACATTAGTTTCTTTCCTGATAAACAGGACTCACTCAACCGGTGAACATATCTTTTCCATACAATTTACTAGAACAAACCCGTGCTCTTTATTTCTTTTTGTAAACATTTTTGTTTTTATTAACTTAATTGTGTGGAAATGTTTTCCTCAAATTCATTAAGTTCATTGAATGTTTTTATTTTTAGAGACCTGCTTCATTCCTACTTGAATTTCCCCCTGGACATGTGGGCCTCTAGAGTAATGAAAAATCTGCAACAGTCCAGTCCATCAATGAGGTAGAAGAGATATATGAGAGAAAGTAGAGAAGGAAAGGGGATACAATGCCAGCCTGAAAGCCTGACTCCAGTTGCTCTGGTTGGATACCTTTGCCAAAGCTCCCCTCAGCCAGCAGAGACCACATTCAAGGTCTGTCCACTCATGCCTCAACAGCTCAACACAATTGTATGTTGTGTAACAATCACTGTCGAAACACTAGCCGTTGAAGGCCTCAGAGACTTCTGTATTGTCAAAGTCATTTTCAGACAATTGCCAACCATTTTAGACCTTGCCAACCTGCCAATAATTGTTGTCAATAATAATTTTAAAGCTCTCGTTTGCTTGACGAAATCATACATAAGAACAATTGAACAATTTACAGAAAATATTTTCAAAAAGACCTCTTCTGCTTCTGCTTGACTGCAAGCTAAAATTAAAGACTTTGTCTCATCAATCATGTCTCTATTGTGTTTCCAGAGGCACAATTCCATACCACATTTCTCTCTTTCCAGTGCAGAAACAGCAAAATGCAAAAGCATATTTGGCTACAATAAAACCCCTTTGCCAATTTTTCTTCTGCTGTAACATTGCACATTGTCTTGTAACACCCACAGATTAAACACAATCCCTACCCCCCATCCCCTACTCCAATCTGTCAATATAATTAAAATTACAACTAAATGTTCTTCTTCAGTTGTAATGCTTAAATCCAAACATATTGTCAGAAATTCATTTTTCCAAAGAATTTTTATGAATTTACGGCCATACACCACTCATAAATCAAACATCAGCATAGGCATTTCATGATAAACACAAACAGTGTCTTATATAGCAAAAGCTTGGAGAGCATAATGCATCTGTTTAGTGGATCACAGGAAAAACGGGGACAGGGATATTGTTAAGTTCACTAAAACCCATTCAACACCAGTGTTTGATTTAAACCAGTGTACATTCCTGATAATTACATTTGACATACTTTGCACAAACATTGTTTGTCTGTTTATGAGAACTAATTGCAATGTTCTGCACTGTTGTTTGATTAGTACTGTGTTACAGTCATGGGTGACTCCATATGGGTAATTGGTGAAGTCATTTGATTAACCAGCTTTTTGCAATTAAGTCCTGACATGGTATTTTCACATGGATGAATTAAAGCAATAGTTTGCCCCAAAATCATTGCTATCATCTATTTACCCTTGTATCATTCCAGGCCCTTATTACTTTTTCCTGTGTGAAACACAAAAGGAGAAATGTTGAAGAATGTAGTAGCCACACTTTTCCTTGAAATGAAAGTGAATGGGGACTAAAATAACACCATTACATTTCCATCAAAGTAGCCCATGTCAAACCTCAAACCATACTTAAATGGATTCAGAAAGTCCATTCTTTAAAATTTTTCCTTTTATGTTCCACAGAAGAAAGAAAGTCATATCGGTCTGGAATCACATGAGGGTGTGTATATGATGACAATTTTTATTTCAACCATATTCTCATATTCCACTATAACAAGTGAACTCAAATCACTTCTGATCTCATTACACATTTGCCTTCATAAACTTCAGAAAATGCTTCAAAACTTGTTCATTTGGCCTCCTATTACATCCACAATGTGTCCGAGATGACTTATTGTCAGTGGAGGTCACACAGAAAACCCTACATCTTATGGTACCTCTTTAAGAGTCCCATCTCTTGTTAGTATTCATCTTAGTTCAGAGACAGGAGGCTGCTGGGCTACATGTTCTGCTGTTGGCTGTTTGGTATGATGTCTACTCCAAGCACACACCAGGAATGCGTCTTTGATGTAAGGCGTCTCTTTTGTCTTCACACCATGTTTAAAGACCTCCCAAGGACCACTAGGTGAATCCAAAATGCCCCAGGACAAACCCCCACACACAAACACACACCATGGGCTGCAAAATGAAACATCAAGGGAACTTTTTCCCTTTGTGCATGTTTGCACTACAGGAAAACGTTTGCCAAAGGAAACCGTAGGAAGCCAAATATTATTTGTTTCCTGCAGTGTTTAACCGACAAAAAAAAAAGAAAAGAGACTTGATAAGGCACCAGGGTGAGGTCATTGTTTTCTGTGAAATTAAAAGATGTAGACCATTAACTTGCATTTAATCATAATGAGATGCAAACTCATACTGCATGAAACAGGTAAACAAACAACAACAAGCAAATGATGAAACTTGAGCAGTTTCAGGGAGTTTAGATCTGGTCACTCATTCTTGAAACAGCACTAAAGCTTCTCTCTGTGTTTGAATAAACAAACATTGGCATCTAGTCTATAAGCCAATTATTAACAACATCAAACCCATTATTAAACACAAACACCAAAGACATTCAATACAGGGGCCCAGCTTTATAGTTATGGTCTTTTGAGCTTCTATAAAGAGTATTGATGTCATAAAATAGCAATATATTGATCAGTATGTTATTTCATCGATATAATTTTGTGGCATCGATATAGTTCATTTACATTTACATTTAGCAGATGCTTTTATCCAAAGCGATTTACCCCCCGGAGCAACCTGGAGTTAAGTGCCTTGCTCAAGGACACAATGGTGGTGGCTGTGGGGCTCGAACCAACAACCTTCTGGTTAACAGTTTAGTGCTTTAGCCCACTATGCCACCACCACTCCATTATAGTGCAAATAATTAGAAGCCAAACTTGTGTGCTTTCCATTTCACTCAGTTGGCCTTCTGTTTAACAGTCTGGCGTAATAGATACCACAACAGGGTGATATAACATATACTGAAGCTGGTCGCGGTCAGGAAAGGCACAGGTATCACGACATAGAAGATGAGCTGGTGCAGCACAGCAGATGGCAGTCCAAATTTACGAATGTTTTGGTACTTCTTCAAGAATGAACAAAGTGACATTGATGAGTTTGCAGGTTATGGCGAGTTTACACGACACAATTTTAGGCCCGATTTTCACTCGTCTACTGTTTTGTGGAGATGGCGAAAAAAAAAAAGTCTCACTTGACCAAAGAAATGGAGGAAAAATTTGTGGAACATTTGCAGGAGCACTGGTGCCTATTTGACGTTTCATCTGAACTGTACCACAACTGTGTGGAGAAAGAGAAGAGTTGGAGAGAAATTGCCAATTCTCTTGGACAGTCAGGTAAGCAAATAGGTTGATCTTTCAGTAGGAGGTATTTCATATTGTAACCAATAAAATATATGATGCCTTTGCACATTATGTAAAGGCGATTAAAAACATACACATCATATTTTGAAATGCACAACATATGATCATGCATTTGTTTTCGTATCTTGTATCACTTCTCGCATGTACTCTGTTGTGAAATGTAATTTTTAGTCCAGGCAGTCGTCGAGGTTTAGTCAATAGTTCAATGTTTTGTAATGTGTTCACCCCTGTCGCCGATTCCTTGTGTAATTTAAAAATGCTACGACTTCCATGACAAGACAGACAGTTGTGTAATATGAACAATACCACAATCCGATTTCTTTGAAAGTTGTGTATTGTGTAGGTGGCATTAGTGCATGCAATTCTCTGTATGTAGCCCTGAAAAGGTCTTTCAGTCAAGCTGCGAAACCACAAAAAGACATATTTGTAACTGAAAATACATTGTGTAGGCTATATGAAAGATACACATACACAATATATCTCCAAGCGATAGATAAATAGATAAAATAAAAGTTTGGTCAAATTGAATGGAAAACTAAGTTTCGCTCCGTGGCATGGCAGAATTTTGACGCTGGACTTTGGTGAGTGTGTGTACCTTTGTAGAAAATAAAGTCTGGAGTGCGACCCCCTTTAATTTATTCTGCTGCTCACACTTTTCCAAAGTTGTGTTAAGAAATATGTTTGAAAAGACCAAATATATTGTGCATTGAGCAGCCCATTTTAAAACTGTAAAAAATCTTGATATATATCGATAATCATCAGGAAAATCTTCAGATTATCAATTCATGAATACGACATGAATCCCTAGCCTAATTAAGAGCCTGTCTGACTTTGGATAAGTATTCCATGGATTGTGTAGAAGTTGAGGCACTGTAACAAAGCAAAAAAAAAACTGATTTTGAGAAATCTATTTCTACATACAGGGAAAATGAATGGGGACAAAGGCTGTCGAGCTCAAAGAAGCAACATAATTACCACAAAGGCAGTCTATACAACTTGTGCAATATTTTCTAAGTCTACTGAAGTTGAGAAGCAGTAACATCAAACCTGGTACGCCAAATTGGCAAGCACGCATGAAACTTGAGAGCTACAGGGGAAGGTAATATTATTAGTAAATAACAACTTCAGACTTTTCCTCACACAAAGCTTCAGAAGGCTTGGCATATAGTGCACAAATATTATGGTCTACTTGTATAGTAAATTTTTGGAGATCAACAGTTTCAATCACCTTCACTTTTATTGTATGGAAACGAGCAGCTTGTATATTTTCTTTTGTGTTCCATGCAAGAAAGTAAGTCATGCATGTTTGGGACCAGGGGCGGGTTTACCAACCCAGGGACCCATTTAGAAAAATGTTGCAAAAAAAATGACAATCTATTTTAAATCATAATTTGTAATTCTTCCTATCAGCCGTTGTAGCCAAGTACATTCAACATGTTTAATGAAATACAAATCTAGTTAAAGATAATTAATTCATGTTTTCCAGTTTATCCACAATACAGTGATAAAAAAAAGCTATATTTACATACATATATGTTTACAAAACACTTTGTAACAGTCATCTCTTTGCAACTTGTTCAGAACATTAAAACTTTGTGACACCTGCGCTAAAACAGTCTAGACGCAGCGCAATGACTGAAACAGAACGCTGGTGTCTCAACATGCATTATTGAAGTCTGAAGTTATTTGTAACTTGACACAGTGCCTAAAAATGTGCCGGTCCTACATAAGACACTGAAGAAACAGCGAGACACGGTACAGCAGTCAAGGACGTTCGTCCAGCATATGTTTACATAGAAAAACAATAGAAACACAGAGTAGAAGCATGCAAAAACACATTCAGTGTGAACTGCCCGTTTGCACATATCTGTGTGAGTGAGCACGCGCGGTGAAACAAGTTCAGAAGGCCTGTATATTTTTACATAAAATATGTATATATTAATTACAAACCCGAACCCAAGTCCTACTGACCCCAACCCGGTGGCTTCATGAACTGCTCTGAGACTGCAGACAATGGTGTATTCCCGTGTGTACTACCCAGAACAACATGTCACCCCTCAAGTGGTTTTTGCAGAGCTTTCCTACTTGGGCCGGAGGCCCCCTGACATCCGGGGCCTCACGCAATTGCGTGGTTTGCGTGATGGTTAAAACCGTAACTGTTTGGGACAACATAAGGCTGAATGAATGATGACAAAATGGTCATCTTTTTGTAAACTATACCTTTATCATTCTGTCTTTGGAGAGTTAATTGACTTTCAAGGGTTGATAGTTGCACAGTATGTTAGAGTCTTTGAAGACAAAATAACGAAGACAATATTCCTTGATAACTGTTAATTGCCCTTAATAGTGCTGCATGTCAACAATGGACCATGGACCCCAGGGAATGTTTATATCAGGACATATGTTCCTCAATTGCATATGAAGCCCACAAAATTGCCAAGCTGGTTCTAAATCCCTTTTCTGTACAATGTAAAATCCCAAAAGAGCTTTTGGATCCCTTCAGAATGCCTTTGGATATGACTTTGTAGCTACCCGAGGGCCAACCCTCCACCACCAAATCTAAAAGCCAGCATATTGGAAAGACAGACCCAAACAGCAGGGCCTCTGCCCCCCACTATTACTCATACCGTTAGGCAAGCCCGGAATATATCAACACCTCTCAAGTTTTAAAGAACTCACAGACACATGCACAATGAAATGTAGTTACCGACACCAGCATATATATTTGTACACCATAATGATTGGTTTCATTGTATTTAACAAGAAAGTGTCACTTTCAGTCTAGTCTAATAAAAATGCTTTGCAAGGCCAAGGATAGTTTTGTCCCATTAACAAAGCACCAAGAATATTAAAATCACTTTCTCTTGATTTCTAGTTGCTAATATTCAGTATAACAGCATCTTAGTGAGTGCGATATTGCTTTTATACAACAGTTCTATAAACAAGGTTAATATCGAATAACATACAGTACATTTAAGACTAATTTTGTTTTTTAATTTTTTTTGCTCAGCAACGAAAATTGTTCCAAAAAAGGCCAAAGCAGGATTTACAATGATGTGTGGCCTAGTAATTTACAGACTGACAACCTGTCTGAAATGCTACATGCACTGACAAACTAAGTGATAGAAACAGTGAAGCATCCCAGTGATGTTACAATATACTAAACAGCAGTGTTCTTGGAACACAGCTTCTCCAATGAGATTACAACCTTAACTAACTGTTGTATAATAATAATTGACAGACATAAACTATATATATTGCATATTAAATCTATTCATCCAAAGTAAACAAAAGAAAACTGCTTTCTTAAACATGAGTCACATGCCACAATCTTTCTCCCTCTCAGCCCATTCTCACGAATAACAAGACTGATACATCCTGCTGGTGTATAGTTACCTAATTACACACACACACACACACACACACACACACACACACACACACACACACACACACACACACACACACACACACACACACACACACACACACACCTACCCTTTTGAGGACTCTCCATAGACAGAATGAATTTTATACTGTACGAACTATATATTCTATCCCCTAATCCTAAACCTAGCCCTCACAAAAAACTTTTTGGATTTTTACAGTTTTAAAATAACATCGTTTAGTGTGTTTTTATTAAGTGATTTCAATTATGGGGACATAAACCACTATATAGCATAATACCCTTGTAATTACCAGTTTGTAACCTAAAATATATCCTCGTAAACCACCCAAACCCGCCCACACACGCACACACCTCTCTTTAAAAAATAAAAAGAGCAGTAAAGGGTTACTAAAGAGAGGAAAGGGACAAGGAAAGAGATGAGGAAAGACTGGAATATTATTTGACATTATTAAAGGACACCTGCTTAGTCCTGGCAGTGGAACTCTGCAATACACACATGCTTGGCTCTCTCCCGGCCACTGAAGCTCAGAGAAACTGGCCATAACACATGTAAGAGTTTGCAGGGTTGGGAACAGGCTGGCAAGAGGTTAGGGGTGAGTTCACTGATGATGCACCACTTTTGTGAGCAGTATTTAAGGGCAAAAACTTGTGTTGTATTCACTAAGCACTCGCAAACCAGTTTAACCAGACGCTGAAGGTGCTGAAGTGTTGCTTTTTTCAATTAGTGTTCAAATTAAGGCATTGTCATTCTCTTCACTGCAAACAAGGCTCCTTTATTTGTAAAGAAGGCTCATTATAGATTATTCACAAAACTCTGTTCTATTTGCCTGGCACAATTAAATTGAGAAGGGTCTGTCTGCATCCTGCAAGGCTACTACAAGACACGCCTACTAGTTACACCCCCTTCAAATGACCAGCAAAATGCTGCTGTCTTGCGACAGTTGGATGTCACATTCGTAGTGTGTTTGTTGTGTATGTGTCCTGTAGCATCCCTACACATATACCTATCCCTACCTCTAATCCTAACCACAAAGATTACAAAAATAAAATTGTAAAATTATTAAATATACCACAACGCAAAGTTCTATTGAAACAATAAAATTGCCATATCACTAGGTGGCGACAGTGTGGAGAAACGTGATGAAAATGAAGAGTAGAAGAAGATGCTAAGTTAAAAGGCTGATCAGTTAGCTTGTGAGCTATCTGATGAAAACATAACTGAGAAATGTTCAATTTCACCATTTATATATTTGGTTTAATAATATGATGTGTGACATTTAATTTAAAAGCTATTCTTCATCATATTTCATAGTTATAGGAATAGTTCACCCAAAAATAAAAATTCTCTCATCATTTACCCACCCTCATGCCATCCCAGATATGTAACTTTCTTTCTTCTGCAGAACACAAACAACAATTTTTAGAAGAACATTTCAGCTCTGTAGGTCCACACAATGCAAGTGAATGGGGTCCAAAACTTTGAAGCTCCCAAAAGTACATCAATTCAGCACCATAAAACTCCATTGGTTTAATCCATGTCTTCTGAAGTAATCTAATCGGTTTTGAGTGAGAACAGACCAAAATGTAAATCAATATTTACTATAAATCTTGACATTTTCAGCCTCCTTGGTGATCATGATTTTAAGCTTGATTAATCTTCAAAGCGCCATCTAGCCCTCTGTGCATGCATCAAGCACTAGGAAGTGTAATCGAGCTTGAAATCATGATTGTGCCTAGAGTTTTACATTTTGGTCTGTTCTCACCCAAAATTGATTGGATCGCTATAAAAGTACGTAAATATATAAGTATAATAAACTTGCATAATTCCATTGGTAAAATGGATGCTACGGTAAATCAAAGCAGACAGCGCATGCAAATAAACTACAACACTTAAGCAAACACGATTACTCCCTTGTTTCTCATGGAACCAAAACCTGTCTCAGGTTTGCTTATCAATAATTCGGCAGTACGAAGTTGATTTCAGGCTATTTTCTGAAGCAAACTGTCATTTTCCTGTGTAATCATGTTTGTTTCAGTATCTATTTTGTTGGTCAAACTTTGCCAGAACAGTAGAAGCAGGGAATTACAATTTAGAATCATGTATGAAAGCTAACATGATCGGAATTAAATTGTTACAATAAAGCAAAAACAAATAATATAAACTAATAATTATAGGAGTGTTGGTGGGTGAGAGCAGATTTGATTGAGCCGTCTGATTTTAAAGCCTGCAGCACGTTGGCACGGTAGAGTACAGGGTCTCCCAGGGAGAGGGGCGGAATCAGAGTAAATACTTGGCATACTGCATGTATTTTGTGTGTGTTGAAAAACATTCGACACTCGATTGACTCAATGAATGGGTGAATGAAGATGTTTTTGTTTTTTACATTTGTGGTCACCACATTTCATTGTTCTCATCTCAGATACTCTTGACTTTGTGTTGCAACAATAAGCAAATCATGTTCGCAATATTATTATTTCAATCTTTTATTATTAAAGGAATAGTTCACCTAAAAATGAACATTCTGTCATCATTTATTCACCCTTATGTGATTCCAAACCCACGAGACTTTCTTGACTCTTTCAGAGAGACAAGCTAATTTTGCCTTACAGATTGTCTTCTCCAGCCAGTATCAATCCAATGGGAAGAGATGAGGGAATCGTTATGCAATCAATATAGAATTTCTTGGATATCATGTGATCCCAGCTACCTGTGGGCTCACATAGAGAGTGACACTGAGGGATTTGGGTTTAAGATGAGGCCTCCTATTCCTGATGGATAACTCGATTTGTTCTACCTCAGACATGGCACACCGTCATTAAATACAGCACTACTAACCTGAACCAGATGCATGCTTTTGTCTTAAGTCTTAAACCTCTAAATCTGAGCCTCGACCTGGGGTAAGTTCACTTGCCCTGTAGTCTTGAAACAGCCTGTTTTTAATTGGGTTCATATCTCACCAATCACTTATGTCTAGGGGGAGTGGCGTTTGTAGCCACGCACATGTTTCTTGTTGTGTTCTCCAACAATAAATGTGATGTGTAAGAGCAGTGAACACATGAAGCTTGACCTGGGGAGGGGGTTCAAACTGCATATGCACTGCAGGACACAGATTAAGGAGGTTGCCACTGTGACATTATAATAGAGAGGCTCACCCCGAAGAACCGACTAAGGCTACCTTTGTTATGAGAACTGAAATATAAGGGACATATTTCTGGACTGTTTTTCAATGATGTGGGCGGCCCTATCCTTAAAAAAAAGCCCTTAGAGCTGTATCAGAGCTGGCTGAAAACCCTAAGCAGGCCCCATGCAGAGTGAAATTTAAAACAGGAAAACATTTTCTGCTTGTACTGAAGACAAAATTTCAAGAAGGAAATAGTATTATCAGATGGATCTCGAGACATAGTCTTCCTGTGCTGTTTTGACTTACTGTTTTGGAATATTTCTTTACAATATCTTAAATACATTTGTTGAGCTTAAGTGACCACAAAAATCAAATAAATAAATGTAAAAATATTACATTACAACTTTACCCACTGCATAAGAAACATGGTAGAAAATGACCCTTCTAGAGTTTTTTTACCTTTAACCCTTAAACGCATACCTCAGGTCTTTAGTGATCCGTGACCTCACCCCCAGTACTTCATCCATTTTTTGGAGTTGTGCCCACAACTCTTTAGTATTCCTCAGTCTCTTTCTCTGATAAATAGTGTAGCACAAAAAACTAATAAAAATAAAAAATACAAATAATTAAGGTTAAATTAGAGACCAAACTGTATGTAAGAGTGTAGTTTTTTCACTTCCATAAATTATATATTTAAGATAATTTATTGTAATATAAGTTTACTATCACAGGAAATCAATTTATTTATTTAATACAATAATTTTTTTGTAACTTTATTTATACAAATAAATAATATATCACTTTGATTTTCTGTGCAACATTGAATTATCTATAGTGAATTACCAGTACTCCATATGTGTGTACACATACATAATATACATACTATTTCTTACTTAAGGTGATACATTTGTTTCAGTGATTGACTTGATTAACATTTGACATCAATATTTAATAAAGAAACAACATGGAAATAAACTATAACAAGTGTAACACATGAACAGTATGTGACTATTACCATTTGGGTTTACTAAGATATTTACTAATATCTATTTAGACTCAAAAAGTGCCTGAGTAAATATGTATGTGTATCTTATGTGTAGCTCAATATGTGTTTGACAGCCAGTTGCGTATCATGAAATGTAAGTGTTTAAGTAATGAATCCTCTTTGATATGTGAAAAATATAAAAATATATATATAAAAACAGCAAAAATCCTGTTGTTTTTACAAAAACAAACAAAAAACTAAAACCACTGGCAGCTGTGTTTGCCAGAAATTATGTGGAAACATACAGTAAAAATGTAAACAACTTTACAGGACAGATTTTACAATTTACAGTTTAAAACTGTTGTAATTTACATGACAACAATAGAACTGTAAAAAAATTAAAATAATTACATTTACAGTACAAAAATGTAACAAACTTGATATTGACCTCCCAATACTGTAAAAATCTGTTAATCACTGTAAAATGACAGAAGAGTACATGATGACATGAAGTTCATCAATTGTGGCTTTTCAGGAGCAATAACCAATAAACATGTGTTCAATGTCTCTCACAATAACACTAAACACCATCAGGGTAAAAAAACTGAAATTTAAATAATGCACTAAACATTATCTAAACTACATCATATGATGGGTAATGCAGGGAATAGTGGGAACACCCGATTATTGTTCCCCTTCTGTCGGAATTTGCATGTCCCGCCCCCGGACATACGTGTATATAGGGAAGCGGGCGTGCATCTGTCAGTCAGATTTTTTCTTAAGAGCCGAGCGGTTGTGCAACAGCAAGCTGAGTTCACCACTGGCAAGGAGCACTGCTTTTGGATCTTACGCCACATTTCCAGCTGGTGTTCTCTCTCTCTGCACACTGTGCAGTCCATGCCCCTGGGTGCTTCGACAGTGCTTTCACTGCCTAAAAGAGTGTTCTCCCCTCCTAAAAGAGTTTGAGTTTTCTCTCATAAAAGAGCAATACACAGCAGGCGTTGAACGTCCTTTTCAGGACGCGTCTTTTTAAAGATGTCATTCCGCCTCTGTGTAGTTCCTGGATGCGGTCGAATTCTCTCCACTTCTGACGGTCATAAAAGCTGCCTCGCGTGCCTGGGCCGCGATCACACGCAGGCAGCATTTTATGAATGGTTCATGTTCTCAGTGCGAGAACATAGCCATGACAACATTGCTTAAGACAGAAACCCCGGGCATCAGAGGTCATCACAGCGACGTCTGACGCTGATGACTCGTCTGGGCTGCCAACTTTGGGTCTGCTCGCCCAGTCTGAGGCTGGCGAGCGGATGTCCGCTATGCTTTCCCGGCTGCCGTGTCCCCCCCCCCTCACGGCTACTCGATTGGTTCCTCGGGTCACAGTTCCAGTTCCTTTCTCTCCGGAAGTGCATGATGAGCTGACGCGGTCGTGGAGGGCACCTTTTACTGCCCGGAACAAGCCTTCTGGCCTGTGAATTCAGCGGAGCAATTTGCGTCCAGACCCACTACAAGCCACAGGTGCTCTGTACTGGGGTAGGGCTCCGCTGGCTTAGTTCCCTCTTCAGGCAACTCACCTTGATGTATTTTCCACGGTACGGGCCCCCTGTCGGCGGACCCGCATCTCCCTTGGGCAGTCCCACTGCCCCCGGTCGCCGTGCTTATAGAGCTCCTCCCTCATTATGTAGGACTTACCACCCCGCCGCTCCAACGTACGGCTTCACAATCCTCCTGGTGTATTTGCCAGATGTTACCTCCCCCTAGTCTGGGCAGGATGTGGCCTCCGCAGGGTCTTTTCCCCCTGAAAGAATAGGACCGGGAAAGACCGCCTAGTCCGTCGCATTTCATAGTACTAAGATTCACACTCTATACGTGAGACATAGAGAGAGAAAAGGCCGCGGCTGCTGGGCCCCCGTTTGGGGACTCTGTTTGCACAGAAAGTATACACTTTAAAACTTGTTTGCAAATATTCACTTTATATCACAGGTGTAGAGTCTGTTTTTCCAATTACTGTAAACATACAAATATACAGATTTACAATGGCATAGCACATTTTGGAAATAGCTGTTAAGGTTTAGGGAAATGTTGGACATTGCTTTCGCAACATAAGCTGTGGTATTGCTACATTGCTTTGCTTAACACCACCGACACTTGTACTACAAGACTCAAACATGCAAAAGTAAACAGTGAATTTCTAAAGTTTACATCTCATCTTCAATGCACCACAATGTTGATGTAGATTTTCAGAAAATGTAATCTTTTTAAGTTGCAATGTTCTCATCAAACTTAAAATTCTCTGAAATACTAACAAGTCCCCAGGGAAACATGTAGCAGGGTACTACATTTAAATTACATCCAATTAAATTGTAACTATCTGTGGTTTAAATGTTTGCAGAATTTGAGCAAAGGTCATGCTATATCTGGATGAATTTGGAGTCTTTCCATAACTATTTAAGCAAAAGCAATGTGCAAAACAATTTAAACACCTTAGGGAAGACATTTCAACATACCACACTTTTTTCAAACTGAGATATAAAATGAAACCCTTGGCATGGAAATCAAAGGGATGACTGTATCAAATACCAGCTTAAGGGCACATAGTGTAACTGATAGTTGATTAAGGGTGGACTGCTGACGGATGCTTACTGTGTGTTATAATGAGCTAATATTAATACATAATGCACGCACAGCAAAAACACAGTCCATAATTTCAAAATATGTCTCAATATTCTCAGAAAGGAACATGTGCTAAGGGAACATTCTTATTTTCTCTGAAACATTTAGAATTTTAGACACAATTTAAACATTTTAAACAAACGTTTTAATGCACATACAGTAGAATGGAATGTTCTCCGTGTAAACTGACACCATCATTAGTCACTCTATAAAGTAGCAACGATGAAAAACATTTGTGCATGTTCAGCTGTACTTGTTCATGTACCATTTTATGACCTGATGGCATGGAAAGGTTAAACAAGTCATAAATTATGGCCTGATTGATTTCCTATGTTATAATGGACTTCTGGAGTTATGGATTGAACATCAAACTCTGTACTGAGATCATGGTTGATAGCGTAGACCAGGGCTACTTACTGTAAATCAATCAACATGAACACAACGGCATTCAAAGCTTGTGTTATCTAACCTACACCCGTATGATCGTTTGCGTAGATGTATTTTCCAAGATATTGTTGTGTGATTTTTTTTTAATTAGTCTATAAAAGGAACCAAATCTAGTCAAATACTCTTAAGTGCCCATTCACTTTGTTGTTTGATATGCTGATTCATACAGTACATGTGCCATCTGCAGCCGAAAGCCGTTTTGACATTCACATTAGAGATACAGTATGTCTTTAAACATCATTTATTTGTTTGTATTCTGCTCATTTACACCTGTCAGGCACCCTATTATTCACCCATCTTTGCAGTAGTATCAAAGTTATCATATAATACAATTACAGAGTGTAACCGGTGCATATAATGGTAATGTAAAGCATCTTTGTTCATTAGCATAATAAATACAGAACGTAAACATGACAAATTACGAATTATCTACTGCATCATACTTTAAATCATCATCAAGTGATGTGAATTCTACTCATACAATGAGTCATGCAGTCATTGACTCATTTTAATGCCATATTAATTGATGTTTTACATGTACATCTGTCTCAACACTGTTATTGCAGGATATTCACCATGCCTATTTGCCAGACCAATGCAAAACAGTTGAATATTTATAAATGGCATTTCTCAATTCTGTCAGAAAGTTTCTTGATTAGATGAAGCAGCACTTCTCGGGGATAAAGTGAAGAAAATTAATCAGTCGTTTAACATTTGAATGGACCACTCCCATGTTATTAAATTATATTTAGCAATATCTCAGAGCCCAACGAACAGCAGTGAGGCATTGCGCTGGCACTACGTCATTGAGAACGATCTGTTTGTGTAGGTCCATGCTTTTGTTATGACTGTTCTTCCTGGTGGTTGAAGAACCTGCTCCAAACACTAAACAGACGTCATTGGCTGCTCGACTCAGGGGCTTTCTGGAGTCCATAGAGGAGAGGAGTGAGAAAACAGCTGATAATTTTGAGACATGGTATAGACCTGCTTGGGTTTAAAGCTGCACTCTACATATTTGAGCCATAGTTTAGATAAGATTACGTGAAAGAGGCTGACACACAAGTTGTGTGTAGAATATTGTATTACACAATGTTGTATCCTTTCAGAGAAAGCTGGTCAAAAAAAAATCACAGCATCTGAAACAGAGAAACGTCTAGGTTACGTATGTAACCTCCATTCCCCGATGGAGGGAACGAGACGTTGTGTCAGAGAAGCGACACTAGGGGTCTCTCTTGAGCGCTGATATTCACCTCTGGACTATGAAAAAAGGCCAATGAGAGTTGGCAACCAGTATTTGCATGTCCCGCCCCCGGACATATGGGTATTTAAGCGGCGCAAATACGGGAGTTCATTCAGGATTTTTCTGAGGAGCCGGAAATGGTCCGGCCACAACAGTGGCTAGGCTCAGTGACGTGGCAGGGGAGACACAACGCCTCGCTCCTCCATCGGGGAACGGAGGTTACATACGTAACCTAGACGTTCACCTTCTGTCGCCTCTCCACGCTGTGTCAGAGAAGCGACACTAGGGGTCCACTTATAAAAGCGCCACGCTGAGCCGCGTACGTGAACTGCTGATACAGGAGCGAGCAGGTATTCTTACGTGCAGGACGACCAACTGTATCAGGCTGCACGCACTCTTCCCCAATGCCCCATTTAAGCCATCAGGATTCCTTATCGCTACCCCGAAGGGGAACAAGGTGCTGGCTGCCAACCTGGGAACGGGCCAAGCCTGGCCAGGCCTCTTTCTCTCTATGTGTCTCGCAATAGAGCAACTTAGGCCGGGGCCCTTACACGCATTGAGGGAAGGGGGTCTTAGCCCTTATTCAGGGTGGAGAAGACCCTGCGGAGGCCATGCCTACCCGAGAGGGGAGGCAAGTTTAAGTGGCAAAACCATCAGAGGCCTGACTTAGGGCCTATGTGGAAAAGTCGGTGCGGTGGATCCAGCCTATAGAGGGGGGAACATACAGCACGGCAACCGAGGCAGCCGTGACTGCCTAAGGGAAGCACGGGAGTCCGCTCGCCAGAGGGGACAGAACCATGGCGTTACACACAGGGGGAGTCCGAAGGAGGCCTTAACTGTGGAGCACCTACACCAGTGCAGGGTAGCTTGCGGTACCGCGAGTGGCTTGGGTCAGCGAAGTTCCTCCGCTGAACTGCGACCCACGAGGGCTAGGGAGGTATCAACCAGTGTCCCAAACCTGAGATCTCCTGGGAATGAAGGCGCACTCTTTCCCTGGTTAGGGAAGGGCGCTAGGTGCAAGCGATTCACCCGGTCAGATCGCGAGCGTGCCACCGAGTTCTCACGGGCTCGGTACCTGAGAGAACACGGGACGATACTGACCCAACTCGGAGATTGTAGAATCTCGTGAAAGTGTTAGGTGTTTCCCAGCCCACTGCTCTACAAATGTCTGCTAGGGCAGTGCCCCTAGCCAGTGCCCATGAGGACGCTAACACTCCTGGTGGAGTGGGCTCGACCCGCAAAGGGGGCACGGCCTGGGTGTGATAAGCCAGGGAAATGGCGCCGACAACCCAGTGGGCTGAGTCTCTGCTTGGAGACAGCATTCCCTTTCTGCTGTCCCCAAAGCAGACGAAGAGCTGCTCAGAGCGCCTAGTGCTCTGTGTGCGGTCCAGGTAGATACGTAAGGCACGTACTGGACACAGCAGTGAAAGGGATGGATCTGCCTCCTCCCGGGGCAGCGCTTGCAGGTTCACTACCTGATCCCTGAAGGGTGTGTTAGGAACCTTGGGCACATAGCCCGGTCGCGGTCTTAGGATCACGAAAGTGTCTGCCGGACTGAACTCCAGGCAAGCGTCGCTAAAAGAGAACGCATGCAGGTCCCCGACCCTCTTGATGGAAGTGAGCATGATCAGCAGGGAGGTCTTGAGAGAGAGGGCCCTGAGTCCAACTGAGTCAAGCGGCTCGAAGGGGGGTCTCTGGAGTCCCGTAAGGACGACTCAAGAGATCCCAGGAGGGGAACAGGTTAGGCCGGGAGGAGCTATCCTCGGGCACCTTTTAGGAACCTGATGATTAAGTCGTGCTTACCAAGAGACTTTCCGCCTACCAGTAGTCATGGTGGGCCATGATAAGCGGCGACATACACCTTGAGGGTGGAGGGGACAGCCTCCTCTCCAGCCTCTCCTGAAGAAACACGAGCACTGACCTAACTGCGCACTTCTGCGGGTCTTCGGCTCGGAAGAACACCAGTCCGCGAACAGATGCCACTTTAGGGCGTAAAGATGCCTGGTAGAGGGGGCTCTGGCTTGGCTGATTGTATCTACGACGGTAGATGGTAGACCGGCTAGATTTTCCGCATCCCGTCCAGGGGCCAGACATGGAGGTTCCAGAGGTCTGGGTGCGGGTGCCAGAGCATGCCCCGTCCCTGAGAAAGAAGGTCCTTCCTCAGGGGAATTCACCAGGGAGGGGCTGTCGTGAGGAGTGTGAGGTCCGAAAACCAAGTCCAGGTAGGCCTAGTAGGGGGCTACCAGAGTGACTTGCTCCTCGTCCTCCCTGACCTTGCATAGCACCTGTGCAAGAAGTCTCACTGGGGGAAATGCGTACTTGCGCAGTCCCATGGGCCAGCTGTGTGCCAGCGCATCTGCCCCGAGGGGAGCCTCTGTCCGGGCATACCAGAGCGGGCAGTGGGAGGTTTCTTGGGAGGCAAACAGGTCTACCTGAGCCTTGTCGAACCGGTCCCAAATCAGCTGGACCGACTGGGGGTGGAGCCTCCACTCCCCGCCAGGCAAGCTTTGTCTTGACAGAGCGTCCGCTATCACATTGAGGTTGCCGGGGATGTGAGTGGCGCCCAGTGACTCCAGTCGCTGCTGACTCCAAAGGAGGAGACGACGGGCGAGCTGTGACTTGTGGGGAGCGTACTCGCCTTGGCGGTTTATGTAGGCTACGACCGTGGTGCTGTCTGTCCTGACTAGGACCTGTTTGTTCCGAAGTTAACGGGAGAAATTCTGCAGGGCCAGACAAACAGCCAGCAGCTCTAGGCAGTTGATGTGCCAGCGCAGCGGCCTCGGTTCCACCGCCTGCGGCTGCGCGCCCGCTGCACACGGCACCCCAACAATTTGGAAGCGCCGGTTGTGACCAGAACGCGTCGGACACCTGCTGCAAGGGTACACCTGCCCTTAGAAAGCAGAGGTCTGTCCAGGGTTTGAAGGTTTAGCGGCAGGCAGAAGTAACTTTACGCTAGTGCGTGCCGTGGCGCCATGCTTGTCTCGGACTCGAGTCCGAGCCAGTGCTGACGTGGTCTCATATGCATCAACCCCAGCGTGCGGCCGCCGGAGGATGCCATATGCCCCAGGAGCTGTTGGAAACGCTTTAGCGGGACCACGGCGCCTGGCTTGAAGGAAGCGAGGCATTTCAGCACTGACTGAGCACGCTTGTTGGAGAGACGTGCTGTCATTGAGACTGAGTCTAACTCCAGACCGAGAAAAGAGATGCTCTGGACCGGGAGAGCTTGCTCTTTCCCGGTTGACCTGAAGCCCCAAACGGCTGAGGTGCCTGAGCACCTGGTCTCTGTGTGCGCATAGTAACTCTCGAGAGTGAGCCAGTATGAGCCAGTCGTCGAGGTAATTGAGTATGCGTATGCCGGCTACTCGGAGCGGGCAAGAGCTGCCTCTGCGACTTTCGTGAAGACGCCGAGGGACAGAGACAGGCCGAGGGGAGGACTATTTACTGATATGCCTGGCCGTCGAACGTAAACCGTAGGGAAGGGTCGATGTCAAGGGCAAATTGAGACGCGGAAGTACGCGCCCTTCAGGTCTACCGCCGTAACCAATCTAGATGCCGGATGCCAGATAGAATTTGTTTCTGGGTGAGCATTTTGAACGGGAGTTTGGACAAGGTCCGATTGAAAACTCGCAGGTCCAAGATCGGTCGTAAGCCGCGCTTTCTTGGGTACAACAAAGTAAGGGCTGTAGACACCCTTCTTCGCTTCGGTTGGAGGGACAGGCTCTATCGCGTCCTTTAATAGAAGGGAGGCGATTTCTTCGTGCAGGGAATGGGCATGTTGGCCGTGTACTGCGGAAAAATGTACACCTACGGAGGGGGCGGAGACCTGGCAAACTGAACTGCGTGAATCGAAGTCAAATGGTCCGTGCAGCCAGCGTGACGGGTTGGTCAGTGAAAGCCACGCCTCTAAGCTCCGTGCTAGGGGCACCAAGGGACGAAGTTTTTGGACGTATCCGGCGGGCTTCGCGAGCGGTGTGGAACAGGTAACGCGGCATCGGGAGGCAACGTGGCGCCCCGAGGCTCCGTGCTGAGAATAAACTCAAAGCACTTAACTTGCTCACGCGCACCCTGCAGGGGCGGTTCGTGACTGAGGAGGAGGTTCTGATGCTGGCGTCCTCTGGACTCGCCTGAACCGCCGGCCGGGAACAGTCGTGCGCTCAACGCCGCTGTGTTTTGCTCTTTAGAGCGAAATTACTCTTTAGAATAAGTCTTTCGAAGTTGTCTGCGCTGTCGGCGCCAGGGCAAGAATGCACAGCCGCGCGCTGAAGGAGAAAGCCGCTGTTATGCGCCGCCAGATACAACAGCATGCAGGGTGTCAGAGGATTAACCAGGAACTTGGTGTGTAACTCGCAGCAGAGTTCATGCACCACCATCGGCTCGAAGAAATTTTCTGAATGTACTCCCGTATTTGCGCCGCTTAAATACCCGTATGTCCGGGGCGGACATGCAAATACTGGTTGCCAACTCTCATTGGCCTTTTTTCATAGTCCAGAGGTGAATATCGGCGCTCAAGGGAGACCCCTAGTGTCGCTTCTCTGACACAACGTGGAGAGAGCGACAGAAGGGGAACTGTTTATTTTCTTTAATGTAACACACTTAAAAGTTAATTTCTGCATCAGTACCATCAAAAAAGACCTGCAAATTGCTAACTTCTGCCATTAGTTAAAAACAGATAGTCCTGCCCCAAACTCACACCAGTGATTATGGTTATATTTGTTAGATGCTATTATACAGCTGCAAGAATGTAGACATTTCTTTAGGTTCTAAGCAGATGAATGACTTTTACAAAGTTTATTTGGTTAACCTATGCTATCATTCAAGAGAATTACAGTAAAACATACACAAACACACACATTTGTGCTTACATAAGCTCCATGCAGGGCCCATAAAGCTGCAAGGTCTGATTCCACTCAACTCTGGAGCTTTTGGAAGTTGTTAAATAGAGAGGGCATGGTCTAAGTCACCACTGATGTAATACGAGGTAGTAGCTGATGTAATTTTATAAGAAATGCATATAAATCTGAAGGCTAACTTAATAAGAATGTGTGTAAGAACTAACCACTTCATTGAAGGAAACTCATAAAAGATTTAATCTTAAAAAAATGGACCTAACATCATAATTTGGTGGGCTAAAACTGTGAAAGTTACTAATTCAATCATCAAACATATGCCATGATGTCAAATCTGTTTACACACCTGACTTTAAAAGCATAGAAGAAGATGTGTGTCTATTAATGAGTGTAGACTTTCATTTTAACAACGGTAATTTTACTAGGTTAGATCACTTTTGGTCTAAGAGAATTAAAAAGTTTGCAAGCGGAAGGTGTGTACAGAAAACATGGAGACATATTTTTGTACTTAAAGAAGAAAAAGTCCTGACAACTGATTTGATACATTCATTGCAGAAAGTAGAATAAGAGGACTTATTCATCCTAAGGTCTTCAGATGTTTTGGGTCAATTTAAATTAGTTCTGAACTGAAGAATTGAGTTCTCTAGATGTTCTTAAGCAATGGGTAAATATTTATGAATAAAAAGATATTGACAGTTTTTAAAAAATGTTCTGGTTGAATGGTACTCTAAAAGACATGATTATTGAGGATATTTTTTATTTTTGTGAAAATCACTATGTTCGAGTTAGACCTGTCATTACAAAGACAGGTCCAACCCTAAAAGTGTAGGTTGGAAACCCCCATGTGAACCCCAAACATAATTTACATTTACACATTTGGCAGACGCTTTTATCCAAAGCGACTTACAGTGCAATTATTACAGGGACAATCCCCCCGGAACAACCTGGAGTTAAGTGCCTTGCTCAAGGACACAATGGTGGCAGCCGTGGGGTTAGAACCTGTGACCTTCTGATTAACAGCCCTGTGCTTTAGCCACTACGCCACCACCACTCCTAATGATGTCAAAATTGTCTATAAATGGAGACAATTTAGTACTGTGGCTACTCTTACAAGAAGTGGAAGTCCAGCCAAGATGACTCAAAAGGCAGAATGCTCAGTGAGGTAAAAAAGAACCCTAGAATTACAGCTAAGACCTTTGAAACTGGCTAATCTCTCTGTTCATAAGTCTACTACATGGAAAACATAAAACAGGGATGGTGTCCATGGCAGGAAACCATGAAGAAACCCTCTGCTTTTGAACTCAAACATTGCTATAAGCCTGAAGTTTGCCAAAGACTACCTTGACACTCCACAACACTACTGGGAAAATATTTTGTGGACTGACGAAACTAAGGTTGAATTGATTGGGGGTGAACACACAGCAATACCCAATGGATTAGAAAGGGCACTGCATACCAACATGAACATATCATCCCAACTGTGAATTACAGTGGATGGATAATCTTGGTTTGGTGCTGCTTTGGAGCCTGTACGCTTGCCATCATCAAGGGAAAAATTAATTCTTCAATTTATCAAAATATAGGATTATGTCAGCGTGGCTGTGCGCCAGCTGATGCTCAGTAGAAGTTGGGTGATGCAGCAGGACAATGACCCTAAACATTGAAGTAAATTTACTACAGAATGGCTTCAAAAAAATTTAATCCATCGTTTGGAGTGGCAAAATCAGAGCCTATATCTTAACCCAGTAGAGATGCTGTGGCATGACCCCTAAGAGAGCTGTTCACACCAGACATTCTAAGAATATGTCTGAGCTGAAGCATTCTGTAAAGAAGAATGGTCCAAAACTCCTTCTTAATGTTGCACAGGTCTAATCCAGAGCTATACTTGGTTGAGGTTATTGCTGCCAAAGCTGGATCGAACAGTTATTAAATCCAAGAGTTCACTTAATTTTTCCACAGCACTGTGAATATTTAATGGAATGTTTTAAATAAAGTCATGAAAGATTATAATTGTTTGTATGTTGTTAGGTTGTCACATTGTCTTTGTGTATACTTGTGACTGAGATCAAGATGAGATCACATTTTATGACCAATTAATGCAGAAAATCAGCTAATTTAAAGGGTTCAGATACTTTTTCTTGCTACTGTATGTTCTAACATTAAAATGCATACAAAACATTGTACTTATTGTGTAACTATATGTTGTTCTGCAAAATTCTCACAAATTCCCATTCTCTTTAACCCAAAGGGCCCAGAGCTCTAAATCAATTATTGACTTATTTTGAGATACCTATTATAAATCCACGTAAATGTCAGCCTTATGAGAAATACCATTTGTTTGGTCGAATACATGCTGGATAACAAACTAGAGTACGTGCTCAGGGAATCTGCATCTCACCGGTGCAGCGCATTTATTTGAAGGACTACAAAGATCAGCGTCTGATTTACAAAACGCTTCCAAACACAAAGAGAAGGTGCAGTTTCCCATGGCTTTGTACAAAGCTGATGGTTTAAATTCATATAAGCGACAGAATTTGTGCAACTGTATAGAGGACTTTAAAAAGTTTAAGTCCTGCTTGCATTTAATGTTTAATGATGATATAGTGAAAGGTGCCTTAATTCCCTAACAAAGATTAATAAATGTTGTAAAAAGATATTGTTCATGGTTAGTTAATTTTACCTAATGCATTACCTATTGTTATGGAACCTCATTGTAAAGGGTTAACAAACAATTATAAGGCATTTCTCTTTTTGTTGGTTCAGACTCTTTCTTTCCAGAGGTGGCTGGCAAGATTTGAGTTGTAAAAAGGTGGAGTAGTTGTTTTTGGTCACAGGAAACATTAATCAGCATAGCAACTTCTTTCCAAGGCCTATGTGCCATACAAGTTCGATGTGTGATCGACATGTTTCTTCAAGTTCAAGACAGGAAGTCACAAGTACAAACTGAACTTTCTCCAATAAAATTTGATCAATAATAACACATCTCGACATCATGTCAGTTTTGTTGTGGAAAACAAACAATAATGAAATTATGTCATTTTAATGTAAACACTACACTACCAGATCAGGGTGTACAAAAGCAAAGAAAAGGAAAGATAGAGATCTTTGACCCCACTAGACCTGAGGTTAAGTGTAGTCAGTCATGGCAAAGCTGGTACATCCCGTCATCAAATTCTTCTGAAAAGTAAGCAACTTGAGGTCTCTCTGTCTCTCTCTTTCAAACACACAATCACGCACGCACACACACACAAGAAAGAAATGAAAATTCTGTCATCCTTTAGTCATCCTCATGTCTTTTGAAATTAAAGTGAAGTGAAGACTATGGCTGTCAAGCAAGCTTTTCAGTGAATAACGACTAATAAATAACAGAAATGTTAGTCTGTTTGTCACACAAAGGTATCAATCGGCTTCAGAAGACTTGGTATATAGCACACAAGTCATATAGACAAATTTTATGATGCTTTTTTGGTCATTTTTTGTGCTATTTAGAGATTTACAGTCCCTAGTCCCCTTCGACTTTCATTGCTTGGAAAGGATCAGCTCGGACATTTCTCCTTTAGTGAAAGGAGAATCCAACTTTATCATACAACTTATCCTTTGTTGTTCCAAGGATGAAAAAAAGACAAATGGGTTTGGAATGACATAAATGTGAGTAAATAATAACTTTTTTTAATACAAATTTTTTGTGAATTTTAACTTTTTTAATATGTCACATATTAGTGTATGCAAGTTGGTTTCTGAAACATCTCACTTTTTAAGACGGAGGCAAAGTCAAATACACAGCTGCAAGACATGTCTATATATATAGACATTAAGACCAACACATTTCATTCATAAACACACTCAGTCAGCTATGTTCCCAGGATAAGAGACTAGCACAATGTCATGAATGCACTCCGTGCCCTTGCAGACAGTTTTTCAGGGCCATGTACTGTATGTATATACAAATAGAGAGAGGACAAGAAACTGAGGGTGTGTCGTTGCCTTGAGCTGACCCTGTCTATCCCCAGTGTGACGTTCTCTGTTTTCCTGCCATTGTCTGTTGGATAAGGAGTAACGTTCTAAAATTGGCATTTGTTTGAGAGTTTACTCAACAGCGCAGCATCCTTTCATTGCCCCTGCCTTTCCATAATTATAGATTTGTCTTTAAAATTAGTAAACAAAACAGGAACCTGTGCGGATGAAAATTGGAATTCTCAGAGGGTCGACCGACATCTTCCTCTGTTTTATTTATGGAAGATCCAGTTTCATAACATCTCATATTCCAGTTGTTATCTGTGTGTGTGTGGAAATCACGGAGGTCGTATCCACCGTGTAATATAACCTTTTCACGTAATACCCTTTAAATGCTCTTGTGGGAATGGCTGAAGGTTAGAGCTCGTCATAAACGACATGATGTAATGTTTGCATAGGCTGGTTGCAATACGTAATGAACTTGCTGCAGTTTTTGATTTCTTAATAAATAACTGGTTTATAGTCTCTCTAGTCTGGCTGAGACCTGATGCCAGATGGATTTCAGTTTAGCAGCAAGGATGTTAGTGCTTTCAAAGTGAATTAGACGTTTTCAGAAAGTAAAAGCAGAACAATACAATGGCGGCAAAGTGACCCTCAGAATTTGGAACAGCTCTGACGTCCGGAGCACTACATGGATTTGTTTCTGGCTGGACCTGATCCAGACTTCCTCACCCTGAGAGCGAAGGTCTTTGAAGAAAGGGGTGGTGAAAAAATGTAAGATGCAAATAATACATTCACACATCTTTCCTTATGTCTTGTTCTGTAAAACCTTCCCATCAACAGGTGGAAAAACGAAAATTCTCTTATCATTTATTCACTCTCATGTTGGTCCAAACTCGTAGTACTGACTTTGTTCAATGGGACACAAAAAGTGACATTTTTATTAATATCCTAGTCACTCTTTTCTATGACAATAAATGAAAACTGGAGCTGTTAAGACCCAAAACAAAAAGCACTATAAAATATCATAAAAGGATTTCTATTGGGAAGACACGCATGCTTGAGTGAGGTTTAAGATGCCATTTATTTGATGAATGTAAAACAGAAAATTAATGTCTCTCTTTGGTGTAAGCCCCGTCTGTTGGTCCGAGGGAGTTGTACTCAGAACCATCATATCCTGCCGGAGATAGAAGGCAGGGGCGAGGAGCCTACCTCCATGCGGGATGGGGCTCAACTGGTGGTGGTGGGGTGGTGGAGGTTGCTAGAACTACGCTGCGCTTCCATTCCATTCAGAATGACTCATGCATTATATTCCAAGTATCTGCCCTGCATTCAATTATTTGTAAGCTTTTTAAAATTGATTTGAAGTGACAGTTTTTGCAGTTAATGCCATAATGCTTGTCATCAAACGTTTGGTTACGTATGTAACCTCCATTCCCCGAGGGAGGGAACGACACGTTGTGTCGGAGAAGCGACACTAGGGGTCTCTCTTGAGCGCCGATATCCACCTCTGATCTATGAAAAAAGGCCAATGAGAGTTGGCAGCCAGTATTTGCATGTCCCGCCCGGACATACGGGTATTTAAGCGGCGCAAATACGGGAGTTCATTCAGGATTTTTCTGAGGAGCCGAAATGGTCCGCCACAACAGTGGCTCGGTTCAGCGACATGGCGGAGGAAAGACACAACGCGTCGTTCCCTCCCTCGGGAACGGAGGTTACATACGTAACCAAACGTTCTCTTCTGTCGCTCTCTCCACGTTGTGTCGGAGAAGCGACACTAGGGGACCCATTCCAATCTTGCCATGCGCTGAACCGTGTAGCGTGAACCGCCGATACAGAGGCGGGCAGGGATTTCATCCAGTGCCGCGCGATCGCCTGTACCTGGCTGCATCGTACCCTTCCCCAATGCCCCATAAGAACATCGGGATCCTTCTAGTTACCCTGGGAGGGAACAAGGCAATGTTTGCCAACATGGGAACGGGCCAGCCTGGCTGGGCCTCTTTCCTCTCTATGTTTCTCGCGATAGAGCAATCACGGCCGGGCCCTTACACGCATATAGGGAAGGGGTCTTACCCAGACCCTCGCGGAGACCACACCTGCCCTTTTTCTTGGGGAGGAAAAGTGGTAGACACGCCACACGGCCGCCTTAGGGCTCATGTGGAAAGTATGGTGAGGTGGTAGATCCAGCCTCGAAGGGGGAGTTGCTACAGCACGGCGACCGGGCAGCTGTAACTGCCTAAGGGAGACACGGGGTCCGCTCAGTAAGGGACAGAACCGTGAAATTACACAAGGGGAGTCCGAACAGGAGGCCTTCTTATTTTACCTGTGGAGCCCCTATACCAGTACGGGGTGGCCATCAGGGTACCCGCAGTGGCTTGGGCCGGCGAGTTCCTCCGCTGAACCGCGGACCCGGAGGGCTGGGGAGGAATCGACCAGGGTCCCGACTCGGAGTGAGGCGCCCTGGGAAGAAGGCGCACTACTTTACCCTGACGTCAGGAAAAGGGCGGTGGGCGCAAGCGATCCACCCGGCCGGTCGGTCTACGTGTTACCAAGTTCTATGGGCTCGGACCTGAGAAAACACGAGACGCAACCGACACAACGTGGAGGTTGTAAAACTTCGCGAAGGTGTTGGGTGTTGCACAACCCGCAGCTCTACAGATGTCTGCTAGGGAGGTGCCCTTGGCCAGTGCCCACGAGGACGCAACACCCCTTGTTGAGTGAGCTCGGACCCGCAAGGGTAGGGGCACGGCCTGGGTGTGATAAGCCAGTGTGATGGCATCGACAACCCAGTGGGCGAGCCTCTGTTTGGAGACGGCATTCCCTTTCTGCCGTCCCCCAAAGCAGACAAAGAGCTGCTCAGAGCATCTGGTGCTCTGTGTGCGGTCCAGGTAAATGCGCAGGGCGCGCACTGGACACAGCAACGAAAGGGCTGGGTCTGCCTCCTCCCGGGGCAGTGCTTGCAGGTTCACTACCTGATCTTGGAATGGTGTGGTAGGAACCTTGGGCACATAGCCCGGTCGCGGTCTTAGGATCACAGACGTATCCGCCGGACCGAACTCCAGGCAAGTGTCGCTGACAGAGAACGCTTGCAGGTCCCCGACCCTCTTGATAGAGGTGAGCGCGATCAGCAGGGCCGTCTTAAGAGAGAGGGCCCTGAGTCCAATTGATTCAAGCGGCTCGAAGGGAGGTCTCTGGAGTCCTGCCAAGACTACCGAGAGATCCCAGGAGGGAACTAGGCCTGGCCGGGAGGGATTCAACCTCCGGACATGTATTCACAACGGTCGCCGGTAAGCCAGCTAGCTCTTCTGCATCCCGTCCAGGGACCAGACGTGGAGGTTTCAGAGGTCTGGGCGTGGGTGCCAGAGCGTGCCCCGTCCCTGAGAGAGGAGGTCCTTCCTCAGGGGAATTCGCCAGGGAGGAGCTGTCACGAGAAGCCTGAGTTCCGAGAACCAAGTCCGAGTGGGCCAGTAGGGGGCCACTAGCGTGACTTGCTCCTCGTCCTCCCTGACCTTGCACAGCACCGGTGCAAGAAGGCTCACTGGGGGAAATGCGTACTTGCGCAGCCCCGAGGGCCAGCTGTGTGCCAACGTGTATGTCCCGAGGGGAGCCTCTGTTAGGGCATACCAGAGCAGGCAGTGGGAGGTTTCCTGGGAGGCGAACAGGTCTACCTGGGCCTTGCCAAACCGTTCCCAAATCAGCTGGACCGACTGGGGGTGAAGCCTCCACTCCCCGCCGGGCAGGCGTTGTCGTGATAGCGACTTGAGTCGCTGCTGGCTCCATAGGAGGAGACGGCGGGCGAGTTGTGACATGTGGCGGGAGCGTATGCCGCCTTGGCGATTTATGTACGCCACCACCGTGGTGCTGTCCGATCTCACGAGGACGCGTTTGTCCCGAACTAACGGGAGGAACTTCCTGAGGGCAAGAAGGACGGTCAGCAACTCCAGGCAGTTGATGTGCCAACGCAGCGGGGCCCGTTTCCAACGGCCCGCTGCTGCGCGTCTCGCTGCACACGGCACCCCACCCAGACCGGAGGCGCCGGTTGTGACCAGAACGCGTCGGGACACCTGCTGCAGGGGCACTCCTGCCCGTAAAAAGCAGAGGTCTGTCCAGGGTCGGAGTGTTTTGAGGCAGGCGGGGGTGATCCTTACCCGATGCGTGCCGTGGTGCCATGCTTGTCTCGGGACTCGAGTCTGGAGCCAGTGCTGGAGTGGTCTCATATGCATCAACCCCAGTGGCGCGACCACCACGGAGGACGCCATATGCCCCAGGAGCCTCTGGAAAAGTTTTAGAGGGACCACTGTGCCTGGCTTGAGGGAAGTGAGGCAGTCCAGCACCGACTGAGCACGCTCGCTCGTGAGACGTGCTGTCATTGAGACTGAGTCTAACTCCAACCCGAGAAAAGAGATGCTCTGAACCGGAGTGAGCTTGCTCTTTTCCCAGTTGACCTGAAGCCCCAAGCGTCTGAGGTGCCGGAGCACCTGGTCTCTGTGTGTGCATAGTAACTCTCGAGAGTGTGCTAGGATGAGCCAGTCGTCGAGGTAGTTGAGAATGCGGATGCCGGCTACTCGTAGCGGGGCAAGGGCCGCCTCTGCGACCTTCGTGAAGACGCGAGGGGACAGAGACAGGCCGAAGGGGAGGACTTTGTACTGAAACGCCTGGCCGTCGAACGCGAACCGTAAGAAGGGTCGGTGTCGTGGCAGAATTGAGACGTGGAAGTATGCGTCCTTCAGGTCTACCGCTGCGAACCAATCTAGATGCTGAACGCCAGCCAGAATATTTCTCTGCGTGAGCATTTTGAATGGGAGTTTTAACAAGGCCCGATTGAAAACTCGCAGGTCCAGGATTGGTCGTAAGCCACCGCCTTTCTTGGGTACAATGAAGTAAGGGCTGTAGAAACCCTTCCTCATTTCGGTTGGAGGGACGGGCTCTACCACGCCCTTGGCTAAGAGGGTCGCGATTTCCGTGCGCAGGGAACTGGCATGCTCGCCGCTGTGAAGGGGGGCGGGAGCCGGGCAAACTGAATTGCGTAACCGAGTCGAATGGTCCGGTGCAGCCAGCGTGACGCGTTGGGAAGCAAAGCCACGCTTCCCAGCTCTGCGCTAGGGGCACCAAAGGGACAAGTATTTTGGACGTACCCGGCGGGCCTCGCGAGCGGGCGAACAGGTAATGCAGCGTCGGGCGGCTTCGTTGCGGCCTGAGGCTGAGGTGCTGAGAATAGACTCAAAGCACTTTGCTCCGTGCGTCCGGCAGGGGGCGGGTTCGTGACTGAGGAGGAGGTCCGACGTCGGCGTCCTCTGGACTCGTCTGAACCGGCCGGCCAGGGGACAGTCGTGGGCAGGCGGAAGGCGGGATCGCCACGTCCGGTGTACCGGGACTGTCGTAATCTGAAAGCACATTGCCATGAGAACGGCATTTGCAGGCCAGGTGACCCAGAGGCAAAGGAAATAGCTCTTTTATTGAGAATGTGGGTACCACAGCCCCCGTCAGGAGGTGTGGCAAATGAAAAAACAAAGGATTCTCCACCCGGCCCTCCACCGGGGGACGGAGCGGTCTTACCACCTCCGGAGCTAACGTCTTCGGCTCTGGGTCGACTGTCTCAGGAACGCTTGGGAGCCTTCCGGGTCCTAGAGGGGGTTCGTGAGACAGGGGGCGCACGCCGCCTGCGGGGTGCTCGACACTGGGGCTGAGAGCTGGGCCCAGGTTGAGGCGGAGCAGGAGCTGGTTTCCTTGCCGCAGGGGGACGGGGCAGGGCCCGTAGCGGCAGGTGTGCGGCGGGGCATGATGTGAGAGATGGCCTCCGTCTGCTTCTTCACCGCGGAGAACTGTTGGGCGAAGTCCTCGACGGTGTCGCCGAAAAGGCCAATCTGGGAGCCAGGTGCGTCCAGGAAGCGGTTCTTGTCAGCCTCACGCATCTCGACCCGATTGAGCCAGAGATGGCGTTCCTGGAAAACTAGGGTGGCCATCGCCTGTCCGAGTGCCTGCGCTGTGGCCTTCGTCGCTCTCAGGGCGAGGTTGGTCACTGAGCGCAGTTCCTGCAGCACATCAGGATCAGGTCCACCCCCATGCATGAGTGCTTTGGCCTGGTGGACTTGCAGGAGGGCCATCGCATGCAGGGCAGAGGCAGCACGTCCAGCCGCACTGTAGGCCTTCGCGTTGAGTGAGGATGTTGTCCTATAGTGCTTGGATGGGAGTATGGGCGGCCACGCCAGGAGGTAGGGCTACCGGGGCATAGATGGTACGCAACTGCCCTATCGACCTGGGGAATCGCCCCGTATCCGTGGCGCTCTCCGCCGTCGAGGGTGGTGAGAGTGGAGCGGGTGGCACCTAGACGAGCGGAGAGTGGGGCTCTCCAAGTAGACGTCAGCTCGTCATGCACCTCCGGGAAAAACGGGACAGGGTGATGTGTGGCCGCGAACGGCGCGCTGCCCCCAGGAACCAGTGATCCAACCGTGAAGGCTGTGGGGAGGAGTGAGGGTTCCAATCCAACCCCACGCTCACGGCGGCCCGGGAAAGCATGTCAGACATCTGAGCGTCGGCCTCAGCCTGGGCCTGCTGGCCCGAAGGCGGCAGTCCAGGGGAGTCCTCGGCATCAGACATCACACTCTCCGATGCGGCGGCGAGCTCATCTGCTTCGGGCTCGGGAGGATAGACAGCCAGGCCGTGAGGCGAGCCGCTATCGCCGCGAGCGTGGACGGGGACCAGCGAGCGTGTCGGGGAACGGGAGGTTCGCGAGGGAGGTTCAATTTATAAATCCCGTGGGAAGAAGGAACAATGCGGGGTGCGGCTGGGGTGGCTTGCTTTCTGTTGAAAGCAAGCCGCGACCGCAAAGTGGTCAACGCTGCCTCGGTGTGATCGTGGCCCAAACACACGAGGCAGCGCCTGTGGCAGTCTGAAGCAGAGAGGCTTCTACCGCATCCAGGAACAACACAGGGGCAGAAGGGCATCTTAAAAAAGATGCGTCCTGAAAAGGACGTTCAACGCCGCTGTGTTTTGCTCTTTTAGAGAAATTCACTCTTTTAAGGGAAATAACTCTTTTAATACACAGTATGTGTGTGTGTGTGTCTGCGCTGTCGAAGCGCTCAGGGGCAACAATGCACGCCGTGCAAAGTAGGAGAAAGCCGCTGTTGTGCGCCGTCAAATCCAACAGCATGCAGATCATCAGAGGAAACAGGAACGTAGTGGTGTGTAAACTCACAGCAAACTGCAGACAGACCATCGGCTCCGAAGAAATTTTCTGAATGAACTCCCGTATTTGCGCCGCTTAAATACCCGTATGTCCGGGGGCGGGACATGCAAATACTGCCTGCCAACTCTCATTGGCCTTTTTTCATAGATCAGAGGTGGATATCGGCGCTCAAGAGAGACCCCTAGTGTCGCTTCTCCGACACAACGTGGAGAGAGCGACAGAAGGGGAACCTGACCATGGTGTTACAAAGAGAAGATGCAGAAAAGCATTTTTCTACTATTAATTTATTTCAAATATAAAAATGTAATAACTAAATGTAAATGCATAATAATGTCAAGAAAAAGAAATTAACAAAATTCAGAAAATTCAATTAAAATATAAAAACAGAAGAATCAGAGTAAACATATTGCAATTTAAACTTTCTATAGTAAAAAAATATTTTACAAAAATGTGTATGTGTATGCGTGTTAGTGTGTCAGATTTCTGTCATCAGTAAGAAAACAACAGATGACTTGTAATGCTAACAGTGACCAAAAGATGGCTGTAGAGCTCCATTTATTGATGCCCTGGTTCTGTGTGTATGCGTGTTATGCATTGTGATTGTCTTATCATATCAACCCTTCATTTCTGAGTGTGTATGTTTAGCATTGTGGCTGATTTATTGGTTTTATTTGACATATGTAAAAAACAAACAAAAAAAAAAAAACGTTGTGTTAAAGTCTCACCAGTTCATTTGTGTGTGTGTAAGTGGGTGTTTTGCACTGAGGATGTTTTAGAGTCTCACCCTGTAATTTCTGTCTATTTTTTTGCCTGCTTTGTGGCTGATTTATTGATTATAATTGCTCTGTTTTTTGGTCTTTCCCATTCATTTTCAATGATAGGTCAATTTTGAATGTGAATACCAAAGGTGTCTTTTTTTCTCTTTTACGTTCACTTAGACTTATCGAATCAAGCCAATTTTTTCTGTATGTTCAGATTCCATAAGAGGGTTAACAGCTATCTGGAAGAGAAGTTTATCACTAAATAACGAATAAAAGTTTGAACAGTTCAATAAGCCCCTCCTCAAAATGTATAAGACAGTGCTCCCCATACTCCATATTGTGTACATAGGCTGTATTAACAATAGCCAAGCAAAGAATAAATAGGATTTATAAATCACTTCTACAGCATGGATACACTACAGCAGAACACTTCACTCTGGCCATTTATTTGAAGTTTTTTTAGGTATTGGCGTAGTGTTATATAATCAAAATTCATTACATTTGAGGTATAGGAGCACTTTACCAATGATCAAAAGCCTTCAATTCAGTCTGGCAGACTCATTTGGACTCATGTTTAGCTTATGTTTGTTTAAACCCACAGCATCAGAAAAACAAGATGACACATTGTGATTTATCATGACATATTTTCAGATTTTACACATATATATATGTTGGCACATGGAGTTTGGGAAAAACCTTTATTCATCCTGGATCTATTTGTGTAGGTATATTTTCCATTGAGGTAAAATTTGTACAAATACATGAGTCGCAACAGAAGTTTTGACTGATAATGCCGTTTGATTTGTTACATCTCTTGAAGTGTCAGCAAGAATAATCAGATTATCATTCTAACAAAACAAATTAAACCATGTCTTATGCTGAAGTTCCTCAGCCAAATGGCAAGTAACTCTAATTGATTCCCGTAACTCCAGTACGTTTTCTCTTTCACTGAACCATGTGTACAGAGGAAAATAATTAACAATTTCAGCAGCAGGAATCCTATTCCTAATTCTAGGAATATTATATTTGTATGAATAGCAGAGCTATGGCCTTTTAAGATGAAAAATATTTGCTACTATTACTAATTTTCATTTATCTTTACAATACACACTATTGTATTAATGTATGTCTTTTATTTTCAATGTATGATTTTATTATAATTTTATGAGGATGAAATATGAAATAATAACAATTTGTTATAGTACTATTAAAGACCTCACATCTGGTGAGATATAGAAGTGTCAATTTTATGTAAAAAAAAGAAAGGCCACAGACATAGTTACTACAGTACAAAGTTACTTTTTATTAGAGATGTCTCCTAGCAACCCAACTGATAAACAATTCTGCAGCACTAGCATGTATGATTATCAAAAGAGATTATAATGTTTTTTACCCCTGTTTCTACAGGTGTTTGTTAAACAAGCTTTAATATAATGTAATGTACAAACAAACTCATTTATCAATATTAATTAATAAAGTGAATGTTTATTAGTTACTTTGTATCTCCCTGAGTGTCGACATGTTTGTGTGACATCATGCCCCTGAAATCAGAGTTGAGAATTTCTGACTTCAAGATGCATTCCATTGTAAAAATCCGACTTTCCGAGTTGAATGGAACGCAGCACTTCTTTTCAAAACTTGATCTGACACTGAATGCTCAAGCAGCCTAATGTACTCTTAGATAACTCCTGATGTTGCTATAACAATGCTCTTACCAATTTACTTGAAGTGAAAATCAGTCCTCTTTTCATGATTAATAAATTAAGCAATCACATGGTCATGCAGAACATCTCGTGTTTTTAAATCCACAAGGATCTCTTTCTCAACGACGATAGCGGCAGTGATGACAGTCGACTTCTCAGCAAGATCTCGTGCTTTTCGCTTTAAAATTATGTCACTTAAAGTGTGATTGACTCAAGGCCAGCTAGAAGGCCTCCACTGGGACATATGCTAAAGATCACACCCACCAAGAACAAATAAATCATTCTGGTTGGCTGATGAATCTGACAATCTGACTTTAGTTGCTCATTCAGTTGCACTGTTGAGGGATTCTTTAGAAATTCTGAAAGCCTGACAGGGTGGATCTCAGACTCAAGCACTGGGTCGGGCATGTGATTTGTTAAACAGTTGTCACGCTTTGCTTGTAAGCATCAAGGAATAAATTCTGACTGGATAATTCTTTCATTTTTCTCTATTTGATTGTAGATTAATTAAGAGTGGAAAGTGATTAAAAATACATAGGCAAAAAGGTGATTAAGAATGAAAGGATGAAAAATATAAATGTATTTGTTAGACGAACAAGAGAAGACTTTGCTGGCCCTGAGAATTTGCCACGAGTAACTGTAATAAGTGTTCTGTTTTCCATAAGTACTTAGACATTTATGAGTAAACCCAGCAGGGAGAGGTACAGGTAGGATAACCAACCGCAGCGACTTCAAAGATGAATAGGAAAAACAGTTTGGCAAAACTGTAAAACAAATTCCATTTTTCCTGATTCCTGCTCAGGAGTGGTCCCCATATCGTCATTCCATCTGACCCCCTTGCTTCAAGAGATTTCCTGCCTACTCCTGGCCCATCCGCTCCCTGGCATGATCCAAATGTTGATCTCGCAGATCCGGACAGGGAGAAAGCGGAAAACAGCAGGAAATTCAATTTCTAGACAGCCAGAGCCCCACACCGCTCCCAAAGTAATTGGCATCAGCGTCTGTCACACGCTATTTAAAGATGACCCAAAGTGCTCAAGCGTGTGTCTGAATGTGCGTGAGAGATGCTGGTAATTTCCACTGACATTGCAGTGCTGGAAAGAGCTAGCAGTCAGTATGGCACCACAGTGGCACTCACACTTCCTTGGAAACACCTTCCTTTGAGATTAAACAGTTTTTGTGGGCAATACAAAGTCTATGAATAAAAAAAGATGTTTCAAAACCGGAAGACACTACTTTATACGTAAATATATTTATCTGAGGATATGATGACATCTTGTTTTTAGGAACTTCTTATTTTTACACTCTTCTCTATGCTAATATTTGTTGAACTCCCAAAATGTTTTAGCAATTAATACTGTTGTTGCCTACAATAAATAAATACATAAATCCCAAGTAAAACAGCAAATTATGAGTTCATAGACACTTACTTTTATCCCTGTTTTTCACACAATTATATCTTATGACATCTCAATACTTTTTCTATAGCTCATGACTTGTAAGATGATACATTTTAACATTTGCCTACATAAGAAACTACTTTTCAAAGCTTTTTGAGAGTAATCAAATTGTGCAGTAATCTTAAAGGTATAGTTCACCCAAAAATGAAAATTCTGTCAATATTTACTCACCCCGTGTTGTTATTTAACCTTATGACTTTATTTATTTTTCTTAACACAGAGGGAGAAACTTTGAAAAAATGTTGTGCCCAGTGATGTCAAACAATGGCAGTTTATGGTAACCGGCTCTTCAAGCTTCAAAAAGGGCGCAAAACTATTATTCAGAAGTCTAATATATTATTGTATGCGACTCATGCCTTATTCTGAAGGAATACAATAAGGTGTGGTGAGAAACAAACTGAAATCGAATTGATTATTTCATTGATTTTTATTGAGTACTCCAGTTTAAACAAATAAGGCAGGTCATAGAAATGCATCATTGTTACATTAGGTTTAAGGTAGGGTGGTATATTTTAAATAGTTTGACAAGGATAAATATAGAAGTTGACAGCTGAGAGATGGAGGGAGAGACAGAGACTTTGTTTTTATTACTTATCCATGTATTTTGAGTTGTTTGTAGCCTGCACAAAAAACATGAAAACATAAAATTTGTCCAAAATTTGATCTTTTTTTTTTTGTGGTTTGAAAGCCAATTACATTTACATTTACATTTATGCATTTGGCAGATGCTTTTATCCAAAGCGACTTACAGAGCCCTTATTACAGGGACAACCCCCGGAGCAACCTGGAGTTAAGTGTCTTGCTCAAGGACACAATGGTGGTGACTGTGGGGATTGAACCAGTGACCTTCTGATTACCATTTATGTGCTTTAGACCACTAAAATACCATTATTTTCAGTCTGAACTCTTCAGTGAAAATGAGTGAATTTGGACAGAGCTATTAAAGATATATCATTAATGACATGAGAAGAGGCAACATTTCCAGTTTTCCATCCTCTCTTTCCACACTGACACATACTCTGAGTTATTGTATGAGAAAATCTCTTAACAATGTGCTTCCCCTTCATTCATTACTAAGGCAACATGTAGATATACCTGATTTTGAATGGAACTAATTTTATCACTTACAAAATGTGGACAGCATGTGTAAGAATACGAGGGAACCAAAGCAGAGAGAAGGGGATACAGAGGTGGTGGGGAAGAGGGTTTTACCCTCATTATGCCCTCTCTGTGCCCTCCAACAGTACCACAGTGGCACATGATGTGACAGAGTGAAAACAATCAAACATATTCACATAGACAATCACAGAACATATCTACCCAAAGAGCTGATTCCAATCTGGCCAAGCTTGGCAACATGTCCAAAGTGTAAACACGAAAGAATCACTTCAGAGATACTTGTAGTTGTGTAACACTGAATGAGAATGTGAACAATGGGTTAAAGAGAAATAAAGAGGTGATAGAAATATAGTTTTTAATGTGTTTGAAACCATCATACAAAATCACTGCTGGAGAAAACGCATTTGTGAAATTGGACTTTTAAATCAAAACCAAATAATTACTGAGATATAGCCCAAATTTATTTAGGTAATGAGTCCAAAGCTATGTTCTATGTTGTAACATCATTCATATAATAAATTATATCCACACACACATCAAAGTAATGGAATAGTTATTAGTATATATGTGAACAATACACAGAAGATGCTTGTAAACTGTATATGTTCTTCAGATGATTTACTGAGCAGAAATCTACCTGGTTCTGGAAGAGTTGCTTGGCAATGGAAGTTTGGACCGAGATCAAGAGAAACAAACAACACCATTCTAGGACTCTAAAAGAAACAACTCAAAAAACAGCATCTGGTAAGAATATTTAGTGTAGCTTTATTCTGTCTTTTTCTCTGTCACTACTCCTACTTTCATCTCTTTCTATTTCCTCCATAAATCTGGTTTTAACACAGACTAATCCATCTCTATCTCTTACCACAAACAAACATTTCTCTGATCATTTTGGACAAAGGCAAATAAATGACAGACACATTAGACTGTTCCAATCGCTATTGTTCTGTTTCGTTCATTGATTATTTTGTCAAATATGTGAATCATTAAGTCAGTTATCCTTTTTGCCTTTTGAGATTCACCATTTGTGCCCTGAAAAAGAAAAAAAAGAAGAAAAAAAAGAGAGAAAGATCACATTGAAAACAACATGCCCCAGCAAGGCATGCTGTCACATTATATCGGGTAAGCTGCCATTATACAGCCTATTTATTATAGGCTTTTCGACAAAATGTTTATACTGAACACACTTATGGAACACAAATCAATTAACAAAACACCAAAAATGTAACTTTCAAAAAAATGAATATTGTAATTCATAAATTGTATAAAATGTATAACATGTACAACATGTGGAAACTTGGCATGACCTGATATTTATGAAACATTGTTAGTGAGATATAGCCTTTGTGGCAAATACCCCATGGGACAAATAGCATCAGTCCCCCTTAATCCCCATCTGAATAATTCACAATGGTGATCTAATGCATGTTTTTCATATCTTGTACTTCTTCCTCATCTCCCAATACCACCCATAACTGTATAACATCAGGGCAAGGCACAGGAATTTAGCCTTAACCAGTCTTATCAAAATCCCACCATGAGAAATCCTCCCTTTTAAAAGATAGATGTTATTAATACATTCAGTACTATATACAGAAGTCTTCTGTTTGGATTATAGACAATTTAAAAATATATAGGAGTGCTCAAGTGACGTCAACCTGTTGTTTTACATTGTCTGACAGGACATCCTGCAGGTGTGGTAAGCTTACCTGGACTCCCATCCTCCCCACAGGGGTCGAAGGTTCACCCACACCATCTGCTGCCTCTGCTGGGTCAGACTGCTGCCAACAGTGGGTGGCTCATCATAGACCTCAAGTGCTGTAGATCTCAATCCAGTCTGCCAATTCAAAAATAACAGGTAAATGAGGGATCAAACTACTCTTTGAAGTTTAAAGTTTGAAGTGAAAAATAATTAAATAAACCTAAATCTTATTGTTTAATGTTATATTTCTGTGTATATGTACAAGTATATGTACAAGTATTGAGAATTGTATTGCATGTTTACAGTGATCTGTGTAATAATTCAGGTTACACAGCTGACCTTTTTGAAGCTATAGCTTCACAAGTTGCTCATACACTTATAGTACAGTAGTTAAACTAGTCAAACAAGCTTTAGTAGTTAGCTAAACTACAAGTTACTAACAAAAAGTTACCTACTACATTGAAGCTATTGAATGGGAGACAAGTCTTGTTACCATATTTTTAAATATGTAATCAGATTATATTGGTGAAGTGTGTAAATTCTGCGCTCCTAGTGGCACCAAACGGAATTGCAAAACAAATGGCTGTGCAAAAAGGCTTCCTGAACACTCTCCCTGTCTTCCATGCTCGAGGGACAGATAGTCCCACCCAGAACTCATACCATTGGTTAAGAAAGAGCTGCTGGGCAGGGGAGCATTTCCCATATGACTCATCGCTCAACTACCATAGTCTGATGAATTGTTGGAGAAATTAACTAGCTAGTCACAACTGTTTTCCGAAACCGTATTAACTATGTCGCACATCCATCGGTCTAACCACGTTGGTTCAACAACAAATAGTTTTCGTTAATGATGTTACGCAGGGGGTGGAGTAATAATTTCAGCAAATATTAAATTATAAAAGTTTATTAACATATATACCAGAAAGCTGTTTATTGCGAGAAAGCTGCTGAAGACAGAAAAGCTGTGTGCACTGTGATGCCTCTACATCACACTTTGGGGTTCCCCCGACACAATTGAGCACATACGCACATGCGCACTCTTCAAAAAATATAAATGCCACTTATGCGTTAACATAAACACACAAAAGCTGTGTTTTCTGACAGAAACTGTGTGTGATAAAGCACTTTCTCTTAACAGCCTTCAATCCCTTAAATGGCTGCATTCTTGTTTATGTGACGTTTCAGAACGCCACTTTCTGCAAAACCCCGGAATAAGCAGTTTTTTAAGGGCATGTAAACGTGGTCAGTGTTGATAGAGTGAAAGAAACAGTATGTATTAAAAGATATAGAAGCCTCAGTGAATTAAAATGATGTTCACACATCAAACTAACAAGAAAATAGTAAATAGCTGTAGTTCTAACTACACACACCTTTGTGATGCAGTTTGCGAATGTTTGTTGGAACTACAGTTTCGGGAAACACCAAATCGTTGAACTATGTTGGTAACGATGGAACTTGCAACCATAGTTGGCTAACGATGCTTTTGAGAAACGCACCCCTGGTCAGAATGCTCAAAAAAACAGAGCAATTTTTTGATAGCATCACATTGTTAACACTTATCGGGGCAATCAGTCTACAAATGGCTTACTTATAATTCTCTCTGCACACTACACTGGGGTAAGAGTTTTTTAAAAACTTTATACAGCTGTGGGTTGATGTGACCTGTGTTCACAGACTGAACATTTTCTGTTTTAAATTTGCATTTCTTTAAACTCACAACCCACTAAGTAGGTGGTTGCAATCTAGCTATTAAGAAAAGAGACAGGTCTCCAGTTTATTGGCTGGATTGCCACTTGAGGCTCGAAGTATGTGCAATAATATTACAACTTACAGAAAAACTTAGCTCTACTAAATCATGCTCTTTAACTGCACCCCCCACTTAGGTTATGGTGCCATTGAGATAGACTCCTCTTAAATACTTGACCAAGATTTGAACTTATGCCATTTTAAAATGAAGCACACGACAGAATGTAAAGATTTGAAACTTAGAAGAGTGTGTTAAACTGCATGTTATAAATCTTGGACCTTAAATTAGTAACCAGCCAAGCATAAAAAAAATCTCTCTCTCTTTCTTCCTTATCTGTTTTGTTTTTGTTTCTATTTTTCCTCAAACACAGACTGAAATATTCCGCTTTAATAAATTCTTAATTATTTTAGTTTTAAAGTGAAATCTGTCATCATACACTATTGTCATGTTGTTACAAACCTGTATAACTTTATTTCTTCAATGAAACACAAAAGGAGAGATGTTAGCCTCAGTCACATTTAATTTCATAGAACAATCTGTGCAACATCTTTTGTGCTCCACAGAAGAAAGACAGTCAAACGGGTTTGGAATGACATACAGATGAGTAAATTATGACAAGTTTTTTATGTTGGATGAACTATTCCTTTAACTGTTTACTGAAGCTAATTTAATATTGATTGTTTCAGTCTCTGGATCAAATGTATTGTGTGTAGTCCTATTTAAACACATTAAAACGTTATTTATATGTTTGTGGCCTCATACAGTAAATGTAGCAGTTATGGATACTTTTGTCTCACTCAGTTAAAAATATGTTCACACACATATACTCCTCTTGATTTACATCTAACAGTGGATGGTTCTTAAGCAGAAACATTCTTCTCTGTGTGCCCTGCTAATCCAAACATAAAGCTTTTTTACAGGAACAGTCAACTCCAGTCTGATTTGCATGACTCACGCTGCATGGATCCAATAAGATCACAGAGTCTTTGGGAGGATATTGTGTGGATTGCCACATCTGTCCCACCGATGCTCAGAAAAATCAACTCACATTTATGCCAGAATGAAAGAATAACATAGTGCTCACTCTTTGGTTATATGACAGTGTTACATAATCATTAGCATCCACATTGATTTGACGATTTGAAGGCCTTATTAGAAATGAAAGATTACGCTGCCATCAGAGATGGATAATTATGGACATTTACAATTGATCACATTCAGTGTCTCTGCATTCATATGTGTATCTGTGATCCTCATTTCTGGTGAAATTAACAGAAGAGGCACAACAACTACGACAATGGTTAATTATGACTTTATAAAAACGTATTTTTCACTACTCACACACTGCTATGTTATGATTTGGTAACACTTTTACTCTACTGTATCATTTAAAAACAATACATTTTAACCAGTGGTGTTGTAGTGCCTGAAGAGGTGGGCATCCTGGGAATTTATGAAAGACAGTTGTCCAGCATTTGCGAAGAGCATCAAAAACTAGCACGGGTGCAATAACATGCAGTATTTTCACAGTTTACTTGCATGTACTTGTTTAATATTCATGTATATATAAATATATAGCAGGGAAATAAAATTACAGCGCAAGTTATGGTTACTCCAGAGATGCTTGTGCATCAGCATTAGACGTTGGAAATGTCCCGCCCTTTACTGAAAATATTGGATAGAAAATATCCAGTCACATCTGAAATGAACATTCTGATTGGTGAGTCAGCTTAGTCGGCTTTCTGTTTTGTCCATGACATCAGTTGTGCCCCCACTTCCCACAGCTCTGTGCACATTTAGAGAGAATCTCTGTACACTTAAAAAAAAAAAAAAGAAAAAAAAAGTGGTGCTGCAGCATTAGCAAATTGAAAAATTCAGAGACAAAAGCCTACTTGTTGTTCTGGCGGCTATACATATCATCAGTTATTTTAGGTGGGTACACACAAATACGACATATGCAAGCGTATACCCTAGACTACTCTACTGATTTTAACGCTTGTATTACAGACCCAAAGTGACCCAATGTGATTAGCTTGCATGCTAGCTCACCTGATAGATTGTTGAACTCTGGACATGGAAGACTTAGGCTCAAGGCCAGCCAAGCACTCAAGCTAACACGTGAGCCAAAAGTGTCATAGAAGTGACACAAAATAACATGATTGATTCAGAATATGTGCTTTCATGTTGCATTTGCTTTAAGACACTATTGGTTAGTTTAGGTTAAAGTTTTAGGTTAGGGAGGTACATATTACCTCCATCCAATATTTCACTTAAAAACCTTAAGTCTGATTAGGACACCATTTTACTCACTGGACATTTAACTGGGAAACTGCAGTGAACCATGTATTGAAGCACGTAATTTCATTTTGCAAAAATGTTGGGGATTTTTGGGGAGCGCCTATTTCAGTACAGAGATTTGATGAGAGAGCATGCCGCCTTGGCTATTTATGTACGCTATCGTGGTGGCGCTGTCTGAGCGAATCAAGACATGCTTGCCCCGAAGTAGCAGGAGAAACCTCCGCAGGAGGTGTCTGTGGTGACCAGAAAAACACCCCTCCAACACCCCCCCACCCAGAGGTGTCCCAGATATTCGTACCCACATGTTGACATGTATGTACATAATGGTTAAACAAAGTTTAATTTTTAATGCGCTTTTTAGTTTAATACAGCTCGTCAATGTCGTTTAAGATGACCAATCAAATTAAAGAAGGCATGACTCACAGTTCATAAAATCAGGCAGTTACAGGCCAAGAGCTTCAGTTAATGTTCACATCAATCATCAGAATGGGGGAAAAAAATTTATCTCAGTGAATGGTCTCTAGAATTTACTCCGAATGGTGCCAAAAACATCCAGTGAGCTGCAGTTCTGTGGAATATATATATATATATATATATATATATATATATACTATATATATATATATATATATATATATACACACAGGGGTGTAAAGTATTAAATGACAAATACTTACGTTACTGTAATGAAGTTGTTTTTCCCAGGAATTTTATATATTTTTTTTATACATTTACTTTTACTTGAGTACATTTTAAGGGCTCTAATTGTACTTTTATTGCACTATTTTCCCACCATCTGTGTTGCTAATTCCCTGTCCTGATTTTATCTGTGGACAATGCCTAAATCATATTACAACACCTGAACATCACGGCTGCACTTAAAAGGGCTTTTCGCAATGAAAAAGTCCAATTGCATGATTGTGCCATGTGTGTTTAACTTGCTTAAGCCAGATATCAGCATTAATCTTGCCTCTAATTTGAAGAAACATATCAAGGTAAATTTCATATTTCTGCTTACTAGATTCTGTGTGTCTATAATGTAGTCTGTAATTTTACTATCTAACACTGAGATTATTGGGTTTGATGTGAGAGTTTAAGGCAATGTTATAAATAGGGCTGGGTGATAAACAATCTTGATGTTTATCTGAAAAAAAAGAGAGAGATGTCCGCGATATCGATGATAACATTTGGAATAATTTTCTATACTTAGCCTATGATCTACATCTAGAACAGGGGTGTTCATTACATCGATTGCTGTAGCAAGATAACCACTTGTTGGTTGATCTAGATAAAATATACAAAATTTGATTGACAGGCGGCTAATGTTTGCGCACTAATGCAGGTTTGCACCTAAATGATCAAATACACTTTATAATTCCGCCAATGCCCGTCTTGGTGAGGCACTAATGTAAACGCTGTTGGTTTGGTCTAAAGTGAGCGAAAACAGTGGGACAAAAATCGCATTTGCATCATGATGTTGGACTTGAAGTGTACATGTAACCGAATTGAGCACTGTCTAGTAGGCTATGTCATATAAAGGCTATTAATCAAACAACAAGGAAACGAGAAAACCACACTCTGCTTTTGTCTGAATAACTTGAGTAGCTTTAAATGTATTAATGCAATAGAATAAAACAGTGTGTTAATTTGTAGAATAAATGACCAGGAAAGTAAATATTTTATAATTATGCATAGCCTTTGTTTTTTCTAATGCCTCCAAGTTTTTTCTAATGCCTGATAGAAAAGTATCAACCTTTGTAGAGCAATAATTCAGTAGAACATTCCACCTGTCACAAACTTCAGAAAATTGTTTATCATGCATCAGAATGAGTACACAACTATTGCTGGGCGTAATAGATACAATAAATAAATTAATGCAGAACATTGTATCTCAAAAAGAGGACAATATGGCCGCCCATGTGCTACTTAAAAGAAATAGTTCACTCAAAAATAAAAATTCTCTCATCATTTACTCTCCCTCATGCCATCCCAGATGTGTATGACTCTCTTTCCTCAGAACACAAATTAATATTTTTAGAAGAATATTTCAGCTCTATAGGCCCATACAATACAAGTGAATGGATGCCAACATTTTGACACTCCAAATAGCACATAAATGCAGCATAAAAGTAATCCATATGACTACAGTGGTTATATGACCCACCAAGTGACCCTGTTTTTTTAGTGGGTTTTCATAATTTAAATTTTTTTGCATTCCTTGCATTGTTTTGAACATGTTTTATCTGCAACAGTAACTCTCTCAGTCAGCATTAAGGGAAATTTAGACACTGCACGTAAACTGATTTTAATGTAATTGTTTCATACTTTATGATATTGAAAATAACTTTTTAATCTTTTTATTTCTGTAATCATGTCACCCTTTTATTTATTTTTTTAAAAACAGATTAATGTAGTGTATACAGTATCATAGATAAATGATGTATTTTAAAAGTTGTCAATTACAAACACCTATAAAGTACTTTTATTTTTTATTCTTTCTGTCAAAAAGCCATAAAAGGGAATGTAAATTACAGTATATGTGCTAAAAATTTAAATTGCAGCATAGAGTTTTTATTTTAAAGGGGCATAGCTTTCGCAACTCAGTACTCAATACTCACTACTTATGAATACTTTTATATGAGCTACTCTTTTACTCTTACTTGAGTTTATATTAGGACAGGTACTTTTATTCATACTACATTTTTAAAGATGTAAAAATACTTCTAATTTAGTATTATTTTTGGTACTCTTTCCACCCTATATATATATATACATATATATATATATATATATATATATATATATATATATATAACATTCATTAGCTTTAAACTGTGTAACAGAGTGCTTCTCAAAAAACATTAATTCCACCTTCATCAACATAATTTTTTTGTCATAATCAAATCACTCTGGATATCATTTAGCTTTCAAATTTTTAGTCAATTTCAAAGTACCTTCCCCAACACTTGTGTTGCTGCCGTGCTCATTCACATCTCTTCAGCTACTAATCCAAACATTCTCCACACAAGCCCTCAGAACCCAATGCATGACATCTGCTATAGACCTTTTGAATAATAACTCTGTGTCTTTCCCATAATACCTGAAAATCTGACTATGCTCTCTGTGTGTGAACATGCTTTAAGAATGTCTGTTTCTAGGTAAATGTTGTACTTATGTGTATGTGTTTGTGCATGCTCAAGCTAATGTGTGTTTATGTATGTGCATGACTGAATGCTCCTCTGCCAGTCCACGTTATGATCTCAGCTCCCCGGCTTGTTGATTGACGTTCTTGAGAGGAGATCTGTCCTCTCACACATGGTTTGGGTTAGTGGGGGCAGTAAGGATGAACCCTCCCCCTCATATTTACAGGTTATATACAGTATCGTGTATGTAAACAGTACAGAACTGTTATCTGACCCTGGCGTCCCTCCCTGTCCTCAGGCTGATGTTTGTATTGGTTATTAACATGAATTGGAGAAAGCATGAGGTCTATAGAGGGGTCAGTGCATGTTGAAGGCACATGCTCAACATAAGCAATGAGCTCTTATGATTGATGTCCAATCATTAGTCATCCAATTACCGATCAGGTCTTTATTAAACAGTTATGCAATAATTTGTTATTATTTTGAGGAAAAGTTAGGATTTACCATTATTTTATTGAAAAACATTGGGCAACAAAAGGGCTGCACGACTATGACAACAAAAAAAAAATCATATTTGAGGATAATGTTCCTTGATATTGTAATTGCAATCAATTTTGATTTTAATAAAATGTTTAAATAAAATACTTATTTTGTGTTGGGTATCTGCACAACATGTTCTTAATGTAGCCTATACACAGAATTACTTTAAATTCTGTGTATAGGCTGTTTCATACATTAGTAAATCAAGACAATGCCCGCCACAGCAAAAAAATCCAAGGTGCAAATAGAAAACGTTATGCAGTGGGAGCAGAATAATCACACAGGAAACCAACATATTGCTACTGACTGTTCTGTTACCCTGAAATCGATGGCATTCTGCAAAGTTTCTGACAAGCGTATCTCCCATTAGACATTTTTGCATCAATTAAAATTTTCTGTGAGGCTTCTGGCTCACAGACATGGGGTCTGGTCCCAGGTAAACCAGGAAGTAATCTCATTTACATGATCAATGATGATGGTGATACAGAGGTTGCATTTTCACTCTATGATAACACTTTCACTCCACTGATGGTTAGGTTTAGGGTTGGTGTTTTGCTTGGGGAGTTCCTGTTGACATACATTCACTTAACACTTTATTAGGAACACTATGGTCCTAATTATGTGCCAGACGTGGTCTTTTTCTGCTGTAGCCCATCTACAGGTACCTCAGGTTTGATGTTTTGTGCATTCTGAGATGCTATTCTGCTCACTACAATTGTACTGAGTGGTTATCTGAGTTACCATTGCCTTTCTGTCAGCTCAGTCTCGCCATTCTCAGTTGACCTCTCTCATCAACAAAGCCTTTCTATCCGCAAAACTAATGGGGCTTTTCCACTGCACGGTACAGCTCGACTTCACTCTGCTCGCGTTTTGGGAGTTTTCCACTGTGGATAGTACCTGGTACTTTTTTTTAGTACAACCTTGGTCGAAGTTCCAAGCAAGCCGAGCCGATACTAAATGTGACATCAAAACCTTGCAGATCACTGATTGGTCAGAGAGAATCGTCACTAACAGCATCACTGGATTTGCAACATGGGACATCAACCTGCTGGTTTTAAAGTTAGCAACAGCGATAGCAGTATCATTTGTTCATGCAACTTTCGAATTGTAAAATAAAATGGCTGTACCCAAAACCACACCATGGTCAATAAACGAGGTGCAGACATTCATCTCGTTAGCGACGAACGAAACAAAAATGTCTTTAGGGAACACGGCTACTACCAGACCTACCAACAAAGGAAAAAAAAAACGTAAAAGTGACTACAGAACCATCAAGGACCAAAAAAGAATGTGGAAGAAAGTGGAAGTTGTTTGACCAAATGGACGCTATCTATGGCAAAAGATCGGCGAGCAATGGGAGGGAGAGTGCCCTGGACTCGGCCACGGCATTGTTGGGGTCCACAATGGAGGATGGTACGTTTTGTTACATTAACTCTATATTCTGCTTGAAAGCTTCACTTTATTTAGTTGACTAGCTACTGGAAAGCTTGCTTCTAAAACAACCAGGCCAATTTAACTGTTACACTTTTGTAAAATCACCATGCAACAACTGCTTTATGCAGCACAATGATATTGTTTATGGTCAGTAATGTTTGTGTCACATTTAAGATGATGTCACGGCAGTAGAGGCAGTGGAACTATGACGATCAGCCTATAATCCCACCCACATTGAGGCGGCACTAAACTGCAGTGGAAAAGCAAGCTCAGAAAAGTAAAGCTAGCAGAGTCGAGTCAAACCATAACGTGCAGTGGAAAAGTGCCATAGGTAAACTTTAGAGACTGTTGTGCATGAAAATCCCAGGAGATCAGCAGATACAGAAATACTCAAACCAGCCCATCTGGCACTAACAATCATGTTACAGTCGAAATCACAGATATCAAAATTTTTTCTGCATTCTGATGGTTGATGTGAACATTAACCGAAGTTCCTGACCCGTATCTGAATGATTTTATGTATTGCACAGCTGACACATGATTGGCTGATTAGATAATCACATGAATAAGTAGATGTACAGGTGTTACTAATAAAGTGCTCAGTGAATCTATATTACATCTTTCACAACTATACATACAGCTTGCTTTACAACTCGCTTTTGTGTCAACAACACTTCCACCTTCAGCCACGGGGGCAGTAGTTTGCATTTTGGTAAGCACAGAGCGATTTCAGCAAAAGAACTTTCGACTTACTATAGCTAAAACAAGATCAGTCTGACGGGAGTACACCTAAATGGAATGATGTAATTGACACTTTTCCCGATAAGTTAATTGTGATCTAAATTATTTACTAAATTAATTGTGCAGCCCTAGGCAATAATAATCAGTTTTCATCACAAAATGCTTTGCCTGTTTTGATGCTGATATCAGTCATACAAACACACACAGACACAGGGAGTGATCCATGTCCACACTAACAGCCATCAATTCCCTTGAAATAACAAACAGAGGGTCTTTGGGGCCGTGCTGTGTATGATTTAGAGTGGGCAGTCAAAAAAAAGACCCTCTAGGGGAAGCAGAACTCTGCCAAGACATGCTTTAAACTGCTTTATACCCCAGAGCACAACACTGCCATAGCCTAAGGCCAAGAACAAGACACTCTGCAAATGCACATGCAGGGGAAATACATTTCATCAAGATTCACTGTACAAAGTTTTTTTAAACTGCCATGATGCCTGTTAAATGATCACGTACCCAACTGCATCAATAAATTTATGCAAACCTGTCCATTCTGAATAAAACGCACTGATGTAATATATGCACCTGTGGGTTTAAAAATTCTAGAAACAGAGAAGTTAATACCACTATATATATTTAGTGGGTAAAGACGCCACTGCAAATCCATATGGTATAAATCTAACCATAAAAAAAGCTTTTGAAATTTGGAAACAATAACTGCTCCTGCAGAGATAAAGAGAGAGCGAGAGAGAGAGAGAGAGAGAGAGAGAGAGAGAGAGAGAGAGATTTTTAACCACAACTTTATTAAAATACATCTTTATACTCCCAAATACAACAGAAACCAATTTACTTATCATATAAGTACAATCAAATTCCCACATTTGCTTTCATACTAATATCACCGTAGAAGAACAACCCTTTCTCCTCATCATTCAAATTATATTTCAACAAGTCCATGACCTTTTTAACTTGTCGCAAAGAATGTTGTTTTTTAATGGGCAGTCATAGCTTTTATATTGCTGAAATTAGCCCCACAACATCCACAACTTGTTGCAATTTGAACGTTTTTGTGGAGTGTAACACGTGCATTAATACTGGTGTATTCTGAGATTCCACATCAAGACGACCTCTGTTGATCAGAGGCTCTTCCAGTAGCCAAAAAAGAGAACTTGAGTCCAACCTCTGTTTTTAAAAAGACCCCAAACTTTAAAAAGTCCAGTATAAAAAGAGGGTAATCCATTAAGTTGGGAGGCGAAGAGGTCCACTTCCGCTCTGTAAAATCTCACCCAGATTTGTTCCACTAACTCGGGGGTGGAGTTTCCACTCCCCCGTCGGTATTTTCTGTCTGGACAGTAAATCTGCTCCTACATTCAGGCATCCAGGGATATAAACTTCTCTGATTGACAGGAGCTTGCCCTGGGCCCAAAGGAGAATCTGCCGTGCCAGTCTGTTGAGCTGGCGTGAATGTAGACCTCCTTGATGCTTTATGTAAGCAACTACTGCTGTGTTGTCCACCCGCACCAGGACATGGCAGCCTCTCAAATACTGGAGGAAGTATTTCAGAGCCATAAATACTGCCATCAACTTGAGGCAGTTCATGTGCCAATCGAGCTGATGACCCTCCCATTCCCCTTGAGCTGGACGACCACTGGCCTTTGGATGAAATTCCCTAGCTTTGAGCCACAACTGAAATGGTCTCATGTGCAGAAGGCCCAAAGGGATCACCGAGGATCATGCCATGAGACCTAGTTTGATACTAACGAACAGAGCAACCTTTGCCTAGCTTGACTTTGCTCATGGTGTTCTGAATGGACACGATTCGAGCGGGAGACAATTGTGCCCGAATCATGATTGAATTCCATACAGCGCCCAGATAGGTAATTTCCTGAGTGTGAGAGAGAACGCTCTATTTGACGTTGAGCTTCAGATCCAGAGAAACCAGAAGAGCTAAGTTGATATCCCTGTGCTGAACTGCCAGTTCTTGTGACCGTGCTAGTATCAGCCATTCATCTACGTAATTCAGAATGCGGATGCCCTGGAGTCGCAGAGGAGCCAGTGCTACATCCATGCATTTTGTGAATGTGCGGGGTGACGGGCTAGGCCGAATGGAAGAACCTGATATTGGAAAGCTTCGCGTTCCTGTGTTGTGGCAGAATTTCTATATGAAAATATGCATCCATGAGATCAATCGTGACCAACCAATCGTGATGTTGGATTTGAGACATGACCGTCTTGACAGTTAGCATCTTGAACTCGAATGCCCTGATTGAGCAATTCAAGCCTCGAAGGTTTAAAATCGGACACAATCCCCACACTTCTTGGGAACCAGGAAGTATCCTGGTAGTAACCTGACTCTTTCTCTGGAAGGGGAACATGTTCTCTGGCCCCTTTGACCAAGAGATTTTGCAATTCTTTCCACAGTAGTCATGCATGTTTCCGGTTTAATGGTAGTGGAGAGCACGCCGTTGAAACGCAGAGGATGGCGATCAAATTTAATTCTGTAGCCTTTTTCTAATGTTCTTAGAACCCACATAGAAACACCTGGCAGTAGCTTCCACGCTGCCAGGTTCTCTGAGATGGGTATCAATTTTGACACTTCCGATTGAGGGTATGTCGAGTATTCCGCATCTTGGACTAAGGCAGGAAGCAATGGAACACCCAACATTTTGCTGGAAGGCGGCGGGAATGGAGAGGTTTCGTGGGGGTATCGGGAAGGTACAGGTTCCCCGACCTGAGGGGGGCTACGCCCACAAGGCTGGGCGCAAGACCGTCAGATTTTTTTTTCTTAGAAATGACTGCCCTGAGGTCTTGCTTTGGGGGCTGCTGAGGGCGACAAGTTGGCCCCCAGTCTCTACGAGGGGGAGCACGACTCGCCATACTTTGTTTTTGAGCCTCCCTTCTAGAAGGACCAGGGCGGGGCTGGGTGGCCGACGGGAATGCGGCGAGGAAGGAATTGCTGAAGGCTTCCTCGTGACTCTTTGCCTCCTGGAACCTGGTGACTATATTCATAGCGTCACCAAATAAGCCAGAAGGCGAAACCGGGGCATCGAGAAGGAAAACTTTGACCTCGTCTCTGATGCCCGACAGGTTGAGCCATAAGGGTCTCTCTGTGCTGACTAAAGCAGACATAGACCGGCCAATGGCACGAGCCGTCTGCTTGGTCACATAGAGAGACAGATCCATGGCTCGACGATGCTCAGAGAAAGCCTCTTCGTCGAACATGGCGACCACTCAGGTCCTTCAACAGATCAGCCTGTTATGCCTGTAACTCTGCCATAGTCTGCAGGGCAGCATCAGCCTGAGCTGCTGCCTGATAAGTCTTCTCCACAAGCATGGAGGTGGTCCTGCACGGCTTTGTGGGGAGAGTGGGTCTATTTAGTGATGATGCCGAGCCAGGCGAGAGATAACCCGCAAGTATATCTTCTACCGGCGGCATCACTGAATACCCCATGCCTCGGCACCCACGATATTCTAAAATTTCTACGTCAAGGGCACGAACACATGGGAAGTATAAGGTTTCCTCCATGAACGAGAGAGCTCGTCATGGAGGTCATCAAAGAAAGGAAGGGACTGATATAGCGTTCCTTTCCTTTTTTTTTCCTGTCTTCAAAATCTGTCTTCAAGTTTGGAGCATTTGGGGGGGTCTCTTGTTCGCGTGGCCACAGCCCGAGTAACCACCTCGAGTAATTTCTCAGCTGCTTTATTATTGTGCATGGAATATTCTGAGGTTCAGCGTCCCCCTCCTGAACCGAAGAGGCACCGAAGCATGCTTCAGGCTTACTAGAAGGATCAGCTGGATCTGGGGAGATAGTGAGCGATAAGGACGGACCCGTCTCTCGCTCCTCAGCCAGATCTATGCAAGAGCCCCATGATGTAAGAAAGGGCGCTGGCTCTTGGAAGTAAGCAAGACGAGTGCAAAGCATTTTGACTGTTAACAGATTGCAATGCTTGCACCAGCCCTGCCCCAATGCAAGAGCAGCATGCTCTTCCCCCAAACACACAAAACAAAACTGGTGTGTGTCCATTTCAGCCATAGAGCGTAAACATGGGAACACACACCGCTTGCTTTGTTTATCAGTCATTGTTTTTCTTCTTTTTATTTTAAAGAAAAGTGAAAGAGAAAGGTTTCTGCGCACTGCCTAACCATTCTAACTCCTAATAGTGGAAAGTAGAAAATTCTGAGAGTCAATAAGCACAACACACACAGAATCATCTGAAGACAAAAGATCTGACGATGCACCTGTGGCACATCTATTAATAGCCCTGCTACAGGTGAATCCAATGATGTCACCAGCAGAGGCTATAAATCCTAGTCAATTTCATTGACGTGTTGCACACATATTCACAGCTGGTCACTCCTAAAGATGTTCCCAAAGTGCTAAATCAGTGCAGCATCAAAGCATATTTTTTTGATAGGGAACTAAAACAATGTTGCTTTAACTTCATTTTACCCCAGAAAAAAAACTAAAACTAAATATTTGCTTAAAATTCTTATCTTGAAGAAATGAGCTATTAAATTGCCTTATACTACAGGGCTGTTGAATGCTTGATTCTGATTGGTTGAGAACGTTCTAAGGTGTGCAATTATTTTCAGGGAAACCCACGGCTAAAGTAGTTCCAGGCAGGTCTTGACCGCATTACAGTTCCATATCACTTCGCGTAGTCAACTGTAATAACGGAAAATAGGATACAATTCATAACAAGAAGTGACAGCGACAAATCAACTTCAACTTCAAGAGTAAAAAAAATGACAGACTATTTTGATTTTCCGGAAGTAAATTTTAATATTTATGGTGAACATAAACATTTTAACAACTGGGCGACCGCAGTATTGGATAGCTCAGATGAAAAAACAAATAAACGGAAGAGGACATCAAAGGCAGCCGGCAACAACAAAAGACATAAAACAATCAGCGAAGAACAGCTAGACCCGCCCCAAGGGCGAAAAACATGAAGAAAACACCAAAAAAACAACCTCGTTTTTAGTGATGTCTATGCCTATGTTTGTCAGGACTTTCATGTACAGTCATGTTTTTAGTGGTGTCTGGGTTCTGATCTAGTTTGGTTTCTGTTCTGGTTTGGAATCCAGACACTCATGCTCAATGTCTTGTCTTTTGTGAGCACATAACTTTGGGTTCGATCCTCTTGCCATGCGCTCTTCTATCAGTCTTGTGTGTTGTGTAAGTGCACATGGCTGTGTTTGGTCCTTCATCACCATAAGCACTCATGTCCTTTTTTGTCTTGTGTGTTAGCACATGGCTTTGTGTTTGTCTACCTCCTCGATACCCTCATAACTCTCCCTTGTTTAGTCCTTGTTATGTTAATTGTCTTCACCTGTTCCTCATGTGCCCTACCTGTATTTATTGTGCTCCTTTTTCCTCTTATGTTTGTCTGATCGTTTTGTTCTCATTTTCAGTAGGTGTTTTGGTATCGCATAATTCACCTCAATGTTATGTGTTGTATTTGAATTCATCTGACTATCTTCCAACTCCTCATCACCATACTCTGACTTTCATTATGTTTTCTATCTGACTTTCCTTTTCTGTATCTGTGTTCGCTACAACTTGCAAATGCCCTGTGCCCACATTTTCATTCTATGGTACTGTATTCAAACTATTCGTATTCTGCCCAACAACTCCCTGCTCCCTTCTTCAAGGACAAGACCGAATTAAATGGGCTTCTTGTCCAAAACCAAAGCATTCCATCAATCCTTATGTGGCGAAACCACATAATCAAAATGATAAATTCTAAACTTGAAATAAGTTTTAGATCAGGGGTGTCAAACTCGGTTTCTGGAGGGCCAAAGCCCTGCAGAATTTAGTTCCAGCCCTGCTACAAAATGGCTCCTTGTAATCTTCAAGCACTCCAGACGACCTTGATTAGCTGCTTCAGGTGTGCTAAATTAGAGTTGGAGCTATATTCTTCTGGACTGTGGCCCTAAAAGAAACTACATGTTTTAACATTGGCATTTTACAACCCAGCTGCACTTTCTTTATTTGAGATTAATGGTGGAACATTTGACTGCATTATTTTTTATCGCAGGTTGCATGAGGCAAAACTGGCATAAACGATTCTTGAATCAAAACACCATTCGCGACCACTGTATTTGCTTTATCAGTGCTGTCCTGAAAGATCACAAATGCACTGTTCATTCTTGAAGCAGACAGTAAACTCTCATGAACTACCATATTAGCCACAGCAAGACTACATTCCTCCACTGAACATTTACTAGCGGGAATGCTCTTAATTCCATGCTGCCTTGATAAATTGTTACCCTATTGCTCCGGGTCCTGCCATGCCACCCAGCACATGCTGGCTGACGGCACTCCTCATGAGAGATCAAGGCAGAGAATGTAAAGAAATTTAGGGAGAGGCAGAGAGACCCTCTAGTGCTTTCATAACTCATGGTATGTGTTATGAACCCAAATATCTGATGCTGTGATGTACTCCGGTACAAGGGTTTACTTCCATGTGTGAAGAATGGACATCAATTTCCATTATATGACGGTCAAAAGAAAATAAGACATAACTCTCAGTGCTGACACATTAATGATGATGATGAAGATGAAGGGTAAGAGTTGTCAAGAGAGGGTGATAGCAGTTAGAATACTCCCTTCCTGGAAAGTAGGATGTTACATCACAGCATTCCAATGAAGTTACCCTACAGATTCTCGAAGCAGGTCTATTTAACAGGGTTTATATTTTAAATGGTTTCTAATATCTATTTCATGTCCTTTTAAATAATTTTGGTGATTTAATGCACTTTGCAGTCAATAATCACCATAGAAATCATATTGTGGTCAATATGCACCATGTTTCCTTTCAAGACATATTTAAAGTTTTTATTTTACCTTTTTGTTTGTGGTTTTCGAGGATGAGTGTATGTCACACAACTGGTCCATGTGGCATCTGTTTAATCAGGCTAGCATCTACAACTGTTTGTCCACCTAATGTCTGACCAAAAGTGCAGAATTCTGGACAAGCACAACTGTGCAGCAAATGTTTTTGCCCCGGAAATCTCCTTTACTGTGCCTTTGACGTCATATCCATTTTGATCCTCGGCAAATATGCTACATTTGCATAGATGTAAGTGAAATAATGCCATTTGGTCTCAGTACTATTAAAGTTAGAAGTATATTTTTACTACTCAAATGTTTCCCGAAGTTTTACTCGATGTTCCTTTCACGTCACATGCATTCATAGAAGTAAGTGAAAGAACTATTGCACATGCACACAACTATAGTTATTTTAACCTTAGAATGCATATGCAACTTTACCTCCATTAAATGCATATGTGGATCAAATCTAGATGATTATTTCATTATAAAACGACTTCTTTTTCAAGGAGAATTAATTGTAATGACAATATTATTCATATTTTACATTTTTAATTGGTTGATATCTTCTTTATTAAATTCTCTGTGAGTTTCACACATCCAAAATTAAGTAAGACTTTTGGATGGTGGTGTAAAAAAAGGCTGTATTACAGAAATATGGACAATTTCCATGATTGGTAGTGAAATATGAAATGTCTAAACAACTACCAACACAATCATAGTTATATAAGTACAATGGACTAGTTTCAAATATATATATATATTTATAAATAAAACATGTATTATAAGTGCAATTCCAGTGTTAAGTGCATTGAATACCAAAGTAAACACATATGAGTCATATACAGTAGGAACCACAAATGCATTTTAGGGGTAGTGATGCAAACTCTATTAAAATGTTTAAAAAAGAAATTGCAACTCAATATCAAGTGCTTCTGCAATGCCATAGACCTTAAATACTACTGCACAATATGGAAATTTAATAATCCCACTATGGTGAGGACTTGGCTGAATGAATATTAATTAGTTTACGTTCTGGGCATCCACATAAGCATGGTCTACTAAATATTCATGAAATAAGCCAACAGTTTATCTCAGCATTCGAGATGAGAAGCATGATGTTATTAGTATCACATAAGGTCAAAGGTTGTCTTTGTACAACAAATAACATATCCAGAAATTCAGATTCTGTTAATTGAATCCATGTGATTGCATTAGTGTGGCCTGTGATGATGACATAATCATGGAATTCAAAATGCATTGTGGTTATCTAATGTGAAGGCAGGCGACAGTGGTGATCTGTCAGTCATGGGGAGCATGAAGGAATATATCATTTAAATCAATCAGAGATCAACAAACTCTGACTCACTCATCTCCTGTCCTGCGAAAGAGGCCTCCAAAATATTAGCTCATAAACAAGCCTTCAAAAGTCACATAAAACATGCCTGGAGTTTCCTCAAAGCCTCAGATTAGTATTTATTAGTTAGATATCTATTTTCCTGTCTGTTGCTAAGCCTTTAAGTGCATTTAAAAAGCTGTTTGAGTGTGTCACCACAGAGAATTGTTCTCTGGGCCCAGTTTCCTTAAAGAGCAACTAATCTGGCCTGAGATTGGACATTCAGTGAAAACTTGCCTGGATGGAGGTTTAAGGTCTTTAGGTCAGTAGAACAAAAATCGTGTGAAACTTGGACACCATAGTCATATCTAGAGGAGAAGATAGTCGAAGCTCAACACCAACAGATCAGAGAGGAGCAAGTTTGCATGCTGCGATAACCAACACAGTCTGCTGTTCATGTTAGAATGTTCATTCCGGAAATTATAGCTTTAAATTACTTTTTTATTTTTAAGTATATAATTTGTTGTAGTAGAGCAAATTATGCTTTGTTGAATGTTCAAAAGTTTGAAAGCAAGAAGTAGAACAATTGCATAATCTGATGAAGTGCAGATCATTTGTTTTGGTGAGGTCATTCCCTAAGCATTAATCTCTTCAGAATTCTTCACATGTAACAAAAACCAGCTGCATTCATTAGGAAATTGAGCAGTGGAGAACAAGAGAGAAATAAAGAGAATTATGACCGAAAAGATGTTGGCTACAGCTGCATTCAGTGTTAGAAGGTTAGAACAAGGACAGAAGACACTGTGTTGGAGGATTTATGACTGCAGCGAAGCCCTTTATTATAAACAGGAGAGATATAAAACAAAATGATTCATGTTTTGAAGAAGAACTACATACAAGTGCATTTTTTTATTATGAATATTCAGCACTATATCTAATTCACTAATCAAATGTATAAGCAAATTTGTGATATGGACCATGCTAATGCTTTAGTTGAAAAAGTCAGATTTCCTTGTTTCCATTGAAGCACACAAGATTTTCTTTGAAAAATTCTCAAATAATGCTGGTATAACATAGATAATCATGTTTTGCTCTAACTTTGAGGTAGGGCTGGGTGATAAAACAATATTAATATTTATTTATTGTTGATAAATTTCAGTGTAATCGAATCAGGTCCGTCTTGCTAAAAACGCAAGTAGTTCAGAAAAGTTCAGCCAGTTTGGAATTATTACCAGGCTAGCGGCTACATAGCCCTGCTGTGATGGAAGCTGGCAATGAGGCTTGGTAGCCGCTAGCTAGCTATTCGAATATATATATATAAGAACGAGACTGTCTAGTAAGTGTGCATGGCAAAGCATATGCCTAGACCCATGTGATTTTTTACTTTGTTTAGAAAACGCATATACTTCAGAATACGGGAAATATGTCCTTAATACACCCAATGCATCCTCCAAAATATGTCATTCGAAGGCTGAGAAACGAGGCTGCCTTCCAAGTGCCCTCACAATTGAGATGGCCTTCGATGGTGCTTGATGATGTGGCAGCAGAGATATCCAGCCTAACCAGGCTGCAGCCTTCCGATTGAGAAGCATCCTAAGTGTTTCTTCTTGTGAAGTTTATTGGCGGTTGGCAATCCAGCTTGAAATTGGCAAAATTTTTATGAAAATAGGTCACACATACCTGTAGGATTAAATCCTAAACTGAGTATACTTTAAAGGTTGAATATCCTCTGGAGTTTACTTGTCAACAAACAAGTTATGTTTACATTCATTCTTTTGGTCAAACAAACATGTGGAAGGCCTTTTGTCCACCATTAATTGTATGAAATGTATATCGTGATATATATCAGTATTAAACTATATGAAAAACAAATTGTGATAAACTTTTGGCCATATCGCCCACTCCTACTTTGAAGTCCATGCTAACTTGAGTGCATGCTATCATTATAGAAAAACTGGAAACACCAAATATACTAAGAAATTCTGAGATTCATGTACATTTTCATTTGAACCTTTCATTCCACAAATATGATTAGTTAGTTCAAGAAAGAAAAAAGGCAAAATAGAAGCATTCTCACTAGTGGTAAGATTTTTGGATCCCACAGTATGTTTACATTGCCTGCTTCACCATTCTATGGGCATACATTGTCAATACAGCTAGAAAGTCTATTCAGATCTTGCACTATGACAAAAACTTTTAGTATCATATCCTGATCCATTAACCCTTAGAAACTGACAATGTTGATGTTTTATGTTATTAAAAAAGGCAACATTCTATGTGTGACCTCTGTTTCCTGAGCTCCAGGGTCTTTAAACGGCCAGAGAATGGCATGACCACTGGATTTTCCTGGGGACATCTTGGAATGATTATGTGACAGTGCTGACTAAGCTGCTTCCTGAGTCTGTGCAACAGCCGTTTCATCTCATAGCTTCAGGACAACTCCATGCAATACATTTTATTTCCAGCCACTGTCAAATTTAAAATATCATGAGGTATAAATTTGGCCTCCTTGCCATGTTTAAGTAAAATATGTTATAGTCAATCTTAGTGCTGTTATAGCTACAGGTTCAAAAGACAGCATCCTTTTTAAAATATGTATTTGTAATTACAATCCAATGGGACTGCATTTAAAGTACAAAAAATTGTCTAATGGTCATCAACAGATGTAGTCACAACTGTAACCCTAAACCTCACTATGCCATGTCTGCTCTAAAGCTGGTTGTTGGGAAATTCCAAACTAATTAGAAACCTAACTTTCAAGAGCACACACAAACTCACACAGTTTATTACAATAAGAAATTCTTCCCCTTATTAAACATCAGCTGACTCCACCCTGCAGTTTATTGGTTTTAGACCGAGCAAATTAGACATGGTTTATTGGGAAGGCTTGTGTTTAAAGGATGACCTGACTGAGATTCTCTTGGGCCTGTTGCTCTCTATGGTGCTGCTGGACCACCACTTATGCCATGGGAGTTATTTTAACTCCCCCAACCTGCAGTTGTGAAACACAAGAGACTCATGTTTTCGAAAGGGCTTGCTAGAGTGAGTGTTTATGTATGTGTGTTTGCATGTCTGCTGGCATGTAGGAATGTAGGCCCACATTCTCATTTCAGCTCATTGGTCTTCAGTATGGATTTATGACACTTCCTCAAAACGTGGCAATCTCTGTAAAAAGTCAATAAATTGCAAGAGGACCAGAAGGAGCAGGATGTGGAAGTTAATTGGAGTTGAGAAGATTAAGGTAGGATAGAGTATAGAGAGTCATTGTAGAGTATGGTACAGCAGAGTAGATGAGGGGGAAGTAGAGTAGGGTGGAGTAGATTAGAGTAGAATGAGGAAACTTAAAGTAGGGGTAGTAGAGTAGAATAGATTACAGTTTAGAAGAGTAGGGGAAAAGTAGAGTATGGCAGAGCAGAGAAGATTTGAATTTGAGAAAAGTAGAGTAGAATAGAGTACAGTAGAATAAAGTAGGGTAAACGTTGAGTGTGTCAGAGTAGAGTTTAGTGAAGCAAGGTACAGTAGAGTCCAGTAGAATAGAGTTGGGGAAATGTATAGTAGAATAGAGTAGAGGAAAAGCAGAGTAGGGCAAAATAGAATAGAGAAGAGTGGAGTGAATTTGAGTATGGGAAAAGTAGTGTAGGCTAGAATAGAGTACAGTTGAATAGAGTAGGGTATATTATAGCAGAACACAGTTGAGTAGAGTACAGAGCAGAGTAAAGAATAGATGAAAAGTAGAGTAGGCTGGAGTTGAGTAGAATAAAGTATGGGAAAATTAGAGTAGGGTGGAGTAGACTGGAGTAAAATGGGGAAAAGTAAAGTAGGATGAAGTATAGAGTAAAGTACTGGAAGAACAGAGTAAATTACAGTCCAGTAGAGTAGGGAAATTAATAGGGGAAAAGTAGAGTAGGGTGAATTAAAGTATAGAGTCGAATAGAGTACAGTAGAATAGATTAATGGGTTAAAGTACTGTATTACAGAATACTGTTGAGTAGTGTAGTGTAGTGCACTAGTGCAGAGTAGAATAGAGAAAGGGAAAAGTAAAGTAGGGCAGAGTAGAGTAAATTAGAATAAAGTAAGGAAAAGGTAAAGTAGGACAGATTACTTAAAGGTAGTATTTTTTTGTGTTTGTTCTGTGTTTTTAGTTTTAGACCCTCGGTCCACATGCGTGGACACTGTATTTTGGCTTTGCTATATACAACGCATAATTTAAATGAATAAAAACCAACTGAATACTGTTCACAAGAATCTAGACTGTCATTAAAAGGGTTTACTTCTGCCGCACAGAGTCACATAACACAACAGCATGCTGTCAGTTTCAATTGAAACAGGCAGCATGCTGATAAACATAATGTCTACATATGTGGACACTGGCACTGCATTTCCTCAAATTTGAATAACTTTCAACTCATTTAGCTTAATTTTAATATAAATTTTGTTATGTTTAATTCAGTTATTTCCATGCAATACAATTCTATTCATTAACATAAAGAAATGCATTCCTATATATTTACTGTGTATTTTTACACTGAGAATCAGTGCGTTCATCCAAAAGCTGAAAAATTTAGCTTTCTGTATATGGAGTTAGCATGAAAACAAGTTGCATTTTGAACTGTTCTAAGACCAGTGCAGACAGACAGCACACTGGAGGTTAAATAATTCACTAAATAGTGAGCAAGGGAGCATCCTATAGCTTTCTATGCAGCTAAGTGCATTCAATCTTAAAATCAGGCTACAGATGATGTTTGGACCACTCATCATGTTTGGCAGACATGGGAAAAAGGTATCAGTATATAGATTCAGAATTTTATAGTGCTACATTTTATTTTAACATGCTTGCAGTGATTGGATGATGCTGGACATTACTTTGAATAAGAATTATTTATTTAGCTTTACAGAAAATCAGCTGTATAGTCTGTATCTCAAAAACAGGAATTAACCAACACTTCTGGAAACGTACTGTTATAAACAATTAGATGAAAAAAATCTGACTTTCTATAGCTATGTAGTCTTGCTGTCCACATATGTTGACATTCATTTTTAGGAAAATTATTTGCTCTAGAAAAAAAAAATATTAGTATTATTATTTTGCTTGTTTTTTAGGTGATACTTGTTAAAAAAGGTAAATAGAAAATGCACACTGCAGTTATGCTCGTGTCACAGGAGGTCAAAGATTACCTCAACTATCCTTGCCCTGAGATCAAGTTCTTTCCTGTTTTTTTTTTTTTTTAAATCTGACAAAAGTAGAGTAAAACAGTGTTTTGTGTTTGCACTTTAAGGGGATAGATCACTAATTAAATTAAAATTCTGTCATAATTTACTCAATACTCATGTTGTTTTAAACCAATTTGACTGACTTTCTTTCTTCAGTGGAGCACAAAGGGAGATGTTAGGTATTATGTTCCTCTTAGTCCCCATTCACTTTCAAAGCATCTTTTTTTCTTCTTCCATACAATGAAAATGAATGGTGACTGAGTCTATCATTCATAAAGTCTAGTCTACGGCTAGGTCTATGGCTTTATATAACATAATGTTGAATAAATTATTGTAGAATTTTAGAGTGAACTAATCTAAAACTTGTTACACACTGTTTATGCAGCAAGTTATATTTCCTAAAGTGGTTGTATTTACTATGTAATTAGTTTTATGTGAGGGCAGAGGGCAGTTTTGCTTTTGCTTTAAACGTTCACAATTTAAACACATGTTTGTCTTTACCTAAACCTTTCAGTCCTTCTGTGGGCTCATCATCCACTCATCATAGATGTTTCGCCCCACTAATCCTGGAACATCTCCTGATTGTGAGGCAGAGTCAGGGATGTCTCCCTGCCACCACCCCCGCAGCAGGACACCAGATCATTTCCATTGCCTCTCATTCTTGCCTTCCCATCAAAACATATCTCCTTTACAAGTCCTAACATGACGACAAAGTTCAAGACTCCCCCACAGAGAAATCCTCTTCTTGAAGAAAACAAACATCAAATAAATGTCCCTTCTTTTGCTAAATAAAAAAATTACCAAATTAATGCGGATTGGCTTATTGGCTTTCATAATTTTTTTTACATGCTTCATTTTGAGGTGGTTTGAGGATTGCTTGTATAACAAGTGATTATAAAGTCATGCGACATAGTTTGCTGATTAAATTTTTCTGCTCTTTGCAGGCTTTTGTGTACCCACACCACAGACGTTGCACCTTTAATAACAAGCTCCTCTTCATTTTCTTGACCTGTTTGGGAGTCATCCCATTCTGTGTTGATTTCTTTCTCCACTTGGGGTTTTCCTGGGTAAAAAATAATTGAGTTGAGTGAGTGATCATGCTCTAAGCTCTCCTGTCTATGGAGCGCAAATATTGGAAATCCTGCAGAATTCGCGCACACTTCGGAGCTCCAGAGATAGCCCATGCCACAGTCACATGAAACATTTGCATGTCAGATGAGAAGAATATTTTGCATTTTTGAAGCGGCAAACGTTTGGTTACGTATGTTACGAACGTTGTGTCGGAGAAGCGACACTAGGGGTCTCTCTAGAGCGCCGATATCCACCTCTGATCTATGAAAAAAGGCCAATGAGAGTTGGCAGCCGGTATTTGCATGTCCCGCCCCCAGACATACGGGTATTTAAGCGGCGCAAATACGGGAGTTCATTCAGGATTTTTCTGAGGAGCCGAAATGGTCCGCCACAACAGTGGCTCGGTTCAGCGACATGGCGGAGGAAAGACACAACGTGTCGCTCCTCCCTCAGGGAACGGAGGTTACATACGTAACCAAACGTTCCCTTCTGTCGCCTTTCCACGCTGTGTCGGAGAAGCGACACTAGGGGACCCATTCCAATCTTGCCATGCGCTGAACCGTGTAACGTGAACCGCCGATACAGAGGCGGGCAGGGATTTCATCCAGTGCCGCGCATCGCCTGTACCTGGCTGCACGCACTCTTCCCCAGTGCCCCATAAGAACATCGGAATCCTTCTAGTTACCCTGGGAGGGGAACAAGGCGATGTTTGCCAACATGGGAACGGGCCAGCCTGGCTGGGCCTCTTTCTCTCTATGTTTCTCGCGATAGAGCAATCACGGCCGGGGCCCTTACACGCATATAGGGAAGGGGTCTTACCCAGACCCCGCGGAGACCACACCTGCCCTTTTTCTTGGGGAGGAAAAGTGGTAGACACGCCACACGGCCGTCTTAGGGCTCGTGTGGAAAGTATGGTGCGGTGGTAGATCCAGCCTTGAAAGGGGGAGTTGCTACAGCACGGCGACCGGGCAGCTGTAACTGCCTAAGGGAGACACGGGGTCCGCTCGTAAGGGGACAGAACCGTGGAATTACACACAGGGGAGTCCGAGCAGGAGGCCTTACCTGTGGAGCACCTATACCAGTACAGGGTAGCCATCAGGGTACCCGCAGTGGCTTGGGTCGGCGAAGTTCCTCCGCTGAACCGCGGACCCGGAGGGCTGGGGAGGAATCGACCAGGGTCCCGACTCGGAGTGGGGCGCTCTGGGAAGAAGGCGCACTACTTTACCTTGACGCCAGGAAAAGGCCGCTGGGTGCAAGCGATCCACCCGGCCGGTCGGTCTCACGTGTTACCGAAGTTCTACGGGCTCGGACCTGAGAAAACACGAGACGCAACCGACTCAACGCAGAGGTTGTAAAACCTCGCCAAGGTGTTGGGTGTTGCCCAACCCACGGCTCTACAGATGTCTGCTAGGGAGGTGCCCTTGGCCAGTGCCCACGAGGACGCAACACCCCTTGTTGAGTGAGCTCGGACCCGCAACGGTAGGGGCACGGCCTGGGTGTGATAAGCCAGTGTGATGGCATCGACAACCCAGTGGGCGAGCCTCTGTTTGGAGACGGCATTCCCTTTCTTCCGTCCCCCAAAGCAGACAAAGAGCTGCTCAGAGCGTCTGGTGCTCTGTGTGCGGTCCAGGTAAATGCGCGCACTGGACATAGCAACGAAAGGGCTGGGTCTGCCTTCTCCTGGGGCAGCGCTTGCAGGTTCACTACCTGATCTCGGAAGGGTGTGGTAGAAATCTTGGGCACATAGCCCGGTCGCGGTCTTAGGATCACAGACGTATCTGCCGGACCGAACTCCAGGCAAGTGTCGCTGACAGAGAACGCTTGCAGGTCCCCGACCCTCTTGATAGAGGCGAGCGCGATCAGCAGGGCCGTCTTAAGAGAGAGGGCCCTGAGTCCAATTGATTCAAGCGGCTCGAAGGGATGTCTCTGGAGTCCTGCCAAGACTACCGAGAGATCCCAGGAGGGAACTAGGCCTGGCCGGGAGGGATTCAACCTCCGGGCGCCTCTCAGGAACCTGAGGATCAGGTCGTGCTTACCCAAAGACTTGCCGTCTACAGGATCATGGTGGGCGGCAATGGCGGCAACATACACCTTGAGGGTGGACGGGACAGCCTCCTGTCCAGCCTCTCCTGTAGGAACAGGAGCACTGACTTGATCGCGCATCTCTGCGTGGTCTTCAGTTCGGGAAGAACACCAATCTGCTAACAAGCACCACTTTAGGGCGTAAAGGTGCCTGGTAGAGGGGGCTCTGGCTTGGTTGATTGTATTCACAACGGTCACCGGTAAGCCGGCTAGCTCTTCCGCGATCCCGGCCCAGGGACCAGACGTGGAGGTTCCAGAGGTCTGGGCGTGGTGCCAGAGCGTGCCCCGGCCCCTGAGAGAGGAGGTCCTTTCTCAGGGAATTTGCCAGGGAGGAGCTGTCACGAGAAGTCTGAGTTCCGAGAACCAAGTCCGAGTGGGCCAGTAGGGGGCCAACAACGTGACTTGCTCCTCATCCTCCCTGACTTTGCACAGCACCGGTGCAAGAAGGCTCACTGGGGGAAATGCGTACTTGCGCAGCCCCAAGGGCCAGCTGTGTTCCAGCGCGTCTGTCCCGAGGGGAGCTTCTGTTAGGGCGTACCAGAGCAGGCAGTGGGAGGTTTCCTGGGAGACAAACAGGTCTACCTGGGCCTTGCCAAACCGTTCCCAAATCAGCTGGACCGACTGGGGGTGAAGCCTCCACTTCCCGCCGGGCAGGCGTTGTCGTGATAGCGCGTCCGCTACGACGTTGAGCTTGCCGGGGATGTGAGTGGCACGCAGCAACTTGAGTCGGTCAGCAACTCCAGGCAATTGATGTGCCAACGCAGCGGGGCCCTTTTCCAACGGCCCGCTGCTGCGTGCCCGCAGCACACAGCACCCCACCCAGACCGGGAGGCGTTGGTTGTGACCAGAACGCGTCGGGACACCTGCTGCAGGGGCACTCCTGCCCGAAAAAAGCAGAGGTCTGTCCAGGGTCGGAGTGTTTTGAGGCAGGCGGGGGTGATCCTTACCCGATGTGTGCTGTGGTGCCATGCTTGTCTCGGGACTCGAGTCTGGAGCCAGTGCTGGAGTGGTCTCATATGCATCATCCCCAGCGGCACGACCGCCGCGGAGGACGCCATATGCCCCAGGAGCCTCTGGAAAAGTTTTAGAAGGACCACTGTGCCTGGCTTGAAGGAAGCGGGGCAGTCCAGCACCGACTGAGCACGTTCGCTCGTGAGACGTGCTGTCATTGAGACTGAGTCTAACTCCAACCCGAGAAAAGAGATGCTCTGAACCGGAGTGAGCTTGCTCTTTTTCCAGTTGACCTGAAGCCCCAAGCGGCTGAGGTGCCGGAGCACCTGGTCTCTGTGTGCGCATAGTAACTCTCGAGAGTGTGCTAGGATGAGCCAGTCGTCGAGGTAGTTGAGAATGTGGATGCCGGCTACCGTAGCGGGCAAGGGTCGCCTCTGCGACCTTCGTGAAGATGCGAGGGACAGAGACAGGCCGAAGGGTAGGACTTTGTACTGAAACGCCTGGCCGTCGAACGCGAACCGCCAGACGGGTCGGTGTCGCGGCAAAATTGAGACGTGGAAGTATGCGCCCTTCAGGTCTACCGCTGCGAACCAATCTAGATGCTGAACACCAGCCAGAATATTCGTGGAGCATCTTGAACGGGAGTTTTAACAAGGCCCGATTGAAAACTCGCGAGGTCCAGGATTGGTCGTAAGTCGCGCTTTCTTGGGTACAATGAAGTAAGGGCTGTAGAAACCCTTCCTCATTTCGGTTGGAGGGACAGGCTCTACCGCGCTCTTGGCTAAGACGGTCGCGATTTCGCGTGCGCAGGGAACTGGCATGCTCGCCGTGTACTGCGGAAAGCGGACGCTCCTGAAGGGGGCGGAGCCGGGCAAACTGAATTGCGTAACCGAAGTCGAATGGTCCGGTGCAGCCAGCGTGATGCGTTGGGAAGCTGAAAGCCACGCTTCCCAGCTCTGCGCTTAGGGGCACCAAAGGGACAAGTATTTTGGACATACCCGGCGGGGCCTCGCAGCGGGGCGGAACAGGTAATGCATCGTCGGGCGGCTTCGTTGCGGCCTGAGGCTGAGGTGCTGAGAATAGACTCAAAGCACTTACCTTGCTCTGCGTGCCCGGCAGGGGGCGGGTTCATGACTGAGGAGGAGGTCTGATGTTGGCGTCCTCTGGACTCGTCTGAACCAGCCAGCCGGGGGACAGTCGTGGGCAGGCGGAAGGCGGGATGACCGCGTCCGGTGTACCAGGACTGTCATAATCTGAAAGCACATTGCCGTGAGAACGGCATTTGCGGGCCAGGTGACCCAGAGGCAAAGGAAATAGCTCTTTTATTGAGAATGTGGGTACCACAGCCCCCGCCAGGGGTGTGGCAAATGAAAAACAAAGGATTCTCCACCCGCCCTCCACCGGGGATGGAGCGGTCTTACCACCTCCGAGCTAACGCCTTCGGCTCTGGGTCGACTGTCTCAGGAACGCTTGGGAGCCTTCCGGTCCTAGAGGGGGTTCATGAGACAGGGGGCGACGCCCGCGCGGGTGCTCGACGCTGGGGCTGAGAGCTGGGCCCGGTTGGGGCGGAGCAGGAGCTGGTTTCTTCGCCGCAGGGGACGCCTCGGCGAGCAGATGGGGCAGGGCCCGTGAGCGGCAGGTGTGCGGCGGGCATGATGTGAGAGATGGCCTCCTCTGCTTCTTCACCGCGGAGAACTGTTGGGCTGAAGTCCTCGACGGTGTCGCCGAAAAGGCCAATCTGGGAGACAGGTGCGCCCAGGAAGTGGTTCTTGTCAGCCTCACGCATCTCGACCAGATTGAGCCAGAGATGGCGCTCCTGGACCACTAGGGTGGCCATCGCCTGTCCGAAAGTGTCTGCGCTGTGGCCTTTGTCGCCTCAGGGCGCAGGTCGGTCGCTGAGCGCAGTTCCTGCAGCACATCAGGATCAGGTCCACCCCGTGCATGCTTCTGAGTGCTTTGGCCTGGTGGACTTGCAGGAGGGCCATCGCATGCAGGGCAGAGGCAGCGGCCCAGCCGCGACTGTAGGCCTTCGCTGAGCAAGGATGTTGTCCTACAGGGCTTGGATGGGAGTACGGGCGCCACGCCAGGAGGTAGGGCTACCGGGCATAGATGGTACGCAACTGCCCTATCGACCTGGGAATTCGCCCAGTATCCGTGGGCGCTCCGCCGCCGAGGGTGGTGAGAGTGGAGCGGTTGGCACCTAGACGAGCAGAGAGCGGGCTCTCCACGTAGACGCCAGCTCGCCATGCACCTCCGGGAAAACGGGACCGGGGATGCGAGGTCGCGAACGCGCGCTGCCCCCAGGAACCAGTCATCCAACCGTGAAGGCTGTGGGGAGGATGGAGGGTTCCAATCCAACCCCACGCCACGGTGGCCCGGAAAGCATGTCAGACATCTGAGCTGCCGGCCTCAGCCTGGGCCTGCTGGCCCAAAGGCGGCAGTCCAGGGGAGTCCTCGGCATCAGACATCACACTCTCCGATGCAGCGGCGAAGCTCATCTGCTTCGGGCTCGGAGGATAGACAGCCGGGCCGTGAGGCGAAGCCGCTATCGCCAGCGAGCGTAGACGGGACCAGCGAAGCGTTCGGGAACGGGAGGTTCGCGGGGGCTACCCGGCGAAACTGCACCCGCTGCCGCCTCAAATCGCCTCCAGTGCCAACCGCGATCGCCCTCAATCCCGTGGGAAGAAGGAGCAACGCGGGTGCAGCTGGGGTAGCTTGCTCTCTGTTGAAAGCAAGCCGCAACCGCGAACGTGGTCATGGTCATGTTCTCGCAGTGAGAACATGAGCCATCCACAAACGCCGCCGGTGTGATCGTGGCCCAAACACACGAGACAGCTCTGTGGCCGCCTGAAGCGGAGAGCACTCTACCGCGATCCAGGAACAACACAGGGGCGGAAGGGCATCTTGAAAAGACGCCGCCCTGAAAAGGACGCTCAACGCCGCTGTGTTTTGCTCTTTTAGAGAAATTACTCTTTTAATAGGAATTTGCTCTTTAAATACACAATGCGTAGTGTGTGTCTGCGCTGTCGAAGCGCTCAGGGGCAACAATGCACGCCGTGCAATGTGAAGGCAAAAGCCGCTGTTGTGCGCCGTCAAATCCAACAGCATGCAGATCGTCAGAGGAAACAGGAACGTTAGTGGTGTGTAACTCGCAGCAAACTGCAGACAGACCATCGGCTCTGAAGAAATTTTCTGAATGAAGTCCGTATTTGCGCCCTTAAATACCCGGGGTACTTAAATACATACGCTATCACGTATGTCCGGAGGCGGGACATGCAATACCGGCTGCCAACTCTCATTGGCCTTTTTTCATAGATCAGAGGTGGATATCGGCGCTCAAGAGAGACCTCTAGTGTCGCTTCTCCGACACAACGTGGAGAGAGCGACAGAAGGGGAATGAGAGATAAAGGTCAATAAATGTTCAATGCTGGAAAAACCCTGTCTATGTTTCTTCAATTCTCTAAGTCTCATGTGAAGACCTGCCCACTGATAGATAAGCCCATGATGTGCACATGGATATTTACATATCACGATATACACGATATATCATAATTTCTATCATATTCATATGTGTAAGTGTATTTTTTTTATTTTTGAGTTTAAGCTTAAAAAATAACAAAATATTGAGCCCATTCATATTAGCAATGTTGATTTATAATTTTATATGTTAAGTGTTCTTGATGAAAACTTTTAAGATTATTAGCTATGGTAGTTTCCTCAATTTTGTTTAGTTATCTGAACTCATTGGATATTACAGTATAGGGGTAAGTAGAGTAGGGCAGATTAGATCAGAGTTGAATGAAGTAGAAGAAAAGTAGAGTATGGCAGAGAGAAGAGTTGTGTAAAGAAGAGTAGATCAGAGTGAACTAGAGTAGAGTTGGATTAAATTAGCTGTAGTGTACAGTGCAGTGGAGTATTCATAATGTAGTTAAGAGAAAAATGGTAGAGAGAGGCTGAGGAAAGAGACCAATGACCTTTCATGCTTTGCAGATCAGATTATCATTAGAAACCACAGGTGCATGTGTTACTCAAAATGTTTCCAAACACACATCTATTGATCATGTAAAGAGTAACAGCCATTTCTGAACATGACTCACTGGGATGCTAACTCAAACATCTTTTTTTATTTGGCTTTATTTATTTTTTGTTAGGCAGAGGGACCCGTGAAATAGCCTTGTTATGTCTTAATAGGTATAAATATCTTTAATTCTCTTTGTGTTTTAATGAGGCGGGCATTACATCATCCTGTGACCAATAAGATGGTTTGGTCCTATGAGAGTCACTGAACTGAAAGTCACTCATAATTGACAATAGCAACAAAGGACCCTATAAACTGTTATAATGTATATTTCACATATTATCACACACATGCTATATTTACATAGCCTTACTTATATTTATTTAAAGAAATTGCAAATGCCTATTGTAGCCAGTGTGTAATCTCATTAGCAGTACAAACTATCCTACATATTTAAAGTACAAAACATTAAAAAAACTTTGGCAGTTTAACATTTTAATTAAAATATTTAGTGTCTTAATGAACCTGCCATTGTGGAGATGTCAGTGTATTTTTTTACATATTTTTTTTTATTTCTGGTAAGTTTCATCTCCACAAGGATACCAAAAACCTGAAACACACACACACACACACACACACACACACACACACACACACACACACACACACACACACACACACACACTTTGAATTCAAGCTCTTATCTGAAAGGTAAAAATAAACACATATTTGCCAAGTTAAATATAAGTTGTCAGCACCTTTATCTGGCCATCAATCCTTACAAATTTTAAAGGGTTTTTGGAAAAAATGGGTGATAGAAGAGAAAAAAAAAAGACAGAGGGAGAGAGAGAGAGAGAGAGAGCAAAAGTACACAAGTTCTTGATTTTGGCAACAACGAATGCAAGCGCTTTACCCAGATATAATTTCAGAATCAGCAATTGTGCATTCTCTTGGAACATTCCAGGGAACTGGACACTTCTTGCAAAAATGCACATTATAATAAAAACACTGTTACAACATTGTAATAACATCATAATTACAATAACATGAAATGAGAAGTGGCTATTTACTCAGGGCCAGCATGTTTGAAGTTAAGAATGATGTAACTTACATTTATCCATTGATACTATCCATCCTGACACTGCAAAAGCTCATTGGTAATTAGTAATTTACTCTGGTGTTGGTCAATGAGATCTTTGAGAACCCTGAATTTGAGGCCCTCTCTACACAAGCTACCAAAGATCCATCCAAATTATTTTATCCCAAGACATACTGTACCTTGCTGTTCTCAATTTGTGCATGCCCAACTCTTTAAAATATACTGTAGGTCCATTGGCTATCTTAACCCCAAAACTACATTATATGAGCATAACTCACAGAAATGAATCATTGCATAGTTTATTATTAAGTATTTGCATCTATTTGATTTTATTTAAATAACAGTATTTTCAAAATGTATTTATTAAAATTCCTTAGAATCACATTCACACACCAATGACAGCAGAGCTGCCATGCAAGGCGCTAGCCTGCCGTTTGGAGCAACTTGGGTTTCAGTGTCTTACCCAAGGACACTACGGCATGTGGAGTCATGTGGGCCGGGAATAGAACCACCAACTCTGTGATTAGTGGCCGACCTGCTCTACCTCCTAAGCCACAGCCGCCCGCCCCTAGCATAAAACTATTAATTCTGTAATCTATTAAATGTAATCAATTAAAATGTATGAACTTGGTTTAAATATGGGTAGCTGTGAAGCAAGCAAGATTTAATTAGTTAAAATGCATGAGATTGGTTTACATACAAATTTCGGGAAGTGAAATCGTTTCGAGGTGGAAATTACGTAAGAGTTCTCTCTACCTGTCCTGGTCTTTTCACTTTTTCATCCCAGTGCACCCTGGATCGTGACCTTCATGAAGGTAAGTTACATCTATGTACATCTATATACCTGTTTGACCTGCCAGTTATCAGTGTGTGTACGTATGTTTTATGCAGTGCAGATGATATCGTATCACACTAATATACTGTCAATCAAATCCAATAAGTTTCCCAACGGGTGGCTAAATGGCGGCTGGTGCCAGTGAAATATGAACATATATATTGCCAACAGCAAAAAGATTACTAGTGAATACTATTCATATATGTTCAAATATCGTCGTTGTCAGATGAAAACCTTGTGTCTCCAAAAAGGTGATTTTACAGGAAGAGGAAAAAACTTTCCGATTTTAGCATGAATGAATTAAACACATCAAAAGTTACCAATCTGACTATATTTCCAGTCATAATTTGACCATTGTCCTTATAAAATTGCTAATTAGTATGAAAATGCACTAAACTGGCATTTTTCTTGTGGAGATGCGTTGTTTTGTTGTCATGGATTACAATGAGCGAGCTGATCCTGAAGTTGAATTTTACCATTCTGCTTCGCTTCTGTGGATTACCAAGGATTAAGTATTTGATATCGATTAAGTCAATATGGATTTATGTGGCAATGAGAATGAGAATACAATTTCCTAATCTTACTCTGGCACAACACCTCTGAATTGCGCACTTCTGCAGGCTCCGCACTCAACGCGCAGCAACCATAATCAAACTAGCAGTTGCTTCATTTTACAGTTTCATATAACTTTTATCTTACCTTATCAGCTATAATAACAGGATATACACATTGCCTTCTTTATCAAATGTATTATCGTGAGCTCATCATGAACGAGATTCTTCATAAATTAATGCAGCATTACACAACTTATTGATCATTCATTACAGTAAACATCACAACATTAAACAATCTCAAAATGGAGATACAAGGTTTTCTTCGGACAGCGACAATATATAAAAAATTATACTGGCTTTGTGATTTCAAAAGCAAAAGAATGTCACCAGATTATATAGAATTGGATGTTAAATGCATTTTGTTTCGAACTAGTACCATTTGTCTTTTCCAGATAACTAAATCAAGTATTTCTCATCAATATCAATTTGTATACGGGGCAACCTCTTATACTCTTCTTCTCGTACAGAAGACAAGATGTTCTCCAGGAGCCAACAATTACAGAGTTCCAAAACAGATGGCCAGCACTGTTTGATGTTGGTGAATTTGTTTGAAATGTAGATACAAATTGCATTTGGTGTTATACATCTTGTTTAAAGTCAAGCACATCCTGGCTTTGTTCCTCCTTCAGGACCGCATGGAGTATATGCTTTTAACAACCGTTCCTCTGACTTCAAAATTCACTGGACAACTGGACAGATACACTGATGACCTGATCAAGGTTTTCCATGCCAGAGGAAGATCTGCAGGAAAGAAAATCAGCACCATAATGGCACCGACAGCTAATGTAAGTGTCAAGCAACAAGCTGCTTGAATTCTTAGGATTTTTATGTTTCTTCTCCACCTCCTCATTCCTTCTCATCTCCTCCCTTTTCTAAAAGTTAAACAGATTTGTAGGCTGACAGTGATATCATGTAGCAAATATGGGTTTGTGAATTCATGTTACCAAACATTCACCACCTCCAGGGAGGGGGTCCAGCAGCCCTTTCTGTTCTAGTCTATATATATTCATATATTCAACTTAAAATTCAGCATTACTTAAACTGTGAAAAAATGCATTGACTAATATATTCTCTTTGATATCTTCTTGGTATGCTTGTCTCAGAATGAAGACCTATTCATCAAGCACGATTGTGTCCTGAGGAATCTAAGTGTCTATCTCAATGAAGACATGGAGACACTCGTCAAAGAATATGTGGTAAGTGTACGTCAGCCTACTCTACTTTGTGCGAGATGTAATAACATACCCTCCAGGCGTTCCTGGGATCGCATTCATGAGAATGGAACATGTGAGGTCACAGTGAACTTGACCTTTGACCACCAAAATCAGTTCATCCTTGAGTGCAAGTGGAAGTTTATGCCAAATAAGAAATGTCATAAATGCAAACAATGGAAGTGCTGTCATTTGTAGGAAGTAAACAACCCAGGACCTGAGGAGGCTGGGACAGAGAGGGCAGCCTGCCATGTTGTGGCACCTAAATGCCTCAACTACACCAATTAAGACAATTCTTCCAGGAACAGGAAGGTGAGGAGGCCAGAGACACTTCACATAGTTCACATTAAAGCAGTTGGTATTGCCCAATTAACATTGCTGTTTTGGATATTTTGTTTAGTTACTAGGACACCAGAAGGAGGACTCTGATGATGAAAACAGTGATGTGGAGCTTTACAACCCTGCATAATTTGTCATGGTCATTTAAGAAATAATAAGGTAGTAAAAAAAAATCCTGTAGAAACCTGTCTTTGTCAAAGCATACTAGACCATTGAAAAAGAAGTGTATGTGTCAAATAAGGCTGTTAGTTTTCTCAACTTTAAAAGTTATGAATCTTTCTAAAATTATTTTTTTTTTTTACTAGAATGGATATGGAGGACTGTCTGCATATGAACTGAAGTGCCTGGAGAACATAAGACAGAAACAAGCCTTCCTGTCTTCCATCAAGTTATTGCAGGTAGGTAGACATGGGGCATGGGATGACTTTCACAAATCCAGGGCACTTTTTGGTTTGTGCAAGTCAGGGTAAATGGTTTAATCTTCAAATGTCATCAACAATGTAGTTAATAAGGACAATGCCATCCACCTCTTCATCCTCCTTAAAAGCACCCCTTAGTGACCCTAGTGTCTTAAACATTGCTGTCCATGAATAGACACGATGGGGAGTTATTATTTCTTTCCTCTGTCAAAAGGCAGCTGAGGATCTGAAGCAGACAGTAAGGCTGAAGCCATCTCAGTGAGGTCTTATGAGGTAAAGTGGATGAACTACTGGCTGCCCTCACTCACTTACATAACAATTTACATGATTTTATTGGAAAGAATATTTATAGTATTATACATATTCAAGTTCATGTATTTACATTCATGGGAACCTACAATGTTCTCTTCCACGTTAGTAAAAAAATAAAAATACTTTAAATGTATACTGAAAAGACTGTCGTTTTTGTTGTGGCAGGTCAAAGGCTGCTGTGACAGATGTGGCGCCTCCTCGCAAGTCCTTGCATCTCCAGTTGGACACCCTCCCACTTCCCCCTGAATTCCAAGGAGTATTGACCTATGAACCTGTAAGTAACTGACTGGTAACTGGCTGGGTTAAATTTGATATTTACCAAAATAAAACATTTGCGCTAAACTTAAAGGTACTGGCTGCCTGAGCTCTGCTCTGAGCTAGGATTTAGCCTTCTACTTTCAGTTGTCATTCTTCTACTTTCAGTTGCAGAAGTGGTAACTTTTCATCCATTTTATTTTTAGGCTTTTTGGAGGTGGTCCAAGGGTACAGTTCAAGGTTACTATGACCCTTATGTCCCATAATAATCGCATTCTCATGAATGCGATTTCTCCGGAACGCCTCAAGGATGTGATGATTCGACATTGGTGGTCAAAGGTCAAGGTCCCTGTGACACAGCAAATTTTTCCGTTTGTCCTCCAGGACATCGAATCCAGTGAGGCTGAGTTGGGGCAGACAACGATGGGTATCTACGCCATTCGGGTAGAGGGTGCAGGTTCAGGAGACAGACATTTTACTTGGTACTTGAAGGTGTGGAAGTTCTGCTAAACCTACCAAGTGTCACCCTTGGATGCTTGATGTTTTGATTGATCTTGATGATTATTCTTAAGCTAACCAAAGAACCTCAAGTCCACATTTGAAGTTTTCCAGAAAATACTGATGGCCTTGATAGGACTTGTTGTATTTTCAAGATTCTGTGTTTAACAATAAATTGTTAAATGCAACAAAATGGTCTGATATATTTTGATGTACTTATTATTCTATGTATTGTAGTTATTGTTGTAGGTGTGTGTTGAATGGAAAAATGAAAAAAAAGAGATAATTATTTGCTTATAAATTTAATATTCATTGTGTATGAGTAAGTACATAAACGTGATGCATTTAGAGTAAATTGTGTTTATTCCCTAAACCTGGTTATTATGCATTTCAAACTAATAGGTTTTATTAATATTGAGTACATAAACTTGGCTCCCCTTCTGTCACTCACTCGACGTTGTGTCGAATTAAGTGACACAAGGGGTCTTCCTGGGATGCCAAACGCACCTCTGAACCTGAGAAAAGCCCAATGTCAAGTTGGCAGACAGAATTTGCATTTGCAAAATTTGTCCCCGCCCCGGACATACGGGTATAAAGGGAAGCGGGGCAGGGAGTGCCAGAATTTTTCTTTGGAGCCGAACAGTTATGCAACAGCAAGCTGAGTTCACCACTGTTTCACTCACCTATACTGGTGATAAGCACTGCTGTTGGATCTACGGCACGTTTCCAGCTGGCGTTCTCTCTCTCTGCACGCTGTGCAGTTTACGCCCCTGTGCGCTTCGACAGTGCTTTCATAACCTGAAAGAGTGTTTCTCCTCCTAAAAAGAGTTTATTTCCTCTAAAAGAGTTTGAGTTCCCACTCATAAAAGAGCAATACACAGCAGGCGTTGAACGTCCATTTCAGGACACGTCTTTTTAAGGATGTCTTTCCGCCTCTGTGAAGTTCCTGGATGTGGTTGATTTCTCTCCACTTCTGACGGTCATAAAAGCTGCCTCGCGTGCCTGGGCTGCAATCAAACGCAGGCAGCGTTTTATGAATGGTTCATGATCTCAGTGCGAGAACATAGCCATGGAAACATTGCGGATGCGGCTTTCTTTTCTCACGAGAGAAAGCCACTTCAGCCGCCCCCCCGCGTCTTTCCTTTTTCCCACGGGATTGAGGACGACCCGGCTGGCGATGAAGGCGATTTGGGGATGACGACAGGCTCAGTTTTGCCGGGTAAATCCCCACAAACCACCTGCCCCTGGCATGCTTACTTTCTTGCTTCCGTCCGAGCCGGCATTCTTCCTTGAGCCGCCGGAACCTCTCATAGCCCCCCCCCGGTTCTTCTGACACCTTTACTGCCCAGAACCGACCCCTCCGTACGTCAGCTCTCACTACCCTGGATGGCGGGGCGGCCCACGGGTACATGGAGGTCCCCCAGGTGGACAGAGTGGTTGCGATCCACTTGTGTCCCAAGAATGGCGCCACCTGGCGGGACCGCCCGGTACTCCCCTCCAGAGCCTGTAGAATGACGTCATCACTGACCTCGAAAGTCTACAGTGCCACTGGACGGGCCGCCTCCACCCTGCATGCCGTGGCTCTTCTGCAAGTTCACCAAGCCAAGGCACTTAAACTCACATGGGCAGTTCCAACCCCGACGAGCTGCAGGAACTGCGCTCTGCCACCGACCTCGCTCTCAGAGCCCCAATGTCACATCGTAGGCACTCGGGCAGGTGATGGCCAGGAGTGTCACCTCTGGCTGAACATGGTCGAGATGCGCGACGTTGACAAGGCGCGCTTTCTCAACGCCCCTGTCTTCCAGCTTGGCCTCTTCGGCGACACCGTTGACAACTTCGCCCAGCAGTTTTCAGCGGTGAAGAAGCAGATGGCACATCTTGCCTTGGCGCCGCCAAACCAGTGCGCCCTGCCTGCTCGCCGAGGGCGTCCCCCTGCGGTTAAACAACAGGTAGCTCTGCCTCAATCCGGGCCCAGCTCTAAGCTCCAGCAATGAGCACCTCACGTGTACACCATGTGCGCGGCGTACGCAGGACCAGGAATGCTCCGAAGCGCTCATGAGATGGGCGACCCAGGCTGTCAGATATTCGCTCTGCAGCTGGTATCAAGACCACTCCGTCCCCCAGTGGAGGGCCGGGAGGAGAATCCTTGTTTCATTTGCCACACTGCCTCCGGTACCCACATTCTCAATAAAGAGCGATTTCCTTACTCCCTGGGTCATCCAGATGGTGCGTGCCACTCTCATGGCACCCTGGCCCCAAAACTCTACAGTCCTGGCTCCCCGGACCAGTTCCCTTGCCTCCGGCCCCATGACTGCTCAGCCCTGGCAGGCCAGCGCTGACGAGTTCCGAAGACGCCTCTCTAGGACCTCTTCCTCAGTCTCTAACCCGCCCCCTGCTGGGTGCTCGGAGCAAGGTAAGTGCTTTGAGCCTTTTCTCAGCACCCAAGCCTCGGAATGCTCTTCTGCCTCCCTACATGCTATTTTCTGTCCCCCCCCTGCCGCGAAGCCACGGCACATACCGTGTGACAATCACCCCTTCTTGCCATCACACTTTCAACCATTGGACAGACCTCTGCTTTCTGCAGACCGGAGTCCCCTTGCAGCAGGTGCCAGACATGTCGTGGTGACCAGAGACACCCCTTGACAGGGTTGGGGCGCCGTGTGCAACGTTGGCACATCAACTGCCTAGAGTTATTGGCTGTATCTCTTGCCCTACGGAGGTTTCTCCCACTAATCCGGAGCAAGCATGTCTTGATCCGTTCAGACAGCACCGCGACGGTAGCGTACATAAATCGCCAAAGCAGTATGCGCTCTCGTTATATGTCACAACTCGCCTGCCATCTCCTCCTTTGGAGTCAGCCGCGACTCAGGTCGCTGCGCGCCACTCACATCCCTGGCAACCGCAACATGCCGGCGGACGTGCTGTCGTGGCAGGTTTCGCCAAGCGGAGAGTGGAGGCTCCACCCCCAGATTGTCCAGCTGATATGGGACCAATTCGGCATGGCACAGATAGATCTCTTTGCCTCCCAAGACAACTCCCACTGCCCACTCTGGTAATCCCTGACAGGAGCTCCTCTCGGGACAGACGCGCTGGCACACATCTGGCCCCGTGGACTGCACAAGTATGCATTTCCCCCAGTGAGCCTTCTTGTACCGGTGCTGTGCAAGATCAGGGAGGATGAGTATCAGGTTATCCTGGTGGCCTCTTACTTACCTCCCTGGAAAATTCCCCTGAGGAAGGACCTTCTTGCTCAGGGACGGGGCTGGAACCTCCACGTCTGGCCCCTGGACAGGATGCGGAAGATCTAGTGGATCTACCACCTGCAGTCATAGACACAATCAACCAAGCCAGAGCTCCCTCCACCAGGCAACTTTACACCCTAAAGTGGCTCTTGTTCGCAAATTGGTGTTCTTCTTGAACCGAAGACCCACAGAGGTGTGCAGTTTGGCCAGTGCTTTCATTCCTGCAGGAGAGGCTGGAGGGGAGGAAGTCCCCCTCCACCTTGAAGGTGTAGATGGCAAGTCCCTAGGTAAGCACGACTTGATTATCAGGTTCCTGACAGGCGCCTGGAGACTGAACCCTCCCCGGCTTAGCCTGTTCCCCTCCTGGGATCTCTCTGTGGTCCTCTTCGGCCTTTAGAGACCCCCCATCGAGCCGCTTGATTCAGTTGAGCTCAAGGCCCTCTCCTGAAGACGCCCCTCCTGATTGTGTTATCCTCCATCAAGAGGGTTGGGGACATGCATGCATTCTCTGTCAGCGACACCTGCCTGGAGATCGGTCCGGCACATTCTCAAGTTATCCTAAAGCTGCGACCGGGCTACTTGCCCAAGGTTCCTACGACCCCCTTCAGGGACCAGGTCGTGAGCCTGCAAACAAGCTGCCCCGGGAGGAGGCAGACCCAGCCTTCTCGTTGCTGTGTCCAGTACATGCTTTACGTATCTATTTTGACCGCACGCAGAGCTCTAGATGTTCTAAGCAGCTCTTTATCTGCTTCGGCGGAAAGGGAACACCGTCTCCAAACAGAGGTTAGCTCACTGGGTCATTGATGCTATTTCCTTAGGTTATCACACCCAGGCCATGTCCGCCCCCTTGCGGGTTCAAGCACACTCTACGAGAAGGGTGGCATCCTCATGGGCACTGGCCCATGGCACCTTCTTAGCTGATATCTGCAGAGAAGCGGGCTGGGCAACACCCAAAACTTGGTAACCGCTTGCACACAGCACCCTTTACCAAGTTGATCCAGTGTGCCTTCTATCCCAGGTTAGCCACTAAGCGTTGCTCCCTGTATGTTCTCCTCCCTAGCCTTCTGGCCGGCGAATTTAGTGGAGCAATTCGCTGCCAGACCCACTACTAGTCACAGGTGCTCTGTACTGGGGTCGGGCCCCACGGGCTTAGTTCCATATTCAGGCAAACTCCCCGCAATATATTTCCCGTGGTACGGTCCCCCTGTTGGCAGACCCGCGTTTCCCTTGGGCAGCCTCGCTGCCCCGGTCGCCATGCTTGTAGAGTCCCCCCTCATTAGGCTGGACCTACCACCGCGCCATTTCCTACGTACGGCTTCACAACCCTCGTGGTGTATTTGCCACATGTTACCTCCCCCTAGACTGGGCAGGATGTGGCCTCAGCAGGGTCTTTTCCCACTAAATGAATATGACCAGGAAAAACCGCCTTCCCCGACGCATTAAAAAGTGTTAAGATAGCCCCAGTCGCTTCACGTCCTATGTGAGAGACATAGTGAGAGAAAAGGCACGGCTTCCGGGCTTGCTTCCATGCTAGTCAGGGGTGCGGGGAACCTATAGTCTGTATGTGACACCTCTTTGGGGGCATTGGGGAGGGCTACGTGCAGCCGACACAGTTGCCTCTAGCACGCAGTAGCCTGCTTGCACCTGTCTCGGCAGTTCCCGTAACACGGTCATTGCGTGGCATTTTTATATGGGACCCCTTGTGTCACTTCATTTGACACAATGTCGAGTGAGTGACAGAAGTGGAACGTAAACTCCGTTCCCCGAGGGAAGGAACGAGACATTGTGTCCCTCCTGCCACAGCACTAGACCTACCACTGTAAACGACCGTACCTTATTTTCAGCTCCTCAGTGCAAAATCCTGACTGGCACTCGCTGCTCCGCTTCCCTTTATACCCGTATGTCTGGGGCGGGGCATGCAAATTCTGTCCTTTTCTCAGGTTCAGAGGTACGTTTGGCGTCCCAGGAAGACCCCTTGTGTCACTTCATTCGACACAAAGTCTCGTTCCTTCCCTCGGGGAATGGAGGTTACAACAGTAACCATGACGTTATTATGCATTTCAAACTAATAGGTTTTATTCATATTTAATACATAAACCTGGTTATTATGCATTTAAAACTATTAGGTTTTATTAATATTGAAACATAAACCTGGTTATTATGCATTTCAAAAAATAGGCTTTAATACACTGACAAATAAACATTACATTACGTTTATTAGTTTGTTTATATTAAAACTATGTAATGCAGATTAATGGAAATGGTATATGCAATAAATTACATAAATCTTACAAATTAGGCTTAAATACTGTATTTCTGTGAGTGATGTGATGAGGACATGATCTCTGACCCACTCTATAAACAGTACAGAGTGAGAACATACATTAGTTAAATTTGTAACACACCCATACCTAAGGGAGCCAGCAGCATTATGTCAAATCCATACTCCAGTCAAACAAGCCAAAACACCTGTGTCCTAATGAATGGTTGGTCAAGATTAGCATGAATAATACTGTAATGTGTGAAATGAGCATGGCAGGCCTCTCCTTATCATGCAGAGAGAAAGAACACATACATACTTTCACACATAGTGCAGAAACTTTGGCCTACACCTGAATAGCAGATGGACCTAGGCAGGGGCGTAGATTCCAGGGGGGATGGGAGGAGGTAACCCTCTCAGTAATTAAATCAAGCACGTACACCCCCCCCCCCCCACCACCCCAATGGTCAAGCCAAATCTACACACTTGGAGCCAAGGTTGCTTAGCTAATAAAGAGCTCAGTGTTTGGTGTCTTGGCCGAGACTCTGGAGTTTTTGTGCCCAATTAGTCACCATGGCTAGTCATGTGTGTTTGTAGTTGGAGTGTTTCAAGATGCAGGACAGTCATTAACAGTTCTTTCATAACATTCAATACTATTATCGATTAGCAAAGCTAATCATATCTGTCATAGGCTCAGCAGAAGCACTCAGCTATTACTGTGATGACACAACCAAAAAGATGCAAACATTTTGTCTGTACACTTAACAGAATAGTGATTCAAACATGCAGCACTTAAACATTAACTTGTATACAGTTTAAGATCACTAAGCTCAAAGACAGGTTTGAAACCATGTATAAACCAAAACCCAATACCTCTGGCTCAAGCACAACCCAATTGAGTCAGTGAAAAGGTCAGAAATCTCCAACAACATTATTATGGACATTAATATATGCCTTAATTTAGGCCTGTTGCTGTATTTCCCAACACTGTTCCTGGTGTCCCCTGCACATTCAACATTATCACACAGGAAGTCAGCATGTTGTTTCCGTATTATCCCAAGTTTCTGACAAGATCCAATTACCATCAGACATTTTTGCATTGATTCAAGTGCGTTTTTACCTTATCCTGTAATGCGACTGAAAGTATGTAGCGTCAGCAGCATAGGAGACCCGGGTTCTTATCCCATGTCGAAACTAGGAAATAATCATGTATGCATAATCAGTGACCAGTATGAATCAGAGGTTCCATTTTCCCTCTAAGAATATGATTTTACTCCACTGACAGTTAGGTTCAGGTTTGGGGGTAGTTGATAAAATTTGCTTTCCTTTTCACTGTATTACATCCTTCACAGCTAAAAACAATGCGCTTTTAGCACCCCTCTGTGGGCACTTAAAAATTTACTTCCCACTTCGGCCACTGGGGCCAGTGATTCAAATTTCGTTAAGCACAGACCTAGTTTAGCTCAAGAAAAGTCAACATACTGGACAGCACAGGGCACCTCAACAATAGAAATAAAGCGTTCAAGATTCACTGCCTAGCGCAGAGTATATTACACACAAAAATATTATGCTATGCATATATTTTAGCTACTGTATGATTAGTTTATTTGTTTTGTTTTTCTCATTATTTACAAACCATTACTATAATATGGCAGTTTTTATTGGGTGGACCAGTGCCACTCTCACCCTTGTGGCCTCGTTCCTGATCTGAGAAGGCTGAAAGTTGATATTGGAGACAGTGGGCTGCTGTGGACCTGTGGAGGAATGGTGTTTTTGTAAGAAGATATATGAGGCTACAGTAGGGCGCTCCCCTATAACCTAGGCAAATGGTGGGGAAAACTGGCTTCAGCTACAGAAGTATTTCCACAGAGACACTTTTCTTCATGATTTATCCACCATACATCTGTGAGACCTTAATTTTGTTTGATAAAATATAGCATGTGGTCTACAACATCTGCATAAAAAAAAACTCCAGAGAAGATAAATAAAGATACTTTGAGAATATCTGGTGGATTGGTGAATAAACTAAAGTTTTCATGTGAATATTAGTGAGGACAAGGTCTCTCTCGCAGTCAATCTACCAATAATAACTGATTTAAATTATAGGTACATAAACCATACACCAGGGGTGTCCAAAGTCCGGACTGCGGGCCATCTGTAGCCCTTTAACTGCTCTGATATGGCCCGCGATTGACTTTAGAAAATTTTAGGCCAATTCATAGAGAAATTATATTCAATTCATATTCTGGGCACGCTATTCATAGTGCATCATCTCCGCTAGTGCGTTCTGTGTCATCACCAGCTTCATCCACAGCCAGAGTTCAACAGGAGTACTCCTTATTTCCAAGGATAAAGTGTCCCGTGGAAAGAATGATGCATTTATTAAAGGATTAACATCAGGTTAGAAATTTTACTCATGTTGTTGTTCAAGTTAAAATGTCCAGATACCTCACATAATACAACTGAGTAGAGCTGCTGTTGTGCGAGCGGCTGAAGATTATTGAGCGCACAAACAGAGCATACTCTTCCAGAAGTCCCCTGTAACACTGGGAAGTATACTGTAATTAATTGGTTTGTTCTGATATTTCATTGAAACAAGAAAAATTATTCATGGGCTTCCCAGTGTCATTTGAGTGTGAGCAAACTGTACTGTAGAAGAGAGTGCTTAAAACACTTGCACATGCAAGTCTACAAAATAAAATTAAGCGCAATAAATTTGAACAAATTAAAACATACTTATAATGCAAGTGACAACAGAACAGAAGTTATAATTGTAAAGCTATAAAGAGTAATTCCTTATTTCTAAGAGTTATTTCTTGTATCACTTCATAAATTGATCAAATGTAATCTGATTCTGATTATTGTGATAGGTCACACCTAACACTTATAGCAGCTCTATATTTTCTTTGCAGTGCCACTGAATGGACGTAAAAAAGAAAAAAAATTAAATAAATGGCTATACTATTTTGTATAAGACACATAACTGATCCAATATAAGAGCTCTTAGTGAATGAAATACATTTTCCTTTATTTACATGTAAGGCCTACACAAGCATACCATAGAGTACAAATTATGATTAAAACTTGCTTAATATTAAGCTTACAATATAAAGATTATGCATAGCGGCAATCTAGTACCAACTAACCATTTTTTATTATTATTACAGCAATGCGGCCCACGGCACCTTATTTATTTCTGCATTTGGCCCACGACGAAAGTTTGGACACCCCTGCCTTACGCTGGAAAAGTGGTAGCCTGCAAATAAAAGGAAACATGCATAATATGGACAAACATCTTTGATATATTTTGAGGTTTGGTATTGGCTGGATTTGATTTTGTCACATTGACAATCAGCTGTTCAATGCAAGTCCATCTTTTTTGAAAGCTCTTTCTGCTCACAGCATCTGTCCATAAATACTTTGGCTGAAATGGTACATATGTTCACTTCAAAACTGGATATGATGACTCTCCATTGTGCAGCATCAGTTTGATGGTTAATGGTTAAAACAAAGATAATTCTCAACAATTCTCAACAAAAAGAAAAAAGCAATCAGAAGCACTGTGCTCCTTACACACACACTCACACAGACACAGACTAAACATGCTGTTCAATATTCAATGGGTCAATTTTTCAATTTCCCCATACCAACTTAACCAGAATAACCAAACAAAAAACACATTCCTCATAGCTCATAGCTTTTCCAGCATGCTTTTCATGGGAATCAATAGGGAGAGTAAATGTTAAAATTAACTGTAATATTATGTGTTTTTGTTTAAGATGAATATAAAAGGGATAACTTGTTAGTGTTTAATGTTTTGTTATGTTTCTGTTATGTTGGTTGAGGGTTACCATTATGGTGAAGAGTGGAGCTTGAGCTAACGATGAGGACAGGTAGATGTTGCACACAAAATGTATTACTCCTTTCATTGAGCAATTGCTGTGCTAACTATAGGTAGTTATTAAACTGTACTCTGTAGTGCTTCCAACCATTATGTGTTTAGCATGATAACATCCATTTTCACTAAATAGTACATAAAGAAATAAGAGATTTATTTAAGTTACATTGACACTACTAATTTTGTTGGGTTCCTCCAATTTATCTAGGTTATTTCTAAACAAAGTGATTGTGTTGAGATTACATAGTAATTTTAAGTTAGAAAAACTAATTTAAACACATGGAACCACTGTCCAGGACTGAATCAAGTTCTAAATAGCTAAAGAGCTATTTTGAGTGTAGGTCCTTTGACTTGTAAACTGTCTGCACATCACCTTGCAAACTTTTACTTTCTCGAACATTTAAATTGCTCAGTTTTGCAGATAAGCAAGCCAGTTTCACTGCAGTGTGCTGTGGGAGTTTTTTTTTCTTTCTGTGAAACCCTCCACCTCCCCAGATTCACATGTCTAGATCTGCTACATGGGATTATATGACTTAATGTGCAGCTGTAGCATGTCCTACATGCTTGATGCATCATGTCATGTGTTTCTTTAATTGCGCAACAGCATGCCCACATGCAATAGCAACCTCAATACTTTCTCTGCAGCAGCAGCATCATAGCAGATCTAGTCTGCCAAGACCAAATCCTATCACTATGTCATGCCCACATTAACATGATAGGTAATTAAGAGAGTTGTCATGACTGAAACAAAACATTTTAAAGCAACTGATGGAAGTGAAGTGCATGCAAAAATAATCACAATACCTCGATAGCCCTTACCTGAATTCTTTGGCAAACATAATTGTAACTATGCTGTAAAAAGATATGAAAAATTTGATGTGATACATCATCAGTATAAAATAATACATGATTTATCTTAATACATCTTCAAGACTTCATTTGTAAAATATGTGGGAAAAAAAATTATCTAAAAGCTTTATCATGATATCTTCTGTTAATAAAGTGGTGCAATGGGACACTGAGAATAACTTTGGCAGCTTTACAATAACAGATTAATATTTACACTTGAAATTTGATTGTTCTGGCAAAATCAGAAAAATCAGTGTATTGAGAGACCAGTATGTTTATTTAGCAATCTTGATGGATATACGGTTAAATTATCAGTTTGGCTCGAGATGGATAAACGATCAACACATGCTGATACGATCACGTCACCATTGTCCTTATTTTCTAACACATCTCCGATTCAACAAACATTTCAACACTTCACACAAAAACATCCCAAATCCCAACTCTAATTTGGCAAGAAACAATCAAACATTTCAACACAGTCTTCCAGTTCACTCACACAAGCACATACACCCATTTATTGCCCAGAAACAAGCAAATTGTAACTTTCTTAAACCCCAATGCCATTCAAGCCCAACCACCCACCAACACTCACATATAAACATCAGTCTAATGACAGATTACATCCTTTTCATGTTATATATATTTTCATGTGGTGGTGAGGATGGTGTGGTACTCTGTGGCTCTACAAAATTGAATAAATATATATTTGTATTTTTTTTATTTTATTTTTTTATGGGGGTGGTCCATTCTGCATAACGCGACGGATCATTTTAGCTTTTCGCGGCCCATTTGGCCCGTTTCGCAGATGACCCACCGGCTCGCTCGGTCCGCCCCTGATCAGCCCCACAGAGTGTCGGCCTAATGGGAAAATGCGCGTTAAAACAGATTACCAGTCCAGCCCTGTTCGGAAGGAAATTTGTACACCTGTAACATCCGAGGTTGTTACCCCTCCTACCAACCACCAAAGTGAGCCCTCTCCCGAATACTAACTCTGTACCGTTTCTTCATTGGTTACTTCCTGTTTGAACAATATAAATACCATGCTGTTTCTATTGTCACGTTGCAAAGTATTGCAAGTTCATCCTCCCTTACCAAGCATATTGCCATTGCTGATTGTTTGCATGTTATTATCATTGCCTGTTTTCCTGGATTTACTGCTTTTTGGATACCGCTTTGTTTGGTTTGCCTTGTTGGACTGTCTTTTGGTTTATTGGATTATACGGCCTGCATAACGACAACCACTATTTGCCTGCTGATTTGGATTGTTTGCTTGTGTTCTAATAAACTTCCTAACACCGTCTCCATGGCCAGTTCATTACATCACCAAAGTGGCATTCAACTGATCACAAAGTATAGTCAGGACATTACTATTTGAGAAGATATTTTTGATCAAATCTAGACAGGCGCCATTTTCAGTTGCCATCACCTCAACACCTTATCCTTGAGTAATCATGGTAAATTGCTAATTAGGTACTAGAAAATCGCTTGCCATTATATCAAACACAGCTGAAAGCTATTTGGTTAATTAAATGAAGCTTAACATTGTCTTTGTTTTTGAGTTGCAATGTTAATATTAGATCAAATATGGCAAAAAAGAAACAGCTTTCTCTAGAAACTAGTCAGTCAGTCATTGTTTTGAGGAATGAAGGTTATACAATGCTTGAAATTGCCCCAAAACTGAAGATTTAATACAAAGTTGTTCACTACAGTCTTCAAAGACAAAGGACAACTGGCTCTAACAAGGACAGAAAGAGATGTGGAAGGCCAGATGTACAACTAAACAAGAGGATAAGTACATCAGAGTCTCTAGTTTGATAAATAGATGCCTCACATGTCCTCATCTGTCAGCTTCATTGAATTCTACCTGCTCAACACCAGTTTCATGTACAACAGTAAAGAGAAGACAGAAAAATTGCACGGAAAAAGCCACTTTTGAAACAGAAAAACTAAAAGAGAAGGTTAGAGTGGGCAAAGAAACACAGACATTTGACAACATATTTTGGAAAATTGTTTTATGTATCTTAACCCCATTGAGCTTCTGAGGGATTAACTAGACTGTAAGGTGCATGCGAAGTGCTCGACAAGATAGCCACATATATGTCAAGTGCTACAGGAAGTGTTAATTTAATAATTAACATTATTAAATGCATTCCTATATTTAATGTGCATTTTCACATTTAAAATCAATGGGTTAATCCAAAAGCTTAAAAGTGTTGCTTTCAGTGGCTTTATATGGATTTAGGATCAGAATAAGGTGCATTTCAAACTCTTTTAAGACCAGTGCAGATAGACAGCACACTGTAGGTAAAGTCATTCACTAAATAGGGAGCAAGGGAGCATACTTTAATTCTCTATGAAGCTCAGTTTCAAAAGTTCAGTTTTAAGCTGCAGATGTTTGGACTACACAACGTGTTTGGCAGACATGGGATAATGGTAATAAGTACATAGATTCAGAATTTATAATGTGTTTTTTTTTTTTAACATGGTTAGCAATGATTGGATGATGCTGGCCAGTACTTTGAATCAGAATGCATTATGCTACTTTCTAATGTAATGTCTGTGACATCTCAAAATATATGGAAACATAAACAATTTGATAAAAAAAATAAGAAATTTCACAATGTAGTCATGATGTCATATGTGGACATCAGTTTTTAGGAAAACTAATGCTCTGGAATTTTTTGTATTTATTATAATTTTTTGCTTGTTTATTAGGTGCTACTCGTTGCTACAAGGGAAATGTAAAATGCACACAGCAGTCATGCTCAGGTCTCAGGAGGTTAACGTTTTCTAACAGCTGAACAAAGTGTTTGAGTTTCACAATAAACTTTCATTGCGAACAAATACTGAATGTTTTATAGAACCAGCCTGACCTCATGAAAATTACGTGACTGTGGCAACATATTTAGCAAAATAGTATTACTTGATTCATGACACATAACGCTGCAGTTTCCACTGAGGGGTGCTTAAAGCAAGTTTAGCGTTCTCCCAAAACGTTTCATAAGGTTAATTGTTTTTAAGGTTAAACTCATTGTTTGTGTCAAAGTGATTAAAAATCTTTTAAAACCTCTAATGTTTATTTCAACAGAAAACTGCAGCGATATGTACTGTAGAAAGAGGCATGTAAAAGTGATTTTAGAAAAATGTAGTTATAGTTTTAATATGAGACTAGGTTGCTTGGAACAGGTCATACTGAAAAAGTAATGTCACACAAAATTTACACACATGCACATTGCTACTGGCTGCAGAGTGAAGACTATCATGGGACAGCTTAGAGTTTGTGAACACTCATGCACGCACTTGGCTGCAGTGCCGGTGGTGTCGAGGGAGATGCTTTAAGTTGTGCACAGCTGTACTAAGTTTGAGAGGGTCTGGGGTTCAGGGATGGAGATGTCAGCTGCAATAAAATAAATCATGGAACTTGGGGAGGAAAATACATTTAGGCGGGTCATTTCCAATGACCATACTATACATAGCAGTCGATCCAATTTATATTACACATTTTCATTGAATTGGAAATGTTGATGACCACAGTCACGCACGCATCTTATTTGAATTTGATTATTTATGTATGTGAATACTGTATTTATAAGAGGTTGAAATGTGTGTACAGTTGCTCAAAAAATGTGTTGGACACTTCAGCCATACTAAAAAACAATCAACGTCTTTGCATTTGACAACAAAATATCAAATCAAGTTCCATCTGCAAAACAAATGCTGCTAAATAACTTTGAGCCATTTTTGCAATTACTTTTAATCAACTGGAGTCAATGTCATAGTGGATGTATAAGGCTTGTATAGGTGTCCAAGCAGAGTAACCACAGCTGTAGTTCATCATATTTTGGACATGTTCTATTAAGTTTGACAACCAGGAAGTGTCCAAATACTTTCTGATTTCAAAAGCTTTCGGAATTAATCGCATGTGAATAAGTTTAAAAAGTTTATCACGTAATTTAATGTAATTAACGCATACTGTTAATACAGCATAAACCAGCATAAACACTTGTTGGGAGGGCGGAACCTTTGTAATGTGTCTGACATGATTCTGACGTGAATCATGAGCGCAGCTTCACGATTGCTGTAGGAAAGTGGATAGCCACAGTCTACCAGCAGATTAATATAGAGGAGGATGAGAGTTTAAGAGATTTAATTCCCATTGCAATGAATCCTAAACCTATGGGGACTAACGGCATCTTAACACAGCAAAGGTGGCACAAAAGCTGCATCTGAAGTGGTAATTGGGTGTATTTTCACAGAGCAGCAATAAATACATTTACACAGCAGTTGCAAATACATAAATAATGCTATGAGATGAACATTTTAAATGTAAAATTATGAATATAGAAATATGAAATGAATGAAAATTCAACCTATGGGGACTAATTATTTCAATAAGTCAACCTCCCAATTAGACTGGGAAATGTTTAATGTTTCTTGAATTGGTAATATTTGTATCTATATATTTTGGAAGGTTTTGTTTGGAAAATGCTATAATGTTACATATTGTTTTGTTTTCTTTCCTAAGATGGAAAGAAATATATTTTGACAGGAAAATAAGTATATACGGTGTCAAATTTCTGCATTCTCTAAATCTGCGATTAACCATGATTAACTACAGAAAAAATACAAATACACAATTAGTTGCATTAAAAACTTTCATCGACTGGGGACGATTAGTGGTTCTCGCTCTCAATGGGGCACGTGGTACGTTGTGCATGGAGTAGCATGAGCCTCCACATGCTGCGAGTCTCCATATTGTCATGCCACGTGATAAGATGCACAGATTGACTATCTCAGAAACAGAGGCAACTGAGACTTGTCCTCCGCCACCCGGATTGAGGTGAGTAACCGCGCCACCATGTGGACCTAGTATGCAGTGGGAATTGGGCATGCCAAATTGGGAATAAAAAATTATAATAATCGACCGACAGCCATAATTTCAAACAGTATATCTATTGTTTTACAGTTTAAAACACAAAAACGTATTGTTGAGAAATGTTTTGTTTAAAAAATAAATGCCACTTGATTTGATATTTTGCTATCGAATGCACTGACATTTGTAAAATTGTAATTGTGTCTTAAATATCCAAATACTTTTTGGGGTTAGTGTATATGAGAGAGAGGCTGAGAAAACTGGAAAATACAGGTTCTCATGATGAAAGAGTGAGCAGATTCAATCAAAAGTTTTTAATCAAACCCTAAAGCTGCATGCAGAAGACACTTACTGACACAGAACTGGCCAGGGTACATTGCAGTGAGAAAATACTGCCTCTACCATGCACCAGAGAGATAAGAAACCAACATGGCTAACTCTGAAAACAGAGAGATATATCTACAGAAAAAAACAGAGCAGAGCAGCTGCAGACATGCAAACATTATTTTCAAAGCTGGATAAGCTAAACTCTGCCAATAATGCAAAAATGCCATCAATGGCGTGTCAAGCTGAGACAAATACAAAAATGGAAGCATTACTTTCAATATTCTATCATTAAGGTCATGGGTGAAATTCCCAAGGAAAACATACTGATCACAGTTCAATCCACCAACAATCATGCCATGTTCCAAATCACTATGATCAATTTTTTTCCTCCATTCTGATGGTTGATATAAACACTGAAGCTCCTGACCCATATCTGCATGATTTTATGCATTGACCTGCTGCCATGTGATTGGCTAATTAAATAAATTGCATGAATATATAGGTGTACAGGTGTACCTTCATCTTATAGTTGCCTCTTGATTAGGTCTTGATTAAAGACCTAAAAAATTAAATTGTCTTAATTTACTCACCCTCTCATCTTTCCAAACCTGTATTACTTATTCTTAAGGGGAACATAAAAGGAGATTTTCTTTTAAAAAAAAATCCCCGTCTGTTTTATCAATAAAATGGCAACTGAAAGTGACTAGCTTTTAAGTTTAAAAAAGGACTTAAAAATCATAAAAGTAGTCCATGCAACATTTTCATCATATTCCAAGTCTTCTGAAGATATACGTTCTGGTGAGAAACAACCAGAAATTTAAGTCATTTTTAAGCAAAAATGGTGACGTTCGTTGAGTGTTCATGAGTGCAATAGTGAAGCATGTTCAGAGTAGCATGTATGTTTATGCAAGAACTTAAGTGCTTGTTTTCAGTTCAAGTTCTTGGACCAGGATATTAACAAAAAGAAAATCAGAAAAAGTACTCTAATTTATGACAGTTTTAAACATGGTATTTGAAACAAACATACAAATCCATTGAAGAGATTAAGGACCTAATGGGGGTAGAGTGACCTAGTGAACTGCATTTGGCTACATGTTTTAATGATCTGTGAAAACTTAAGAGCATCTTATTACAATGACCCATATGTATCTGCTCTCATACCTTTTGCCTCAACCATAAGTAGTGTCAGCAAAAAACCAGTGACCCAGTAAGTGTATAATTTCATTAATTCCCTTGCCCTCTCTCACTCTCACACAATCAGCCTCTCCATCACCTCTTGATCTAACCACAAAACATTCTTCACCTACCAGCTGATCAGCAGAGGGAGGGAGGTACTGTTGAAAGGCACTGGCACAAGAAATATTGGCCTTCAAAGGGTCTGAAGGGGAAATGAAAGGAAAAGAAGTGTGGAAAATCCTGTTTTGAAGATTTCTCCATACTGTTTGTTGTTCTTGGCATTTAGAGTGAAAAGTATGCAGCAGGAGAAGGTGCAGATGAAGTGAGAGTGAGATTTTTCTTTAAATATTACAGACTCCTTCAATTTACATGAACTTGCTGTGGGTGAATGTACTCAATAAACCCTTGATCCGCTTTAAAATTCTAGTTCTGAATATTTAAATGTAATTCGAATTTTACCTGCACCACTATAACACTGAAAGGTACAATTCGGACAAAAAAACTAAATTCTGTCACCATTTACTCACCCTTGTGTTGTTCTAAACCCATAAGTCTTTCTTCAGTGCAACACAAAGGAGATGTTATACAGACTGACAGCCTCACTCAACATTCACTTTCATTGTTTGCAAAAATATGCAATGAAAATGAATGGTGACTGAGGCTAACATTCTGCCTGACATCTCCTTTTGTGTTCCATTAAGAAAAGAAAGTCATGTGGGTTTGGAACAACATGAGAGTGAGTAAATGATTTAATTTACTCATAGTAGTTATCATATGGCTTCAAATACATAGCAAAGCCATCTCATATAATGCATAGGCACTTTGATGTGTTAAAATGAACGGACATGTGCAGCTTAAATGGTAAATAAATTGTCTTTTTTGAACTGTGGATGACATTTTCAGTTCTGAAAGTTATGACAGTATGGTACATTCCCTTACAAAAACATCTATAGGTCTGGCAAACTAGCTGCAAACTTGTCACAAATTTTCCACTCATTCTTATTTGTATTTATTTTTTTGCAAATGAGCTTGTGATTCGCTGCAAATGTTTGCCAGAAGTTTGAAGCTCTTCACTGGTTGTGGTGAACCTGCAGTAAACCTTTGGCAACAATGGACAATTTGCTGGAAGTTTGCCACAAAGCTCATTTGCATGTGAACATAATCAGTGACACATTTGCGGCAAGTTTTGCAATTTTACGATGAACTCTCAGTTTTTGTAAGGATTTTACACTTATTTCAAAATATCAAGGACAATTCGATTTTTCATGACCTCTTTAATACCATCCTGGTATACCAGTATGCTTAAATGACAGGAATGTAAATCAACATGGCAATAAACCACAGAGAGATGATTCATACATTCATCTGCTGTAACACTGACCCAACATGGAGGCCATTCTCACCATAAAGAGTCAAAAAAAGCCAAAAAGACCATTGCTAGGAGGTGTAACCATCAAACTACAATAAAACTTTAAATAAATAGCAGCGGCAGTAACCACCAATGCAGCAATTCCATCATTGCCCTGTTTGTTTTACAGGAGTGTTTCATTGTTATTTTTCAAAGCCAGAAAACCAAAACTACAAAACAAAAGCCCCTCGTTAAACATTCAAACTTGTGATCATTACTTTTGAACAAGAAAATCTAGAGGTTCCCGCTGGTTCAAAGAAGACTCACACTTTACGGGCTTGTATAATGAATTCCCCTGTGTTTTCTGGACAAATCGTCAAAACTTGTAAATTGTGAAACAATAGGCAATCTCTGTGTGATGGAGGGGAAAAAATGCAGAGCTCAGCATTCTGAGGAATCATTGCTAAGTGCTCACAGCTGGAGGTGAACCACGAAACCCCCTCGGGAAATCTGACTCCGGATGAACTGTGAGTGAAAAGAGAAAGAAGAGAGAGGAGGATGACGAGTGGGGTACATTTTATTGTTATATTATCTATATTCCACACTTCCAACACATGTGCTTATATCATTTGGACACCTCTCTCGGCGTGCAGTATCGCTAGAGTAATAAACCATGATTGGGGAACCGAGGTATGGTAGTGGAGAATGAACAGGCTGCTCGTTTCACTGTATTAATGTGGTTGCTATGGTAATTGCTGGTTGAACCTTCTCTTTAACTGACAGAAGAATCAGATATTTAGAGAATAAGGAAGGAAGAAACAGATTTACTTAGGCGATTATGGGAAAATATAAGATATAGTGGTCCCAAATAGTATGAATGTCATTGCATTAGATGACAAACTATCAAACCAGGAGACATATATTTTAAAGAAGGTTAGCACAAGCACACTTTTAAAGCAAAACACTTTCTGGTTGTCAAATTGTTGTGGAACATGTCCATAGAATACTGTATGTGAACTACACCTGTGTTTACTCTGCAAGGAGACCTATGTGAACTTGAGGGAACCTGACTTCATACACCCACTAAAAATGACCTTGACACCAGGCAATTTTGTAATTCATTGCACCAAAAAAATCGAATAAAATGTGATTGAAAGATAGGTTTATTTGAAGATGCCACTTTGTGTAATACTTTATCTAGTGCAGTTGAAATGATACATTTTTAAATGGTTTCAGTGTCCAAATACTTTGTTTGGGACACAAATTGTTTTTTATCTCACTTTGTATTTTCATCCAAAAATGTCATCAGAAAAATAGAATTGTTTCCATTGCCAAAATTCAGCTCTCTTACTGTAGATAGCTCAATCTCAGATATTATGAACTAAAGTGGCATCTGCCTATCCATTAAAATACTACCATACTCAGGAAAAAAAACAACACAAATACAAAAATAATAAATAAATAAATCAGCTAATAAAGAATCATGCTAACCCAAAGAAATTTCGAAAGGTTTTGATAAGGCATTAAGTTTCGCAAGTGTAGACAAGATATATTAAAAGAGCAATATGTAATATATTTACTGTACTAAAGCATACTATCTTCACAATATGCTATCAGATATTTAGGAAATTAGCAAGTTGAAATACAGGCTTCTCTGAAAACAATGCTACAGCCAGTATATTCTACTTTGAAATGTCTGTTCTGGGCCAGAATTTATGTTTGTGTTTTGGCTTGTGTGATCCCGCCCACTGCCCATTTCCCAATAGTATTTCGACATCCCGGGTTGCCAGATTTGAAACAAGTTAGTGGGCAAACACAGCGTGCTGCAGCCATGGAAGCCAGCAATACATCTAGCTAACATTAACTAAGTTTCCATCCAAGGATTTTTTGTGAAAAAAGTTTTAGTGCATCAAAATAAAGCTGATGGAAATGCAAATTATCGCAAACATTTCCCAAGTGTCAACATAATATTTTTCAGTTTAACTCAAGCGCATAAATTCTCTGTCGATACTTCAAACGTAGCGAAAAAACTGTGTTGGAAACACTTTTTGTCAAGAAAGTTGACATGAATGCAAAAATATAGTGTCACATGACAGAATTAACCCCAATCATTAGCCTGTGTTAATCATGATGACAAAAAATACATCAATGAAAGCCAATTTGTTGTAAGTGATTATAGATTGAACTTAATGGCATAGCACATATACGATGCTGCAAACATGACACTCCAGGAGTTCTGACACAAATATATTTTTTCATGCACATTGACAAGTGCACGGAGAACTAATTAATGGCCACTGTTTGCGATTAATATAATCCATCCGTTTATTCATTAAAGTTTCTTTTCCACACCATTCAAAATTATCCCAATTCTATAAAATTATTGTTTAGCATACCTTTGAAAAAATGCTGGCAAATTTCCCTGTATTATATTAAATAAATTAGCCTACCAAATGAATAAAGCGTTAAATAAAAATAATGAACTACCAAATGAAAAAATAATATTTTTAGACCTATATATGCCTTTTCTTTACACAAACTAACATTAGCTTTACCCTGTTCTGTAGATGAAAAAAGTAATCTGAATTACATTCTCAGAATGTTCTACACATTTTTCAAGACTATAAACTATCAGAACTATTTGTCCAATGCTGAGTTCACTTTCAGAAACGATATTTTGAACATTTTAAAACTTTTAAATATTTTAAAACTAACCCTCTTTACCTCAGATTGCATCTGCTGAGCTTCTTCAGAAAATGAAATTTGCATTATGATGCTAAAATACATTTTAGATGACAATCAAGTTCAGTTGGTCATTAAAAGTTGCTGGACAAATATGCGGGACATAATGCAGTTGAGATGGATTAGATGATTGTTCGAAATAGCCTATTGAATATCAGGAATGTATCATGTAAATCCTGATATTACACAGTATCATTTATTTTCTTTAATACCTGTGCACACCGCATATACGCATCGATGGATGTTCCTTATACTAAGACCCACTACTTGGTGCAGGTTGCCAGTTTGAATAGGGCCATGATGATTCGCATTCGGGTCAGAACCATTGGCAACCTAAGATAGGCGCAACCAGGGCTGGACTGGGAAGAGAAATCATCAGGGATTTTACATAGCAACTGGTCCATGTTCGTAAGCATTTTCTGCATATCGTGGCGCCGTTTTGTGGTACGTTCTGCATAACGCAGCGGCTTATTTAGCTTACTGCAGCCCGTTTTGCGGCAGACCCACTGGCCCGCTCGGTTCTCCCGATGGCCAGTCCGCCCCTGATTGGCACACCAGGAAAATGTCCGGTATACCAGATTACCAGTCCAGCCCTGGGCACAACATTAGGAGCAGTATCAGAAGGGCAAACAGATCAATTTTGATTGCAATTCCATTTTCTGATTGCATTTATTTGTGAAATTAAAATGACATTAAGCTGTCTAATATCAATGAATTGCCTCAATACTCTCCCCATTTTGCCAAAACTTTGAAGGAAAAAAATAGGGACATCTGGGAGGTGAAAGGTACTCAGTTAGCAATAAACACACATTTCTGTAGGGAAACTGCTTAAGGCCAGATTTGTTTTGCGATACAGGGAATGTGACAGAGCCCCCGCTTTAAGGAGCGGATTCCAGATGCTCCAAAAAGCACAAAAACAAAAAACAAATCGTCCTTGGAGTGAAGGGGAAAACATGAGGCTCAAGTGGCAAACAGGCAGTCCAAGGGGGCACAAGGGGAGCAAAGGAACAAGGTAAGGTCAGGGAATAGATCAGGCAGGCGGCCAGGAGACCACGGAGACCAGAGCAGATCAAGTAGGTGGCCAGGAGACCAAGGCGACCAGAGCAGATCAGGCAGGTGGCCAGGAGACCAAGGCGACCAGAGTAGATCAGGTGGACAACCAGGGTCAGAAGGCCTGGGAGGTGGACAGGGAGGTGATCAGGAGGCCTGGGAGGCGGCCACAGGACAGGGACTGGGTCAGGAGGCCTGGGAGGTGGAGCCGCTATAGGAGGAGTCACTAGTAACGCGGACGTAACTGTTGAAGGAGGAGTCTCTAGGGGAGCAGGTGGAGTCGCATGAGGAATGGTCTCTGGGGACGGAGCCATGGAAGGCAGAGCCATGGTGGAAGGCTCCGGGGGTGGAGCCGTGGAAGGCGGAGCCATGGAGGACAGGAAACAGTAACTAAACAAGAACTTCAACATAAAAGCACAAAAAAAAAAAAGACAACAGGGAATGTGACAGCATGAGTTTCAAGTCTGGGAGAAGGGGGCTGGGAAGACAACTATATCCAATATTTTAAATTTGGACTGCAGTACCCATTTTAAACTCTTGATGTCAATGTTACATATTGCTCCTTTAAGATAAATTGGCTAAATAAGATCATTTTATGTCGTCAGTTTAAGTTTTATTTTAGTTGTTTCTCTGTTAAGCCCAAAGGATTCTGAATGTTTAGCTATATCCAAAATTATTTTATCCTCTTCTAATCACTACAATCCTATGACTATGTCCTAACAGTTTTGTTTATCTGAGGTAAGCCCTGGAAATCATTTGGTACTAAACTGGTATCACACTCTATGCAGGATCCCTTTGACCACCATTAGCAGCTTTCCTCACTATAGTGATAACTTATCCCATTTACATATAAGATTTTCTTGATCATTTAGGTGAAGCAAGGGCAGTGATGACTTCAATGGCAAATCTAAAGAGCTAAGTAGTATACAATGTAAGTTCTGAGTTTGCAGTAATTTGAGTAAAACATCCATATCCATTTTAAGCTGGTAGCTGTATTTCGGAATATGGTAGCTGGTTTCTGGTCCAACCTTATTTTTAGTTAGATCCAAGATGATCATTGTAATTTGCTGGATAACCAGCCACCATGTTCGAAAAACTAGCTTGACCTTTAAACTAGCTAGAATGTTCATGGTCCAAGATGGTCTACCAGCTGAAAGGAATAGTTCACACACAAATTGAAATTCACTCATCATTTACTCATCTCATGCCATTCCAGATGACCAAAATGTAACTCCTTTTTCACTATAAATCTTGACACCAGAAGTCTCCTTGGCGAACATAGTTTCAAGCTCAAATACACTTCTTAGTGCCATATAGCCCTCTGCACATGCGTCAAGCACTAGTAAATGTAATTAGTCTTGAAATTAGGATTGTGTCTAGAGACCGCAATGTCAAGATGTACAGTGAAAAAGGGGTTATATTTTTGTCTGTTCTCACCCAAAATCTGCAGAAGAAAGAAAGTCATACACATCTGGGATGGCATGAGGGTGTGTAAATGATGAGAGAATTTACATTTTTTGGGTGAACTATTCCTTTAAGCGTATTAATTTTCCAGCAGGGAAAATTGAATTGAACATCACTGTTATGACTTTGAGATGTATTGAGCACTGCAGGTCAAGTTCTATGAATGATAACCAGCCATCTTCTTGGTGTAGGTACATTTAGTCTGACAAGCTGAGTTTAATGTCAATTCAAGGAAATAAATAATGGATTGAACATAGGCCTCTGTCATCTATGCTCCATCTCCATGTATCTCCCCACTATCAGCTGTCAACTCAGAGTTTATCTGAGGAAAACATGTGTGCTCTCAACCCAAAGTGGCTTATGCTTTCAGAGCAGTCAGATCTGTAGATAATATAATACTTGCTTCTGCAGCTGGTTATGTTATTGTTCCAAGATCTATCTATGGTGCACTTGAATCCAAGCCAGTACATACATATATTTTTACTTTACGTTCTGGTATAGTTTCATCAAGCATCTGGAATGTTCTGACCCCTCATGGTCTTCATCTCATAGTATTAACCCACAAAATAAAGGCACTCCACATTGTGTAATAAACCTCTTAAGGTCCGTTTTCACATTCTCTGTGTGTCACGAATGGAACATTACAGGAACGCTTCAAAAATGGTTGTGGGAGAGAAGGGATCTTAATGAGTAACAGGTCCTTGTTTGCTCGTGGCCATCCCAGAATGTTTATTTAGAAGGAAGAGCCAAGAGTGGCCAGCTGCTTTCTTTTGGGAACAATACGAGAATTCAGCACATCTGCTTTTCATTAAAAGATCTTTCTCACTCACTTACTCTAATCTTCATCATTCATGCCTTATGCACACCCTCTCAATTATCCACACTCAAACAAATACACAGCAGGTGAATATGTCTGTAAGCTGAGCTTCAGGCAGTATCACCATCATCCTTTTCATCTACCTTCAATTTGATTAAAGGAATAGTTAACAAAATTGGTCATTTTTACTCACTCCCATGCCATTATAGAACAGTATGTTGTTATTTTTCTGTGCAACACAAAAGTATTACTTTTTCAAGAATCTGCTCTTGCCATACAGCATTTCATACAGACCATGGCTGTCAAATTCCAAAAAAGGACACAAAAAAACGATCATTATTTACTGATAATTTTCACCTTTGAAGCTTGTTTGTAGCCCTTGCAAGTTCAGATAAAAAAATGGTCAAAGACATTAACACAACATCGCCATTCGTTTGCATGTGTGTATAATTTTTTGTTTATACAAATACAGCCAAGATGTAACCTTCAACATAGGGGAAGATTAAGAGTAAATAGCTACTTAAAAATGAGTATGGACTACTTTCATGATACTTACTGGAACCTTTTTAGTGTTTTTGTTGTCATTTTTGGTGCTTGATAGTTGTGCTCAATAATAACTCTGTTTGAATGGCAAGAGCAGTATGAAGACTTTGCTATTTCTATAATATCAAAAAATCTCCATGGAATTCTGTTTAATTATGCAATAAGTTTGTCCCATTTTAACTAAACCTCTACCCAATTTTCCATATAACTGGGCTACATGTGTTAAATATGGCTAACATGCCGGTTGAAAAGGCAAAGAGCCATTCAAATATGTTTTGCTGAACAAATCTGCTAGTTTAAAAGGTTTCATACAGTACCACATAAGAAACCATGGTTGAAGCACATATCATTTCTCATTCACACTCTTACCCCTCCTACTCCCACCCCACCCCATTTCCCCACCCCCTGGGGCAAGTGTCACTACCCCAGCAAAGACCTCCTAACCTCAGGAAATTGTGCAAACACCAGGGTAAGCTCATAAATGAAAGGCAATCGATGATTCATAGGCAAAACATAAGGGAGAGGGATTCCTGGCATTTTCAAAAGCAAATAGAAAAATAGTGTGCAAGGGGGTGACCTGTTGCTTTCTCACTCATCTCACACTGGGATCAGGAGGGAGGTGTGCTTGTTCAGTCACAGCGGGAGTGTGATTGCTGGGTTGCTATAGCCTGAGGATTACTGTGGTCATGTTATAGTAACAGATTCAATAAATTGAACTTGAATAACAGGTTCTTTTTCAGACAGGTTGAAAATGAGTTTCTGTAAGGGACGCAGTGGGCTAGATCCCCTAAATCTAGGGGTCACCAATTAATGAACTGCAGCCCTGGTCCAGACCCAGGATTGTTTCCATCAGGAAAACAATCTTATAATTATATAATAAATAATGATTCTAAAATCACATAATTATAAACATACACCCCCACCTCTCCCAAAACAGAACATTTAAAGGGTTAGTTCACCCAAAACTGAACATTCTCTCATCATTTACTCACCCTCATGCTCTCCCAGATGTGTATGAATTTCTTTCTTCTGCAGAAAATAAACAAATATTTTTAGATGAATATCTCAGCTCTGTATGTCCAGACAATGCAAATGAATGGGGATCAGAACTTTAACACTTGCGTGACGTAAGCACGTTGGCAAGTTATTTTCAATACACTGATCACCATTTTAAATCACAATGTATGAAACAATTACATTAAAATGTGTTTATGTGTAGGGTCTAAATGTCCCTTAACTCTTTCCCCGCCAGCGTTTTAAAAAAAAGTTGCCAGCCACCGCCAGGTTTTTTGACGATTTTCGCTAAACTTTAATGGCCCGCAGAATATTTTCTTCCATGAATATATGAAGATGCTATATATCAAAATAAAGATCTATCTTCATTTGTTCTTTTTTTATTGCCACTTGAACAGAGGTAGGTTTTGTCAAAAACAACATTTCAGACAAAAAGCTGAGAAAAAGGCATTTTTATCAAACAAGTGCTTTAGTATTAGTATGGTGTTCCACTTCACGTTTGAGACGATCGCAGTCTGTTTCTTTGATCAAAGAGTTGCGTACTCTTTCAAAACATGCTTGTGGTCTTCCTTACCGTATACCACCTAAAACACGGATACCTGGAAAATTCCGTGTTTGGCGGGGAAGCGTTTTTTCATAAAACCTGGAAAATTCCGTGTTTGGCGGGGAAAGAGTTAATGCTGACAGAGCGTTATTGTTGTGCATAAAACATGTTCAAACAATGCAAGGAATGCAAAAAAATGCTAAATAAGCAGGATCACTTGGCACGTCATGTCCTGCACAATAGAGGAGGTAGAGCAGGCATGGGAAAAGATGTTTGGCACAGGGGCTATATCACACTTAAAAAGGAATAATTCACCCAAAAATGAAAATTCTCTCAACGTTTACTCACCATCATGCCATCCTGGATGTGAATGACTTTCTTTCTTCTGCAGAACACAAATTAAGATTTTTAGAAGAGTATCTCAGCACTTTTGGTCCATACAATGAAAGGGAATCAATGCTCAAATATTAAAGCTCCACAAATCACATAAATCAGAATAAAATTAGTCTAATCCATGTGCCTCCAGTGGTTTAATACATGTCTTCAGAAGGGATATGATAGATGTGGTGAGAAACAGATCAATATTTAATTCATTTTTTACTAATTCTCCTCCCTGCTCAGTCACTCTCCACTGTAACTTTCACATTCTTCTTGTGTTTTTGGTGATTCACATTCGTCATGCATATAGCCATCTACTGGGCAGAGAGAAGAGTGTCTAGCAAAAATTCACTTAAATATTTATCTGTTTCTCACCCACACTTGTCATATCAATTCTGAAGTCATGGATTAAACCATTGGAGTTGTATGCATTACTTTTATGCTGCTTCTATGTGCTTTTTGGAGCATCAAAATTTCAGCACCCCTTACACTGAAGCCAAAGTGTGGTTTTCTCATTTCCTTGTTATTGTTGTTTGATTAATATACTTTAAATGAAAGAGCCTACTAGACAGTGCTCAATTCGGTTACATGTACACTTCAAGTCCAACATTTCGATGCAAAAACACTTTTTGTCCCACTGTTTAAATTCACATTAGACATAAACAACTGTGTTTACATAAAATTTTCATCAATACGGGCATTTGTGGAATTATAAACTGTATTTGACCAATTAGGTTCTTAACCGCATTAGCGCTTAAACATTAGCCACCTGTCAATCAAATAGCACGCAGCTACAGACGTCAGGAAATTAAAAAGTCAATCTTTTATATTTCATCTAGATCAACTTTTCTCTGTGAAAAGCCCTTCCAGGTGCGGCCGAGATGTTCAGTTTAAACTGTGCTTGAGGCATCTTCCAGATCCATAACAGATGGCGCCACATCTGCAGATGCCGGTGACAAGTTTTTTACGTGTGATTTGATTTGACAAGAGTCACGAGACTCTCCCTAGCCAATCACGTTGATAGATAAAATCAGGACAGGGAAGTAGCGAACACAGACGTGGGAAAATAGCGCAGTAAAAGTAAAGTTACAACACTTAAAATCTACTCATGTAAAATAAAAGTATAACATTTTTAAAGTACTCAAAAAAGTAAAAATCTTGGGAAAAAGTAGTTAATTACAGTAACGTGAGTATTTGTTACTTTACACCACTGGTTATAAAGAAGTTATATTTTTATGTATTTTATCAAATTAATTAGGATGTTGTTTTAACGCGTTAATTCAATGCGATTCATTTTATTAAAAATAACGCGTTAAAAAACTTTACACAATTATTCGCAATGCCCCCGGATTGTAATATGGAAGATTCCTGAGAAATGCAAGCTTGTAGTACCACCTGTTTACTCGCTAAACACGCAGTTTATACAGTGAAGAAAACAACCAGACAGCACAAAACAGACATTCGTTACGTTCTTGCATTCAAAACATTTCACGGAGTGCAAATTCAAACTCAGGGATCACAAGATATTTATCTAAGTATTAAACTATATTTAACTTGACACAGAGCACCTACAAATTGTATGTTTATAACGTAAAGCACCAGAGACACTACACAAGCATGTCTGACGCAGGTGTGCATTGAAGGTAGAGCCCTGCACGGGCCTCAAATCTTGGCCCTAGCCCGGCCCCGGCCCGAGATGCTCAGGCCCTAGCCCGACCCTTGTCCGGCAGCTTATAAGAATTCTCGGCCCGAGTCCGACTGGAGCCCGATTTATTTATTTTTTTCTCATTACACAACCTATACTACTGTTGCAGCCATTAAAGTTGTTCAGTGTTGTTTTTAATGGCAAAGTAGTTATATTTCTTTTCGTTTCTTTACTAAGTTAATTTAGAAAAAAAATTTGGAGTATTTTTTTGCTTGTTAAATTAAAGTTTTTGTTTTTTAAAGTAACGACCAAGCGACCAGCTGCCGACAGTGAGTTGATCACGTTTGATCAATTTAGCCTCTCAAATCAATACTTAACTTGCAAACAACAATAAAATACATAGACATAAAACACTTCAAGTATATCACACAATGAATTTTAAATGTTTATTATCACCACCACTGTTAAAATGCATTTTGACAAGCTGAGGCAGGCTGCTCGCAACGGTGTGTGGAAAAACGGAAGAACGGAAGCATATTTTTTATTTGTTTATATTGTATAGCCATACAATATAAACAAATAAAAAATATGCAGGTTATCTTACCTTACCTCAAAAATCAAGGCTTCACCACAGAACATGGTCATTCTTATTTCCAATAGTTTGACTAATGAAAATGAAGTCCAATCAAATGGAAAACAAGTCTTAACATGGCTACAGCCAGAAGAACAGTCTCTTACAGAGCATCGTGGAGATAAAGCACAGCATCCACAGTGGAAGATTTCAATCCAGTCCTCCTTTCTTCTACAACTATTCCAGCTGCGCTGAAGGCACGCTCGCTGCTACTGCTGTTGGCGGGGACACTAAACACAGTGCGAGCCAGTCTTGACAGTCGCGGTAGCATGGTCTTGTGTTGTTTCCACCAGTGCAGCACATCTCTTCCATCACCTTCCATGTTGGGATTGAGGCGCAGGTAATGTTGTACTTCATCGTTATCCTTTTCATGCTCCAAAATGTTTTCCCACTCTTTCTCAAATTCGACCAGCGCTCACTTTGCTGCATGGCCCGCAGCAACAGGTGCAGGCACAGCAGTTTTAAGTTCGCCATTGGCGATTTTTCTCTTTATGTTCTCCATTGCACGTGAGGTGAATCGTGGGTCTGTGGGAAACCTGTGTGTGCAGACTGTGTCAGTGTGATAGGTTATAAAACGTCTTTCTATGTTTGTTTTACCATCAACTTCTCATAGTTTCTTTTAATAAATAAATGCCTAAAATATAAAAATTGAGGATCATAAAACAGGCACGATGCCATGCCCGGATGCATAGGCGTGTGAACTATGACGTGAAAATTGTCCCGAAGCCCGGCCCTATGGGCATAAATAAGTCGGGGCCCGTCGGGCTCGGGCTGAAATGCAGGGCTCTAATTGACGGGTCCTTAAACAAGCCCTTGTAATAAATCTATCTCTATATATAGAATTTTTAATATTTAAAGATAACTATGTATAATTATTTCATCATTATTTATTGAATTATTGTTATATGAGGGGCTTTCTCAGCAAATATTTGTATATGCGATTAAATGCGATTAATTAATTGGGACATCATGTGATTAATTCTATTAAAAAATGTAATCGATTGACAGCCCTAAAAATGTATGCATTTAAAATAAGAATATTGCATTGATAAAATGGAAAATAAATTAAATATATAATAAAGTATCTGGAAAGAACAACAATAAATGTAAGTCATCACATTACAACATAGATTACATTGTGATTTGCTGGGAAACAAGTGACCGGAAAGAAGCATCATAATGCATAAAAGTTGATCAAAATAAAAGGTATAATTAAGAAAAATAGGTCCATAAGAGATACCAAATGAGATGGTACAAATTGTATGTTTATAACGTAAAGCACCAGAGACACTACACAAGCATGTCTGACGCAGGTGTGCATTGACTGTAGAGCCCTGCACGGGCCTCAAATCTTGGCCCTAGCCCTTCATTCGACACAACCCTCCTGCCACAGCACTAGACCTACCACTGTAAACGGCCATACCTTATTTTCGGCTCCTCAGTGCAAAATCCTGACTGGCACTCGCTGCTACGCATCCCTTTATACCCGTATGTCCAGGGCGGGGCATGCAAATTCTGTCCTTTATCAGGTTCAGAGGTACGTTTGGCATCCCAGGAAAGACCCCTTGTGTCACTTCATTCGACACAACGTCTCGTTCCTTCCCTCGGGGAACGGAGGTTACAAAAGTAACCATGGCGTTTTCATTTCAGAAAACTGGTCACCTTATTACCAGAGAACGCTGTTCACAAGCTTCATTAGTTTTGCTTTCATTTGAACATGCCAGCATGCTTATGTCACACAAGCGATCGGATGTAAACAATTGTGTTTGGTCAAAAAGCAAACGATGTGTGAGACAAACAAGACATCTGAAGTGACATGAACGTTTAACCTTTTTGCCAATTCTTCCCATGTGTTTTCCCTGAAAAATCTGCATCTGGTTTGATTAATGCCCACATGTTTTACCAAAGTGGAAAGATTTTAAAAGCACTGAGTGTAAAACTACTCCCAGTTCATATAGTTTTGTCTCAGAAATTGGGTTAATATTTGTCAATGTTCAAACAGTTCATAAATGTGTTTGCATAATATTTGAGTCCCTCCTTCATGCTCTGGTCCCTCGGGTGCTCTGAGGTGGGAATATAATACAACATTAATAACCAGTGTTTAAAATTAGTGTGCTTTGATACTGGGAGGCCTGGAAAGACCCTGTACCTCTGCCATACTGAGTTTGGACAGCCTTCAAAGAGCAGAGACTGGGTGTGCTAACAAGCAACAGGGCACAGCAGAGAAGGCATTACATGAAAGACATTTCACTGGCAACGTAGACTAAGTTTAAGAAAAGTCAGCTGAAAAGGTGACATAAATTAGAAACTATTACCATAAAGGACATGATCATAATTGGTGAAATTTCAGTAAGTGATACAATATGGCTTGGAATGGATGTGAAAAGAGAAAATCTTTCCCACTTTTGCTTGTGCTAATGCATGGACATAAATTGAATTCTGAAAATGGATGAAAAGGACCAAATGCAATGTGTTTTGTCACGAAAATCATGTAATCTAAGCTAGGTGGTTTAGGGTTAGGTGAGATACAATGTTGTACTTGGCAGTAGGCACAGAAGTCAGGTTGAGGTGCTGATTGGGTTATTTCCAGAATTCCCTCTTGCTCTCTTACACCCAAATAGAAAGGAAGAAGGGCAATTTCTTTAGCAATGCCCTTTTAGCCCTGCTGGTAGGCGACATAACTACACCATGTGGTGCCAAAAGGGATATTTATCCTTTGGCAGCCATTTTCTCTTCTGACAATTGTTTTATTATTTTTTTTCTACTTGTTTTACATCTACTATTGTATTATGGTAGATTATGTTTACCAGTGATATATTGTTTTGAAGGGCTGTAAAAGCATGAAATTTACTTTTTGTCCCTCCCATGTTGCCACTGACAAGGTATCAGTTACATTACATATGGTGCCGGAACTGGGCACACAAGAATGAGGATGCTAAAGGATAGCTCCATGTATGACTTGTTGAAGGCATAAACAAGGATGATTGAATGGTCTTGTGCTGGTGCTTATTGTGACGAAGATGCTGCTGCAGCTGACGTGAAAAAGTCTTAAGTTTTAAGCACATAAGATGTTTCACAAAAGCATTTGTCTTAATATGTTTATTTATATCTTCAGCTTTAGTAAATATAAATGTTAGACTCCCAAACATTACTTTTGCAAATAGAAAATATTAGAATAGAAGAACAGGGAGCTCTGCAACAGATGTCATGGCCCCCACAAAGCCCCCCACTGATCATTGTGTCAGTCTGAGATTACATAAAGAGAGAGAAGCAACTGAGACAGCCTAAATAGACAGAAGAACTGTGGCAAATATAACAGTTAAATAACATCATGTAACACAGAGATACATTTTTTTAGTTTTGAAGTTTCTCCAATGATCCCTGTGATGCGCTCATCTGAACCAGTGTAGATGGTGGACATCCTCCTGTCTGTATTAACTAAACATATTTTACACTAAAGCTTTCTGTCAAACCATTTTATTGACCTCTCAATAAAGTTGCTCACTTTCTTTTTAGATGCAAGTGTTTGCTAAATCAATATTTTACGTTGTGAATGGACTCCATAACAAAATAAATAATACATTAGTAATGAATTGCACTTGGTAAAACGACCAGTTATTTGCACGCAATGTCTTTGCAAACAATTAATTAAAGGAATTATGCAGATTAGCAATGGCGCAATAGCCTTCACAAATTCACTGCAGAAAGCAAACTGTACACACAATTTCAATCTTGAGGACAAATTTTGAGCAATACATAGGAGGCAGCAGACCACTGTTTTAACGATCACATTATTTGATGAATTACTGATTAAACTAGATTGTAAGTTATTATTGATTAAGAAACAGGGTTTTTCATTGAAATTCCATAAGCAAAAGTGGCATTAGTGAAATTGCCCCTCAGTGTTGTCTTTGTGTTTTAGCCTTACATCCAAACATAAATGCTGTTTTAGGTCCCTGGAAAGAGAGTTTTTTCCATGATGCATGTGGACAGATAAAACCGTGAATTTTGAATATGGTGACATCATAAACACAATTTGTGCATGACAAATGTTGCTTCTAAATCTTTGGTTTGTTCTAGATTGACAGGCAGGAATTTGACAGTGATGGCAGAATGCTTGTTTGTTTAATTGTGGTCAGCTGTCATAGGTTTGATGTTTGCATCACTATACAGAGGCGTTTGCATGATTGCATGATTTAGGTGTGGACAGTTTAAAAAAAAGAAAGAAGAATAAACACTGCATTTTCAGAAATATCTCTGTGCAACCTAGTCTCATGTAAGGAACGTTACTACAACTACATTTTTTAAAACTGACTTTTACATGCCGTGTTCAATGTTTTGTTGCAGTTTCCTGGTGAAATGAACACTAGAGGCCTGAACTGTGTGTTTTATTCACTTTCACACAACTCACGAGTACAATGGCTGAACGACTTTATAATAAAAAAATGTCACACAATTACTTACACAATTATAATAACAAAACTGTAATGCATTATTTGCGAAATTACACATTTTAACATATGTATTACAGACCGACCCTAAATTTACACACTTATTCCAAAGTGATTAGCTTCCACAGTAGCTCATCTGATTTTGGACTTTGGACACAGAGGACTGAGGTTTGTGCCCAGCCAAGCATGCAAGCTGAAATGTGAGATGAAAGCACCACAAAATGACTTCCTTTTCATGTTGCATTTGCTTTTAAAACACTATCGTTTAGGTTTAGGTGTCAGTTTAGGGTAAGGGAGGTAAATTTTTCACCTTAAAGACCTTGTCTAATTACAACACCATTTCACTTGCTTTTGGTGCCTCTCACTGGACATTTCACTGGGAAACTGCAGCGCAATGAGTAATCAAGCAATTAGTAAAAAGTAATTTTGCTTTGCAAAAATGTTGCCACTGTCACGTAATGTTCAGGGGATGCCTATATTTGTAGACAAGGCCTAAGCTTTCACCTTTGTTGTTTGTGCATCATTGGTAAAAGAACACACATATCAAAGGACTATACCAGCTTGGTGAATGTAGTATGTTCGGAAATTTATTTATACTACACCTGCTACTTCATCAACAGTCGAAAAGTTATAAAAGTACAGGAATTTAGACACAGCCTTTTCACACACATCTTCTCAATTTTAGCACTTCACACATTTTACAAATTCAACATGCTTGTCGTAATGTAGTAGTACTAACAGCTGTAACAAAGGGACCTTCCTCACTTTCTTCCTTTTCTTTGTCACTCCTTAAAGCATCTCTCACCACTCTGTCACCCACAGCTAAAGATACTTCACAGAGAGTCTCTTAATGGTTAGGAGGAGGAGAAAATGCCTGCAGGATCGAGTCTGGATAATATCTTCACCTGGCACTTGAGGTCTTTCCTGGGGTGTGGCTCTCTCACTGCAGTACCCCACGCAGCCATAATCACTCAAGTTATATAACTAAAAGATTCCTCATCCATCTTCTTCAGTATCATCAATGACAGAATGTATCTTCACCTAATGTAAATACATGCTTGATATTACAGTTTCAATGAAGTGCAGCTGAATACTGCAATCTACTGATTGCTTCAAACCATTGAGATGCACCAAAATGTTCTAGAAGAATTCAATTGGGATGCCCTTGGGATGTAACCAAAACACTCACTCGGTTCCCAAACCTCCATAGGCAGCATTTTAAGGCACCATAGGTTCTGTAGACAGCCTCCTAAAATACCTTCTCTTGACCAAATTCTAGGGCAGCATGACATGTATCCTTCACAGAAAAGCTCAGTGAAAAATCTATCCAAGACGTTAAACGAAGCAAGAGAATGATGGTTATGGATGTGTTTAATTCAAAAATTTAAATTTTCAATAGAAAATTGTTTCATATAATAATAATTAAAAAAAATCCACCTAATTATTGTGTGAGAATATTGTAGGGTACAATGGTCTAAAAAAGTAGATGTTTTTTGATGAAGATGAAAACAACAACAACAACAACAAAAATAATGTATATTGATAGAACAATATAATTTGTGTAAAAAAAAGAGAAAATAATAATACGGTTTTTTTTTTACTCTTGGGGTAAAAGGCCCCCAGTGGGGTTATATTGATATTGTGTAAATATAGGGGCAATAGTTCTAGGGTAAACATTGTCCCACTAAATTTATCCAAATATTTCTGAGACAGCCAGATGCTTTTTCAATTATCAAATAATGGGTATTCAAAATAACCACTTCAGAAAAGGGTGCACAAGTTCCTGCTAATTTCACAATCACAATATTAACATCACAATATTCTCTAAAAAAAAAATAATAATCTACATTGTGATTGGATAATTCAGTGTTTGCCCACTTTGAACATATTCATAACAAATCTATCATAGCAAAACAATCCTTTCACTTACTGTACAGTTAATGAAAAAACTTTTGATTAAATCACCTTGAACAAAATTAAAATTAACAATATAATACAAGTCATAATTTCAGGGATTTTTTATTAACTACATACATTTGTAACATTTAAATAATTATGAAATATTAGATAAAATTACCTAAAAATCACACTTTAGACATTGCACATGATAACCTTATGGATCAAGTCAATTTTGTAGTGCACAGTGACAAACAGGTGTAATGGAAAAAACTGTAGGAGTGTGAATTAGTGTTCTTTTTGATACAGTTCATTATACTTTGCAGTAAGCACCATGGGGAGACCTACTTAGATGACCTAGTTGAAAACCTTATACAATCACAGCAATCCTCTGATTGGCAATGTTGTTTGAGCCCCACCCCTTTAGGTATGCAGTTGGCCTATATTAGCATGGGCTCAGTTACCATTTCGTCACAATTTTCTTCCCTCAAGACTGCGAAATTCATCTTCGTCTGTACTCGACATACTCGCTGCACCCCTGTGTGTTCCGGTGAAAAGTTCTCCGCAACGGCATCGAAGACGCTCTCAGTGAACGGCTTCTTCGCTTCAGACGCTCCCCGCACTCCAGCTGGAGTTACTGTATCCTCATATATATATATATATATATATATATATATATATATATATATATATATATATATATATATAGACACACAATATTACTAAAGAGACGTACACTTCTTTTTAAAGATGTTGTTCCACAAGTGTTTCCAATGAGGGACCACATAAGGAGGCACGGCAGGGCAGTGAGGTTGAGATGGAAGAATTAGAGGAGGGGCGCAAGCCCTATGAGCCCCCCCGAACTTCTAATCTGATGTCTTTGCCTGTGCAATATAAGCATGATGAGCTCTGGCCCTGTATTTGTGCGCATAGCTTATTTATGTTTGGCAGCTCTAACAGTGGGTATGATGCCGTGTCAACCGCAGCTTCAGGTGAGAATTTTCCCACCCCTTCCCCCAGCGAGGGTGAAGATTGTGCACATGCCGCAGACAAGGAGCTTCTTCGCATCCTCGTGAATGCAGTTGAGGTGTTTGGTCTCCTTGGTGAACTCAGGTCGGAGGATCTGCCATCCTCACTGAAGTGTACCGCGCTGAGGAAAAAGGCTATTTAAAGCTTCCCTCGGTGAAACAAGCGGTCACAGCTCACCTCTTCCCGAATGCCACCATGGGATGAAATTCCGTGCCGCCCACCCCTCAAGCTGTGTTGACTGACATCTGCACTGGCTGGAAGTGCTTACACAGCAGTGGGCCAAGCTGGTTCAGCACTCCACAGCATGTCGGTGCTCCAGGTTTTTCAAACCAAGCTCCTCAAAGAAATGGATGAGCAAGGTCCGGATCCAGATCTTTTAAAGTGCTGGCAAAGCAAGGCATATTTTGGCTGACTCTCACAGAAATGCGTGATGCAGACAACCCTGGTGTCACCCAATGGTCTCTTTGGCAAGATCATGGAAGGATTTTCAGAGCACTTCAATGCAGCATAAAAGTAGTCCCAAGCGATGAAACGCTTTCTGCCGAAGAGAAGTAGCACTTCCACTTTACTGGCACACTCCTGATCTAATTCTGGTCAGCACCCGAAAAAGAATCCATCTTTCGCTGCCGCAGCGCAACTGAAAGCTACCAAGCAATCCATGGCCAAATCATAACCCTTTTCCAATGGAAAAACCCCATCCCCATGTTCATCGGGAATGGGAAATTGTTCAAAATATTGCTTCTGTGTGTTTTGCCCAAATAAAGAATGTTCTCACAAAAGAGAGAAAAGTGCCTGTTGCAAAAACACGGTACGCTCACACATTCTCAGTAAAAGGGCTATTTCCTCTTCACACATCATACACCCCACTCATTATGCTCAACAACTTCCCTATAGCGAGCGAATCAATAAACCTGCTCTCCCGCTGTGGGAACGCATGGCGTGCTCTCACTGGCGTGTCGGATTGGGTGTTTAAAACGATCGAGCATGGTTATATGATTCAGTTCGTAAGCCGGCCACCTCATGCTAGTGTTGCATGCAGAAATATACAGTCTCCTTGCAAAAAACGTGATTGAGACTGTCTCAAAATTCAACGCACACAACAGGGTTTACAGCTGTTCTCGTTCTGAAGAAAGATGGCAGGCTTGGCCCATTTTAGATATGAAACACTTGAATCGTGCACTCGTGAAGTGCCCATTCAAATTGTTAACTCAGAAACAGAAAATATAGCACATCCAGCCTACGCAAGGATGCATACTTTCATGTACCAAATGCACCACATCACAGGCGGTTTTTGAGATTCAGATTCAAGGGAACCGCGTATCAATTCAATGTCCTTCTTTTCGGTCTGTCTCTGGCTCCCTGCAGATTCACAAAATGTTTCGATGTGCTGCTCACCCCATTGAAAATGAATGGTGTGCGTGTCTTGAATTACCTTGACGATTATCTGTTACTAGACCAATCAGAGGCACTACTTAGCGAACACAGAGACTTTCTGCTTTGCCATCTGAAAAACCTGGGTCTGAATGTCAACTGGGTGAAAAGAACACTTTTCCCCAGCCAGAAAATCTCCTTTTTAGGAGTTTGTCTAGACTCCATGAGCATGCACACGCATCTAATGAACGAGTGCATACAGACCATTCTTTGGTGTCTGACTTGGTTGAAACTGGGGTAAACATTGCCACTGAAGTAATTTCAGAGAATACTGGGTTTTATGGTGGCAACATCTGCCATCATCCTATTAGGTCTGTTACACACGAGGCCTCTCCAGTTTTGGCTCAAGCATCATGTACCACAGTGCACCTGGAGCCATGAGAGCCATTGCGATAACTCACCAATGCCTGGCTGATCTTGCACCATGGACAGCGCCGGCCTTCTACCAGCAGGGTGTTATTCTGGGTCCGATTTTCAGAAGGAAAGAGGTGACTATAGATGCATCCAACACAGGTTGGGTCATGGTGTGTGATAAATGACCGACTTTCAGCACCTGGACAGCTAAAAGTCTTTCTAGCTTTGAGTGCTTTTCATTCTGACATTGTGAATCACCATGTTCTTATTTGTTTGGACAACACAACAGTAGTGACTTACATAAATTGCCAGGGTGGAATCCAATCGACACAATTAATGACCATGACACAATGCCTCCTACAATGGAGCTGGCATCATCTCCTCTCACTCCGTGCGGCACATGTCCCGGGACATCTGAATTATGGAGCGATTACCAGGGGAATGGAGACTTCAACCTCAGACAGTGATGATGATTGGGGAAGTATTCAGCAAAAGCAGAAGTCAACCTATTTACCTCTAAGGAGAACTCCCACTGTCCCCTTTGGTACTCCATGTCCCAAGCCCCACTGTGCATGGACACACTGGCCCACAAATGTCCAGCAAAATACAAGTATGTGTTTCACCTGGTGCACCTCCTTCATTTGGTCATCAGCAAAATTTGAGTGGACAAGGAAACAGTTCTGTTAATTGTGCCAAAATGGCCCAATCAGTCCTGACTTCCGGAGATGATAGAAATACTAGACTGCCCTCCATGGGAAATACCACTTAGGAGAGACCTCCTCTCTCAAGCACAAGGCACGATTTGGCATCTCCAGTCAGAGCTGTGGAACCCATAAACGTGTGGCCCCTGAACAGAGCACATTGGATGAACACTATTTTACAGGCTAGAATGCCGTCCACAAGACGTCTCTATGCACTTAAATGCTGCATGTTTGCAAATTGGTGCTCTTTACATTGTAAAGACCCAGTGGATTTCCCCATTGATTTTGGGGGGACCCAGTGGATTTTTACATTCCTTCAAGAGTGGCTGGATGCTGGTCTTACCCTGTCAACGCTCAAGGTTTATGTAGTGACTATCGCACCATACCAGCCCCAGAGGCTGGCTCCTCGATAAGCAAACATGATTTAGTCATAAAGTTCCTTAGAGGTGCATGGCATTTGAACCCCCTCACCCTGAAATGGTGCCGACTTAGGACTTAAATCTGGTGCTGAAGGCACTCACAAACTCCCCGTTTAAGCCATTGGAATCTTTTGAGCTGTGGGGGCTTTCCTTAAAGACCACATTTCTATTGGTTTGGCCTAATTTTAACAGATGTCACAAGCACAAAGTCATAAATCTTACTGATAAAAACCATGCCAAAATCAAACAAAGGGAGTACAAAACAGACTACATTTCCCATGAAGCTTTGCTCACTTTATAACTATGTGTGACATTCCAAAGGATCTAATTCTCAACTCCTATTGGATGAGGCGCATGACAGAACGCCCCTCAACCATGATGTCATCGGTAGTAGAAAAATACTTCACAGATCGTTCTGAGCATTGCTTCCAGCGACTTTGCGCACCATACATAGACGCAGCTCATCGCTGCTCTCAGGCGTAGTCTCGTTGCACAAGGAAGTAACGTATGGCTTGAAACTGTGGCCATACAATCTCCATCTTGCCAGGACGAGTTGAGATCATTTTCTCACCGAGCGATGAAACCTTATACGAGGGTGGAGAACCTGCGATATTAATGATTAATATTCTATTGATTTTGATAATTGACAATTATCTTTGATTATTGTTGAATTTGAAGGATCAGTAAGCTAGTTTTAATTCTAATAAATGCTCCATTAATTTTAATAATTGATGATTATCTTTGATAATAATTAATATTCTATTGAATTTGATAATTGATGGTTGTCTTTGATTGTTGATTTAAAGGATTATAAAGCTAACATTGATTCTAATCAGTGTTCTGTTGATTTTAATAATTGATAATTATATATGATAATTATTAATCATTGCTAATAACCAAATCTGCTCCTAAACGTAGAGCCCTACAATAATTTTGGTATGTACTTTTTGTTGTCTATGTTGGGGAACAATTTACCAAGACAGATTCCTCATAAGTATATCTTACTTGGTCAACAAATAAAATGATTGATTGATTATTTAGACCAACTGTGCGCCTAAAGGGGCGGGGCTCAAACACCATTGCCAATAAGAGGATTAGCGTGATTGTATAAGGGTTTCAACAAGGTTGTTTATGAAGGACTCCCCATAGTGCTTACAGCAATGTCTCATTCCCTTCATCTCTGGGAACCAAGGTTACAGGTAAAACCAAAAACATTTTGTATGAAAATAAAATAAAAAGTGCCTTTAGCCCAGTTGTAACTTATATTTATGCTTTTAAGAGTATTGCATCTTTAGCTTAGCAACATGCTAACATCAAACTTAATTAGCATATAACAATGAACAGTTGTATTTTTATTAAAGTGATAGTTCACCCAAACATAAAAATTCTCTCATCATTTACTCACCCTCATGCCATCCCAGATGTGTTTGACTGTCTTTCTTCTGCTGAACATAAACAAAGATTTTTAGAAGAATATCTCAGCTCTGTAGGTCCATACGATGAAAATGAATGCTGACCAGATCTCCAAAAGCTCCAAAAAGTATATAAAATCAGCATGAAAGTAATCCTAAAGTTTCATCAATGTCTGAAGCCATCCAGTAGGTTTTGGGTGAGGACAGACCAAAATATAACTCCTTTTTCACTGTATATCTTGACAGCAGTCTCCTTGGCGATCATGATTTCAAGATCGATTACACTTCCTAGTGCAGAGTGCTAGATGGAGCTATAGGAAGTGTAATCAAACTTGAAATCGTGATTATAAAGGAGACTGCTGTCAAAATGTACAGTGAAAAAGGTTTTATATTTTGGCCTGTTCTTACCCCAAACCAACTGGATCGCTTCAGAAGACATTGATTAAACAATTGGAGTCTTGTGGATTACTTTTATGTTGAAATTATTTTATTTACTTTATTTTTAGCTTTTGGAGTTCTGGTCACCATTCACTTGCATTGTATGGACTTACAGAGATGAGATATTCTTCTAAAATATTTTTTTGTGTGTTCAGCAGAGAGATAATTTTCATTTTTGGGTGAACTAACACTTAAACTTATATTAACAAATATTAATAAATGCTGTAATACATGTATTGTACATTGTTAGTTCATGATACCTAATGCATTAACTAATGTTAATGAATGGAACATTGTTGTAAAGAGTTTCTTTTTTATTGTTTAATTTTTAAGGAATCGCTTAACAGTTATTGACCAATTACGCAAAATTGCAAGGTCAGTCAAACTCGTAACTGTTAAAGCTGGTCTTTTCCAATGTACTGTGTTTGTGAACAGCACGTGGCCATAAAGCGAATCATTGACATATGTTTGTTTGTTAATGTAATCCAGCTAATGGTCAGCTGTTAGTGTAGATGTGTTGGCAGAAACAGGCTGTACTTGTGCCACTTCAAAAGGGGGAGATAAAAGCCTAGTCATTTCCCCCTCTGGAGTGGGGGAAACACAGGAGGCCCGGCCATGAAACAGCAACCCCTTTTTAAAATGCACACACAAGTGAACACACACATACTGTAGTCAAAGTCCAACTTTCGCCACAATTTTGCATGACCCTGACCATCAAAACAAATAAACTCCAAAGGAAGGATGAATTGATGATGTTACTAAAAAAACAGTCATTTAAATATGAAAGTGGTGCTAATGTGAGGTGGAACAGAGAGTGGGATTGTGGGGTCACAGTGCTGGCTGTGGAGGGGCAAGATGTACTCTAGAGAGCAATGCTGAGGTAAGATAGCCACAGTACTCACACCGTCACAGCAGAGGGCACTTTACATCTTTCTGTCTGTCACACATTGTTCAAAAAACATTTGCATTCGTTTTTAGACCTCACTGACTGTGCTTACATTCACAATAATATTCTGATATAAATAGTCATATAATAATGATATTATGGTCACATTCGTATTATGTAAGCAAAATGAAAATGCTTTAACCTGATTGCCATAACCAGATTAAGATACAATTCTAATTTCTAGAAATCTGAATAAGGCATCTGGCATATGCCTGATTTAATCAGAGTTGAGGAGGGAGTTAAAAAAATTCAAGTCAAGAAACATCACGGCTTACATTTGCAAGAGTAGCATTAAAAATCTGTAAGAACATTAAAAATCTGTAAGAATCGGTACGACGTCTCATGAGATCAGGTCTGTACGACGTCTCATGAGATCAGGTTGCCCAACCTGATCTCATGAGACGTCGTACAGATTCTTACAGATTGGCTAAATCGTCTGAAAATGTACAAATTTGTTCGTATAATCCGGATTTGTAATGCAGAAGTAAGCAAAATTCCTGCGTGTCAGAGTTTGTGTACATGCTTTATAATTTTATAATAAAATAACCCAACAGTGTGAAAGCACTCAATGGACTATCTGTTGTAGTTTAGCTGTTACTTCACACTACATAAGGAAGGTGTGAAACAGGTCTTAGAGAGAAAAATAAAAGGAGCAAATTTCCTTTGCTACTTTATAATCCTTTAAAATTTACAGAATTAATCTGTTACATTTATAATACACCTGTTCTCCATGACATTTTAATTTATGCCTTTTCTCTATCTATATTTCTTTCTCTACCTCTCGCTCTCTTAAAATTCCTGGCCCTGCCCGAAACCCATTCAGAATTACCCTCATGGAGCCACAGCCAATTTTTTCTCAGAATTACACTCACATTTCCTCAAGCTAGGATCATAAAGCAGAACCACAGCTGAGAGAAAAAGAGGCATAAAGAAGGCTGAGCACAAGGAAGTGGGGGAAAATATCAACTTCCTATTTGTCACCACCTAAGACTCATTCGCAAACCAAAAGAAAGAAGTGTTGTCAGGCAGGATGTGAGGTAAATGGTATGGGTGGGTAAGTTTGTTCTGAAGGGTGTAGTGGTTTAGGATGAATGTTGAGGTGAGTATGAATGAGTTGAAAAGGTCAGGTGAAGGGCACTCTGGTTTAAAAGTATGTATTTTTGGCAGGTGGGCCTTGTCTGGTGTTCCCAGTTGAGAAAACAAAAAGGGAACATTGAGAGGCGAGTGGCACGGTGAGATGGAAACAGACCTTGCCTAGTAGACAAAAGTAATATATGAATATGCACACAGACACACCCTGTGCAATCATGATTTATAATTCTCACAGACATTCATGAGGTGAAGGCCAAAAGAACCAGGGTCAAAAGGCGGTGGTAACTTTTGAAGGCCAAGAAAATGAAGTACATTAAGATGTGTACCGTAATTTCCGGACTATAAGCCGCAGCCTTTTTCCCACGCTTTGAACCTCGCGGCTTATACAATGACGCGGCTAATATATGGATTTTTCCCGCTTTCAAATTTTATAAAAAATAAATAAATAAATAACATTCTGTGACGTGCTCAGTTTTTTGGCGGCGTGAAGCTTTCATTAGACCAATGAATTTGCCGAACGGGTTAAGGTCAAAACAACTTTTTTTGTTTACTGTTTAGATTAAATCGAGCACGCTCAAACTTCCCATCATTCTGATTACGGTAGTAATTTTGTCACCCTCACCATGGCAAAGACATGGAGAAACGCATATGATGCTGTTTTCAAGTTGAAGGCGATTGATCTGGCTGTTGGAAAAGGAAATAGAGCTGCTGCACGGGAGCTTGGTCTTAATGAGTCGATGATAAGACGTTGGAAACAGCAGCGTGAGGAATTGACTCAGTGCAAAAAGACAACTAAATCTGAGGCTATTCAACTCCGACACCGAAGGAGATGACTTCAGTGGTTTCATGTGCACAGGACGAGGAAGATAGTGACCAATTACTTTCTTGGTAGGCTACTGTTTACTGCAAATGTTTTATTACAAGCCGTGTGTGGCAGCGGGGGCGTGGTCAAGCGCCCATCCGGGAGAGAAAAGCTGTAAGGGCGCTTACACCTGCGCTAAATTATGTCTAACACCGGTGTCTAATTTCAAGTGCCCTGCTTCACGTGTCCTTCTTGGGAAAACTGTCACACGGGCACCAGTGTGACAGTTTTCAGCAGGGCACTTGACGTTCCAGGTAAGGCTTTTAATGGCCACAGCAAGTTTTACAATCAATTTTATAAAGTTTCTCAATTCTTCTATGCACCAACACTAGACTGACGTGTGTCACTCTCTCAGCTCTGTGGCTGCTGCCTTTTTATGCCGCTCTCCCCATGCTTACTGAAATTAGACACCGGTGTTAGACATAATTTAGCTCAGGTGTAAGCGCCCTTACCGCTTTTCTCTCCCGGACGGGCGCTTCACCACGCCCCCGCTGCCACACCATGTTTCATGAAAGCCTATTTATTTTTGTTACAAGCCGTGTTTCGTTAAAGCCTGAGTAAAGTTAATTTGTTTCAATGTACCGGTAGGCACCTGCGGCTTATAGACAGGTGCGGCTTATTTATGTTCAAAATAATATTTTATTTAAAAATCAGTGGGTGCGGCTTATATTCAGGTGCGCTCAATAGTCCGGAAATTACGGTATGTATATTGAAATTTAATTTAGCTTCATTCAGTCCCATGCCAGCGTTTATGTTTGCCAGATGAGTGGTGACTCTTTAAAAGCACTATGTGTGTATCATTGTGTGTGTGTGTGTGTGTGTAGCTTTCTCACTCTATCATATCCTCTAGAGCTTACAACTGAATTCTCCACTTGAGACAGAAACCAGGTCCAGAAACCAGCCCCGGTCTACAGGGATTTGAATGGACCAACCACCTCACCAAGACCGGGAAATCTGGCCTATGTCAGTAGATGTGGTAAAACTGTATTTTTCTCTTTTGCAGTCCACTGTTAGAAGAAACAGATTTACCATGTAAAATTGACAAATAGTCATTACTAATCATGACCCTCTTTACATGCACATAAGAAAACATTACTTAAAATCCAATATCATACATTTTATTAAATTTTTTTTACATTTCAACATTTTTGTTTCACATAATTCACACGTAAAACTTCCCATCCATGCGTTCATTAACCAACCTGGGATTTGTTTTCCAAAACTGTCGTCAACCAACTATGGTCCAAAGTGCAGTCGTTACCAACATAGTTCCACAATTTGGTGTTTCCCTGTAGCTCCAACGAACATTCGCAAACTATGTCACAAAGTTGTGTAGTTGGAACTACAGCTCTCCGTCTGTGGTTGGAAGCATATTTCCTTGTTAGTTTGCATTGTTGACATCATTGATTTCGCTGCGGCTGGGATGTGTTCTATTCAGAGATATCACTCTTTGCCCTATTCCTTTCCAATACTTCACCATCCACTTTGGGAGCTTTGGAAGGCTTAAAGTTGTGGTGTTCAAATATCATGTAATTTACTTTTTACATTATTTTTATTGGAAATTCAGTTTGAAATGACCTGTAACAATTATTCTCCCTTCGAAGTGCCCTCCGAAGGCATTATTTTTGCTGTTTGGAACGCAGTATTGCCTTCATTTCCCTGTAGAAAAGGTGAGTTATTTTATTATTTACAAGCGAATATCTTTATTACAGCACTCCCAAATAGAAATTTCACATATGGCAATATATGTAAAACATATTAAGTATGTTAGTGATTTTCACTGATATATAAAATGATCAAAATTGAACATATATTCAACATATCTGAAGTGCTTTGAGTGTAGTGTCAGAAAAGTGCTATGTAAGTGTAAAATTCATTCATTCATCTTTCAAAATATTACAATTTCATAAATGTAAAACATTATTTCCCAAGTCACAGTATCATATTATATAGCCAATATGCCCAAATAATTGTAGAAATATGCCATATATCTGATTTCTGTGTGGGATTACATGTCTGTGTAAGTGGATTTGGGTTATTGTGTCATTTTCACAGAAGTAGAATATAACAGAATATGGAATATTCTCAATAGAATTTGTTATAGAAATTATGCAAAATGTTTATTTACATAAGTTATGTCACTCAGATGAAATAATAGAAAATACAGTGAGTGACCAAAATGTATTTAAAAAAAAAAAAGTTTTATTCTCAATTAAATGTTCCCTTTACAAAAAGCTTCACTATAATGCTGCGCTGAAGAGCGCTTTGGGAACAGGTCTCAGTTGTGAATAAGGTCACTCTCTAAGCCTTCTGCTCCCCACCGTTTGCAACGCCAGAGCAGCAAAGGCTTCCCAGACTGTGCCCAGGCTGTGCCCTTCAGACTTATGTCCACCACTCTAGCCAGTGGCGTAAGTCAGGGCTACAGCTCCTTTCCATGGGAGCCGCAAGAGCGGCCACCCCCAAGCAGTCTATTTCACCTTGGGTGAGGGATGCTACTGCTCTGACCTTCGTGGCGCGCTGTCAAGCTTCGCCAGTAGGTGTCAGGGCTCACTCTACCAGAGGGCTGGCCTCCTCTAAAGCCTTGGCTAGAGGTCTCCCTCTGCAGCAAGTTTGTGATGCGGCAGGTTGGTCCTCTCCGCACACCTTCGTTAGATTTTTATAGTTTGGATGTTCTTGCCACTCCGGGCTCTTATGTCCTTGAGTCGACATCTCAAGCTCATGTCTGAGGCCTCTCAAGCTCTTGTGAGCACACTACACAACCGTAGGGGGTCCGGACAGCCACAGTGCAGCAGCTCTTCAGCGCAGCATCATAGTGAAGCTTTTTGTAAAGGGAACGTCTCAGGTTACATATGTAACCCTTGTTCCCTGATAAAAGCAGAACGAGATGCTGCACTTCTCTGCCGCACTGGGATGCCCCGGGACTGCTCTTCAGACGAAATATCTGATGATGTACCGGTGACGCATCTATTTATAGCCACTGCGCCAGGTGTGTCCAATGATTACATCGGCAGAGGCTATAAATTCCAGTCAATGTTCATTGTCATGTTGCATACATATTCACAGCTGGTCACAACTGAGACATGTTCCCAAAGAGCTCTTCAGCGCAGCATCTCGTTCAAGGGTTACATATGTAACCCGATACGTTCTCTGACTTTAGCTCCTGCATGATGCATTCTGCCTTGATGTGGGTTCAGTGGATCATCATCATCGGCAGCATCATATTTGTCATCATCAGCACCAACACGAACCCCCTCTTCCTCCTCAGGAAGTTGAAAATTTCACCTGACTGCAATGTTGTTGAGAATCTCAGTAACCACTACAACAGCACAGGATTTGGAGTGGTTCAGTTTCAGGCTGCCACTAGACTTGCTGATGCAGCGAATACATTGTTTCCACGCTCTTATAGCCCTCTCCACTATAGAGTGTGTCCTTCCATGGGGCTGATCGAACCTTTTCTCTGCAGTGTTGACTGGATGCTGCACAGGTGTCAAGAGGTATGGGCGAAGAGTCTCCCAGCAGCCAGCTGTCACCAAATTGCTGTATTGGCCCACTTAAAAGAGTCATGTGTGCTTCCAGGCCATTTTGCCACAATGTCAGTGAAGACCACCAGGTGATCACACACTACTTGAAAAGTAACGGCTGGATAGCCCCTCCTGCAAATGTACAAGGTTTAATTCACCACAGGACTTGCCTCTGGTATAAGGGTGCCACTGATGATGCCAATCACTCTGGGGATGTTGGCAATATTATGGAACTGTTGATTGGCCAGCTGGATTTCTTGAAGAGGAATCTGTAACAGCAAAGGTGTTATTGCTGTCACAGCATTGCTGACTGAAGACTTGCTGAACCATAGGCCATCACCAACCACCTCCATAAAAATTCCCACAGCATAATAACACAGTGCAGCTGAGAATATTTTCATCCTATGGCCCTATCAAGGATCTTGGTCCTTGGAAGCCAGAATATTCTTATATGTTGTTATTGAATAGAGCGTCATGACTGTCCTTTTGTAGGTATTTATTTACACTGCCTGAGTTCTTCATCACCTTCTGTGCTCAACCTGTAGAATACTTTGTAAAGCCACAATTGTTGAGCATTTGAAACACGCATGAATACTGTTTTTACTAGGAGAGTCATTAGTATACCTGCTGCTAATGTACCTGAGGGAATGGATAGAAACACCTTGGTGGCTAATAATCATTCTAAATGAACTAGCTAAATATGAGTGATTCATCAATGATTTCTGACAGTAATAGGGCACAGTTTAATTGCATTATCGCATTTCTCATATTGTAAATCTATTAATCTTTTATGGGTTTTTGGTTTTAAAATAGTTTTCATGCTGTATATTCTCTTGAAAACTGTCTGAGGATTTAAATAAAGGATATATTTATACACACACAAATACACAAGTTAGTTCCGGTCCTCGAATCTGATTGGATGGGAGACGTTCCATGAGCACTGATGGTCTGACACCATCAGCACTCTGACGCTTCACTGTGTGTGTGTTGGAACAACGCATGCCAGGTCCCCAATCAGCCTGATGGGGGTGCGCGAGGGATAAAGGCGGCCAGTGACGATGGTTCGAGAGAGAGAGAAAGAGAATTACAGGAAGCTGCTCTGTGTGTGTTTATGTTTGTGTGTTTTTCATTTATTTCTTCATCTATTTTTCATAGTGATCAACTCTTGCACACTGGCTACTCAGTAGCCTTAGCTTCAGAAAGCTGACAGCAAATCTGATTGGGTGTGGCAACAGGTGATTGCACATGTTCCATCTCTCTCTCTCTCTCTCTCTCTCTCTCTCTCTATCTCACACAGACACACACACACCACATCCATCCTTGTTTATCCAATAACTTCTTTGAAACAGCATAAGCCGTGATACTATTTCTGAAGTGATATTTTTTAATTACTAACAGAGGCTTGGACGCATGATTTCCCAGGTGAAAAAAAAGTGTACTTGAGTGCACTAAAATAACATTTAAAAATAAGAAAGTACATTTGTAGTACATGCTTTTTTTTTGTGCTAAAAAAAATGTAGAAATTATACACTATAAATACACTAATTTAAAGTATATCTTTACTTAAGTAGAACTTAAGTGTAATTGAGAAAGTATATTAAATACCATTTATATTTTAAATGTATTTTTAGTGCATATAAATAATACATACTTTTGAAAAAATATACAGAAGAGTGTTATTAGTGTATTTCTTAGAATTATATTTTTAACGCATTACAAATAGTTCATTATTAGTGCACTTTTAGATAGCTATCATAAGTTAAAATTAAATTGATTTTACTTAAAATATATTCAAAATATATTAATCAAAAGTTTAAATTTCCAAAAACTGCTATTTAAATACACTTTAAAATAAACAAACTAAATCTTAAATTGATTTTAAGTGTATTCAAGGTACACTATTCTGAAGTAAAAAGTGTGCAAGGATCACTCATTTTAGTGGATTTAATATATGGTAAAAATAAGGTGTCCTTGAGTGCATTAAGAAAACAATTAAATACCGGTATATTTGTAGTACATATTTAAATTTTTTTAATAAAACTCTCAAAAAAATTATACACTATAAAAACACTAATTAAAAGTACATTTTAATTTTAGTAGTATTAAGTGTAATTGTGAAAGTATACTAACATTGATATTTTAAATGTATTTTTATTGAATTAAGATATAATATTTGAAAAATACACAGAAGAGTGTTATTAGTGTATTTTTACAAGTACATATTTTAAAGCTTTAAAAGTAGTTCATTGTTAGTGCACTTTTAGATAGCTATTAGTTTGAATAACATTGATTACACAAGAAATATGTTTTAAATGTATTCACAAATGTGCTATTTAAGTACACTCTATATAAATATACTAAATAGTGATTTTTTTTTTTTATTTAATTAGATACCTAAATTAATTTTGTTTAAAATATATTAACAATGTAATAGTTTAAATTAACTGTAAGTATACTTAAATGCACTAAATCTTCAATTGATTTTAAGTCAAACATAGTACACATATTCGTGTTTTGCATTAAAAAAAGCATGCAGTGATACTTTACATAAAGTTAGCAGATTTAATTATTATTTGAATTTTCATGAAAAATACAGTAGCATATTATAAATGCACTAGTATCACATTAAGCTTGTTACATAAAAGTGCTTTTGCAATACAAAATGACAGTTTTCCACATTTATTGTCATTAAAAAGAAAACAGATATTAGAATAATTGACTCATTTCACAGTAATAAAAAAAACACTTAACACTGCACAGTCTGTGAGTTAATATTTAGGACAGGCATGACAACTGCATTTTTCTAACTGTTTGCTTTGTATTGCATAACATTTAAAAAAAAAAACTTGCAGGCTTGGAGGATAAGTACAGTAGTCTGTAAGTCATCTCACATTAATAGTAGTGTGTTATCAGTTCATATTTAATCTCTCTATATATTATTTGGGAGTGGAATAACATAGTTTTTGGCTCTTGCTTCTATCAAAACACATTTTCTGTAAAACAGATCAGTGGGAACCGCACATACATTGTTGGACTGCAACACCTCAGAAACAAAAGTTGAAGTAATGTTTAGCTCACTGTCCCTGCAGAGCAGTTTACCGGTATTCTTGAGCTCCCTAACCAATACACAGTGCATTGATACATGGTGTAATCTGAATACTAACAAGCTAAGAATTCTGCACAGTCGTCCATCCAGTAATTCTACTGTTGAGTTTATCCTTTTTTTAAGGTTTCTGTAACTGCTTGAATGGTACAGTATTCCTTTTACGATGAAACGATGATAAAATACACATTGACTGACTGTAACACCCAGCAACTTTTTGACAGCAGATGATTGGGATAGTGATAGTTTACCATGACAGGGTTTGCCAAAAACCCTGACATTTTCATTGAGGCTGGCTGAATTACAAGAATGTAAATGGCTGCTAAGTAAACCAGAAAAAATCTTTTTAACACCATCATTTGCATCTGCCATCACCTTTTCAGCTTCTAACAATTTGTTCAGGAACATGGGTGGTTCCATGGTAGTACTTTAACAGAGTGCCATTAAATGATTCGAAGGAAAAGGTTGATGTGGCCCACAGAGGCCCCCAATTGCTAACACTTGTTGTAATGTGTGCCAGTAGATGAACATTGAAAGTCATATTTGCTGCTCCATACAACTTCTCAAACTGCAAAGTGAACTTTCTGAGAGCTCTTTCTACTACATCAATATCACAGCATTTCACTTTTTCTCCCAACAGAATATGCATAGCAAACACAAACACAAAATGTGGTTCCAGAATTTCCTCAGTAAAACCCCATTCAGAAGAGGCAGAGCATAGAATAGGAGGAACGACCTCCACTCTGATGCCTTCCAGTACTTTCTGTCTGCCACAGATCGTGGTACTCTGATTATCTCAACAGGTGGTTTGAATGTAACTAGCTCTTTGTCTAGAAGGTCTGATTTTGTTCCTATGTACCACTCTTGTTCATGATTTCTGGAGTCAAACCACAGATTAGCTAGTTGCCTTGTAACCCCAAGGCAGACAGAGTGTTGATACTCTGGAACAAATCCATTTATCATTTGAAAGTTTTCAAGTTTCATTAAAGGTGAAGGTCCTTTTACTCCCATTACAGTTTTCTCAAGTGTTGCGGCCAATGCGTGATCAAAGTGCTCTACTTCAGTTCTAAGTTTTGGCACAGGGGCTTTATTTGTGTAGGGACCTCCCCCAACATGGTAACAGAAGTCACACCCATAAAAACCATTGAACTGTTTAGTGTTCCTTAGAAGTGGGCGGGCGACTGAATCAGAACTACATATGAGAGCAAAAACCTTGGAAGTGTGCTCTACGTTTGCTGAATCTTTCCATTTAATTCCATCTTTCTGTAGAATTGACAGTTCATCTACGAATGGCCTCAAAAATGTGAGCATGTAGGGCTTTTTTTCACCAAACCAAAGACATGGAAGACAGATATTTGCCTTGCGTTCTCTAGGCTCAAGCTCTATAACTTGGCACTGTATGGGCCAGATCTGGTACTTGGAGCTCCTCCTGAACAGTGGGATTCCATCACAGTTCCAAATTAAAGATATGTCATCCTCACCCATTGCACCAGATTCCTTAAGTTTCTGATACTCTTCTCCATTGGATGTCTGAAATTGTATCTGAAATCAGCCAATCTTTTTGAAAAATTGTTTGTTTTTCCTCAAGCAAAGTTTGGATCTGTGACGCCAAACTAAGAACCAGGAAAAAGCATCCACTTTTAAGAGAGCTATCTGAATCAGTTACTGTGTGACAAATGTCACACTGTAGCTCACCAGTACTTTTCCCTAAGTAGTTTTCACATGTAGGACAGTAGAAATGGGGTTCATAATTTCCATACTGACCATAAGCTTTTCGGAAAAGATATGTGGTCACTGGTACCATGCCTGGAAAATGCTCGTTGAAAATTCTCAGTAGATGGTCCAGTGAAACAGCTGTAAGATTGTGCCTTAGTACAAAGGACATAAGCAAACAGTAAACGTTGTCCTTTTGTCAGAGGTGCGCCGGGATACACAGGATCATCTCCATCTGTCAATGGGCCTGCCTGTGATAACATAATCATAATATTAATTATTGTAAAAAGTAACCTATAGCAAAAAACACACAATAATAAAAAACATACAATAAAACAAGCTAATAACCTTTTCGTTTGGCTCTTGCTGGTCAGCAGTTGGAAAAGACATATTCTCTTCTGGTTGTGTCCAGGATATGTCCTGCCATACCTAAAAAAAACCCATAGATAACTGCTTTTACTTTGGTGTTTTTTTAATAATGGTTTACAATTGTTAATTTACAATACATAATCTTAATAATAATAATTATTGTAAAAAGTAACCTGTAGTAAAAGACACATTGTGTAAAGAGAAAACATACAATAATACAATCTACTAACCTTTCCGTTTGGCTCATACTGGTCAGCAGTTGGAACAGACATGTTCTCTTCTGGCTGTGTACAGGATATGTCCTGCCATAGATTAAAAAAAACATGCTTTTACTTTGTTGTTTTTTTATAATAGTTTAAGACTGTTAACTTACAATACACAACCAGACAGAATTTGAGTAGTTTTGCAATGAATAATGGGATAGATGTCTTGTCCACTGACAAAACATACCCAGATACACAAATCTGACTGGGTGTTTTGAATAAATGTATATAATTTGGTTGACATACTTTAATATATACATAGAAAGGAATATTGAACCTCTTCATTTAAAAAAAAAAGCCAATTAACTGAAATGTGTTTGTTAAACTGTATCTGCATTGTAGTGAAGATCCCTCAAATTACATCATGACAAACAAAGTTACAAAAGTTTTGCATAAACACTATCAAATAATGTGTGTTATAGCCATTAACTGCTGAACATCTGGAAGTTATTCACCTTGTGTACAAACTTATGTGTACTGGTCTACTAATGAATTTGAATTGGCGTAAACCTGTCATGAATGGATAACCGTAGAGTGTTTACTCCAAAGTATTTATAATTTGTTGACATATGTCTAAGATGGTGTTGACAGTAACTTCTTTATTTGAAGTTTTATTAATACAAATTGGGCAATGTTCACATTAATTATTACCTGTAATTCTGTTAGCATTTGTATATCCTGTTGGTCACTAACTTATGTGAGTCCAAGGGCTGGCTTGGTCTGACGTGGAGGGTGATTCCATCACTTGCACTGAGTGGGACTGTCTCCAGGCTGCCTCACTGTCAGGCTGTAATGAGCCATACAACAGCCAGTGGGCGAGACATGGGTGGTTGTATTACAAGCAGTTTTTGTCTTTATCACATACACATACAGGACAACAGGAAAAAATTAAGCCTATCCATAATTTACTTCCATTTAGGGACGCACCGATTACAGTTTCTAGGGCGATTTCGATTTTTCATTGAGTTTGACCTGCCGATACCGATTTCCATTTTTCTAATCACTTTACAGCAAACACAAATATTTATTTTCTTTTCTTTAATACAACATTTTACATTTTTGCATATAACATTTTTTTGTACAGATAATCGCTATAAAATAGAACTATATAAAATACTCCTGGTGTGGGAAGTTCACACACATCTAAAGTGCAGTGTTATGGCAGAATCATTTCCTTCATTTCATATCCAATATCCAACTAAAAAAATTTGATATATTTAGCAAACTAAACTTCCGTATGAAAACAGGTAAAATAAAATAATATATAGGTTATAAATAAATATATATTATTTTATTCCTGATTACATGTTTTCCCTGATGTTACGCGATGTTAATTATGCTAATGCCCGAGTGCATTTGACCGGCATAAAATCGCATTATGTGTCAGACTGACCGGCCGTCACGTGAAAATCGGCCGGTTCCGGTCACGAGCCGATCAATCGGTGCATCTCTACTTCCATTGTAGAATAGTGATAATAATGCAACAAACAAGCATTATGTTTAAAAATGTTAAACTTTTAACATTTCAATCTGCTGACATTTTACCTCTGAGGATTTGTTGTTTTGTGTGTCCTGCTCATGCTGTAGTCCTGCTGTTTGACTTCTTGCACTTTCTGTGAGAGGTCCTTCATGAGGAGCATTCTGGGACAGCTAGATTATGCCACTATAGTTAGTGTAATGATGACAAACAATTCTGTATGAATAACTATTTGAATATGTAAGAACTAAATTCCGGCTGCTGTTATAAGCTAATTTAACAATCTTAAATTGCACATTTAGCAGGCCAGTTGTAGGCAAACTGCAGGGAGCTCAGAGTTTGAGCCTCATGACTGCTCTCACTTCTAGAATGCACTCCCATGCCTCTATTGGGCAATTTAATTTGGCTTAGGCTACACACTATGCTGAAGAACAAACAAAGATTTAAATTGTGATTTATTGATTCTGGCTGGATTATAGATTAATAGAAAAGTCACCAGGACGACAATCCTCAAGGGATGATGATTTGTCATAGGAACGAATACAAAACTGATGCAGTCTAAAGGCTAAAGGCACACACATTACCGCCCTCCCTAGTTAATATTCTAAAATGAATCAGTGATAAACGTCCATAACTGTTTTGTAAAATGACATAATGTAGCATACGTTACCTCTTTTAAGACTCGTCTCTTTTCTTTGTGGGAGGATGGGCAATTGAAATAGTTCTTGTAATTCACTCGGCACTTTAAATAATTCTGTAATAAACAAAGCACTGTTATGCCTTAATAATAATAATAATAATAATAAAAATAATACGTTGTCGTTAAGCCTAGCAGGAAACAAAATTACCTCAGATGCTGTTATCCGTCGATATTTCGTGGACTTTGATGGTTGGCTCGAATCATCAAGTATGTATTCTTTATATCTTCTTTTGTGCGCCATCATTGCATATCTGGTTGATCACGATTCTCAAATATATTTTGTGCTTTTAAAAAACTGCCACACAATTCATTATTGAATAGTTCTTGACACACTCTGACCGGGCTTTATCCTCAAATCAAATGTGATTTTTTTTTTTTTTTTTGCAAAATAATTTTCCGTAGCCAATCAGACGTCTCTAACAATTTCGGCCAATCACAACCTCTATGGGCCACAGTCCGTCCGTTACACTGGCGCGAAATGGCGAGCGCTCCACCACGAGTAAGTATAACTTGTTGAATTTGATAACATGCATGAACTATTAATGATTAAATGCAGTTTAGTGCTGACGTTTGTTCAGTAAGTTGGATAAATACTTAATCCATCTTCAGAAAGTTTGGCTCACATGTTATAAAGTTTAACTTTATAACATGAGAGTCAAAATGAGTGTGCTGCCGGTGGCATAAGTAAGTTACAAGATGCTGCAGCCAGCTAACTTTATACAAAATGAAATTAAAATATATGATATCACCTTGTCTGTCTTGCAATGACACAGAAACGTTTCTGAACGCTGGCCCCTCCTTGATGCCATGATTGACAGGGAGGGGTCGTAATCGGCAAGGAATGTTCTTTTAAATTGAAATTTTAAACTACAATGGCGGTTTTTTTTCTAAAATGCAAACTCAATTGTTTTGTTTGCAAGTGAAAATGTGTTTAAGAATGCTGTGTAATGTGTTTTTGTCTTTGCTCCAGAAAAATATGACAAAGCAAAAGTAAGTATTTACCGTAATATTGCGCAACAAATGATTTTTTTTTTTTTATATAATTGCCCTAATGTTGATGATTTTGCAGTCCTATTATGAAATGTCCTGATTATTACAGAGATATTACAAATTGGAATATCTATGGTATTGTTTAGATGTCAGTGGTTTGTAGACTTAACGTACAGATGTCCTGTTGGCCCTTCGCTGTTTTGTACGTTGTATATAACATAGTTTTTATTTGGTTCAGAGACAAAAAAAAGCTTGCAAAGGAGAGGATCCTCACTCAGCTGAAGGATACACTGAGGAAACCACTCCACTCCACTCCATGCAGAACATCCATTACATAGTGAGGAGGAAGTTCAAGCAGAAACCGTGGACACAAATGTGGATTTGTTCGATAACCCAGAGAATTCTCAACCAACCGTATGTTGTTTCAGACAACAAAAAAACAACAAAAACATTTAGACTGTGTTATAGTTATTCTAGTGTATTTTTAAGCATAATCTTTCAGCAGGTTCTCCAAACCGTTTTTTGCAAGTATAACATTGCCATGCAAATCCTTATGATTTGAATTTTCTTTTATTCTTTTAAATATAGGACACCTCAGGGGCTACTGAGGCAAGTGGAGAGAGCGTGGAACAGCCATTATGTGTCAGTGGTCAAGTGGTGAAAGCCTTGAAAGGTACAGTATAAAATACCTGAAATGAGTTCTGCTATGGGAGGCTATGTGGATAATTATGTCTTATATACTATACAATAGTACATTTGTGATTGTAATCTTCTATTAATGTGCTTTGTATTTAAAGCAGTGTGTAAAAGTGGTGGTACCGTATTTCAGTTTTATACAGGGAAAGATTCTGAGCATTAGGAATTAATAGTAACAACAATCTTTGCAAGCATTTTAAGCAGGCACCTTTCTTCATATCTTTAGTGATAGAAATATAGTCCTGACACCTCTAGAAGGTTCAACTGTGGCGTTTGGCATCCTGTTCCCACCCCACTTACGATGTGTTTTGACACTTATTACCTGGGGTGGCAGGGTTCCAGACTGCGACCAAAATAGTCACATACCCAGTTAGCCAATAGTACACACCTCTCAAGCAGGCATGAAAGTAAATAGACTTAACAACTCTATATGTAAAATACTTTTCTGGTAAAAGGGATTTGGGTGCTATGGTGTGCCAACAGTGTGTCATTAAGAATAAAGTACCATTTTTTCTCATGCAGGAGTTTGAGGTCAAGGAGAAGAGAGAAAGTGGGAGACGAAGTTTGGAATACACATGCTTTAAATTATCTTCATTACATGACAAAAAGAGATTTGATGTGTCTTCTCACACAAAGAGGTTATCTGTGCCTTCATCTGATAACACATAGAGATGTTATATGCCTTTGTCAAAGGCTTTAGAGAGAAAGAGTGCTTAATTACACTGTTGCAAAAACATGCAATGCACATACAAAGTTTTCTTGTGAACATTGTTTTGGGGAGGCATTAGGATGCATATGGAGCCTTTACAAATACAAAACTGTACCTTTCCTGTTCCTAATAGCAAATACTGCCTAATCCACGTACTCGGTATTAAAAACTGTATTCTCTACAAGACAACAAAAACACCTCATCTTGTGCATGCAAGCAGATGTATCACAGTGGTACCTTTAATTAGAACATCTTAACATATTAATTAGAAATGGCTGAACTTATTAAAATACATACAAATGACAAGATTCAATTGATGATAATTGTTTGCGATCATTTTTTGAGAATGTGCGAGTTAAAATTTTATGTGGTCGCATTTGTGCAAGTGCATGGTCATGTACTCGGTTAAATTCACGCATGAATTTTCCTGCATTGAACTTGTTTTAGTGCCCGCCAAAGTTAATTTTTGTCCCGCCAAAGTCTTATTTGATCGGTGAGTAATGTAGATGAACTGCTGCGCGTGACAGGGCGCGTGTTTAACTGAAAGAACGAGCAGAGAGAGAGACCCGGTGGCGCACGGGGCCAGGCGAAAGTGTAAACAAGACTTCACCGTCCACTAAGCGCTGTCTTGCTCTCTCTCCCTCGCACATATTAATCAAAATAAATCGTCACGGTGGTAAAAGGTCGGAAGACCAATGTATCATGTGGAACATTCGGAGATTTTTTTTTACCTGAATTACCGCTGGGTGTGAATTGTGCTAAATAAGTTGCCCTATCTTCTCTGAAAAGCCTCGGACATCCAGCTGACATAAACAACACTTTAATTAAACGAAAAAAAAAAACATCCAGTGATGAAATGTTTTCTGTGTTGACAGAAATATTGGATGTCCATATCCTTCTGCTGGGATAATCACACAACGCGCATGACACGTCCAATTCGCGAACTAATGACTCCTTTGAACCGATTCATTTTAATGAATGGTTAAAACAACTGATCTTTCCAACAGTGAACTCAGGAGACGTCTGAATCGGTGTATAACTAATCAGTAACACTTTACAATAAGGTTCTATTTATTACATAAATTACATAAAAAGTACAGTTTGCTTACTCAAGCTTAAGCTTCAAAATAAATAAAACCACTTGTTTTTTTGAAAAGCATATGACTACATTTTTCCACACAGTGCGGTCAAGAATCGATAAGAGAATCGTTAAAGAATCGGATCGATAATCAGAATCGTCAGTGGCATTATTATTGATAAAATCTTATCAATGCCCATCTCTATGTGAAGACAGTAAAATTATAATCAAACATTAGAAAATGCATGTTTTTTAATAGTTTTTTTGAGAGTTAAAAGATTAATACATTTTGCTAACATGAGGTCTTGTGTCACTGTCAGTCTTTTTACATCAATGCAAAACTAGGGTATGCAGATTAAGACCACTATTCATCAGCATGCATTGATTTATCCCATGGCATGTAGCAAAAAAGAAAAAAAGGTGCGACCAACTGAGAAAGTTGGTAGCACCAGTGCAACCAGTGGAAAAGTTAGTCTGGAGCCCTGGGTGGGCAAAAGTGGTACACAGGTTCGCATGTGTGACCAAAAGAAAAAATGCGCTGTGTAAATAAGTTCTGCACATTTGCATACATGATTGACAGCTGTTAATGCACAATCACTATTTTAGTTCAACAAACTGTACTGTGTAATATTTCTATTCAAACTCAAAGCATAAATCTGTCTTCTGTTGTTTTTTCAAAGCAAACCCACCCCCTTACATTATGTCATCTCCTTCTGATTGGTTTTAGGTCTATCGAAATTTGAGCGACGCCCGTTGGTGACGCCCCTCTGGAAATGATTTTTCTACGAAGCTTTGCCAGACCCTAACTCAGTTACAACTGAGAATGGTCTGGTTTTTGGCTAAAGTCCAGCTAAATTAGTTTAGCTTTCTTCACAAAACTGCTGTCTGTCCACTGACAGTAATGCAGCCATCCTTTACATTACTAATCAGATATGATGACACACGGACTGTGAAAAAGGTCTCTTAGCCATTTTTGCCTTTATTACCCCTTGTTAAAAAATCATTGTGTGTCTATATTCTAGCAAGCATTATATAAGCATAATTTTGTAGCTATATGGTTCACAAACCAGCCTGGTACTAATTTATTTCTGTTTTTCCTCGGCAGACACTGTGATATCAGAGTTCCCGGGCACGACGCAGTCAGAGGTGAGAGCTGTAATGCGTCGAAAATGCAACAAGGAAAGTTTTGTGTCGAAAAAAAAACACTGTTAAAATTAATTTTTGTTTGTTGGTTGTTGTTTTTTTTTGTTTGTTTAGTTTTTTCCCCCAAGGTTGGGAAAGGACTGTAAAATTAAAAAAAAGAAAAGAAAATCGTGTTTTGTTTATATTTAAGATGTACTGTATGCTGTAGTTTAATTATTTTATAGTTTAATGTTCTTTTTTTCCAACCTCTAGGTCTGTTTGTACTTTATTGGAATTTTTTTTTAATAATGTTTAAAAAAATTAAAGTGTTTTTCAAGAAAGGGATGCTGTTTGTTTGTACATTACATACCTGTGCTGTATTGTATCTGTGGTATCTTTTTAAACTATGGGTTACGTTTACACACAATAAAAAAAAATTAAAGCTGAAATAGTATGTTAAAAGCATATTAGTTCATCTTCAGTGTGTTTAAAAATAGCACAGTTGAGTACACTAAGATGATCTTAAGTTTATCTTAAGAAGTACTAAAGAAACCTTTAGTATATTAAGTAGTGTGTGAAAATGGAGCACTTTAAGTACATTATAGATGTTTACTTTAATAAAATGTATTTTAGTGTACTTTTTTGACAAAGGAATACACCTTAAGTATAATATATATATTTATAATGTATTATTATTATATTTTAAGTAATTTATTAGTATAATTATAATGCATTAAAAATGGGTTTTAGATATACTAAAAGTGGTTACAAAATACATTTTTTAAAGGTTGAAATAGTATATTAAAAATATATTTAAGTTCATCTTCAGTGTGTGTCAAAATAGCACAGTTGAGTACACTTAGTTGATCTTAAGTTTATCTTAAAAAGTACTAAAGTTAAGCTTTTAGTATATTAAGTATAAAATAAGTGTGCGAAAATAGAGCACTTTAAGTACATAATGGAAGTGTACTAAGTGCACTTTAATAAAATGTATTTTAGTGTATTTTTTTGACAGGAATACACCTGAAGTATAATATAATATATTTATAATATATTATTATTATATTTTAAGTAATTTATTAGTATAATGAAAATGCATTACAAATGAGTTTTAAATATACTAAAAGTGGTTACAAAATACATTTTTTAAAGGTTGAAATAGTCTATTAAAAATATATACAAGTTCATCTTAAGTGTGTCAAAATAGCACAGTTGAGTACACTTAGTTGATCTTAAGTTTATCTTAAGAAGTACTAAAGTTAAGCTTTTAGTATATTAAGTACAAAATAAGTGCGCGAAAATAGAGCACTTTAAGTACATTATGGAAGTGTACTAGTAAGTGCACTTAAATAAAATTTATTTTAGTGAACTTTTTTTTCAAGCAATGGCAGATTCAGATCGACCGCAAGAAAGTAGTTCCATGCACAAATGTGTTTTTTATGACCGTCTTCAGTTTTTCATAAATGTACAAAATTTACTTGTTCATTGAACTGTTGTATATAACCAATATCACACTCGCAATCATGCTATATGATTTTGATCTTACATGCTACTGTGATGTATCAAGTCACAAGTATCACATTTATGTGCTTATTTCCAAATCTTAAAATCGTAATCGTATGTTTGCTGCCATGCAAAACCACATAGCTTCACCAGAGCACCATTTGCCAGACCCAGTCTGTATATTTCACTCCATATATATTTCATTCTATATCTGTCATTGTGTCAAGAATCAAAGTGGTGTTCTTATTGGTTTTTGAAGAGTGAGGATATGTATGTGCTCAAGTGCGGTAAAGTGAGGTAAGAGGGAAACCCCACTATTGCAGTTCAATGCTGCGACAAGTCGCAATGAAAACAAACACAAGCAACAGAGGAAATGTTAAAAATTAAGCAAAACAATGGAGAACAGAAAATAGCGAAGTGTCCTCAGATGCCATGTTCATTATTAACAGCAGCGTCGTGGGGAAATAACGTTGCTATGGAGCTGCTTACTGACCAAACCGCTAGTTTACTGTAGTAATGAGCACCCCACTTACAAAATGCTTTTAAACGTCTATTTCGTGTCTTATGCAGCAGTCTCAAAATACATGGCTTTCTGACCATGTAAATGAGCTGTTACAATTTGATATAATTCGATCTCTGCAGAAGTTATTACTCCACCCCCTGCATAACGTCATTAACGACACCTCCACATTGCTGAACCAACGTCATGTACAGGAACCACCAGGTAATTAATACACCAGGTTTAAGTGTAGGGCAAAGCAGAGCACAATCTTGCACGGGGCTATTTGTAACACACACCGCTAAATCTAAACTTCATTTGTTTACTTGTTGCCATATCAAAACTGTGTAGAGAAAAAATTGCAGCAAAATTAAAAAAGCCTTGGAAGAGGTTGCCAAAATATAATTTACAACAGGAAAAGTAAAAATTCACACAAAAGTTCATTTTCATCTCTGTTTTTCGTGTTTATTTAAAACGAGCCAAAATCTGTAATATTTTAATCTCCAATCTGTTAGCTAGCACCTTGCATAGACTTTTAGTTCTCAGATAGCGAGCAGGAGTGCCCCTACAGAAAATGAGGGTTCATAGCAAATTCGCCCTCTGATAATTTTCATATGCAAACAAGCTTAGCGGCAAACTTGCAGAAAATTGTTGCCCAAAGGTTGTCGGAGGTTCAACACTACCAGCAAAGAACTTCTGGGAAACATTTGCGGTGAATAAAAAGCTAATTTGCATGTGAAAATAATGAGCAGCAAATTAGCGGCTAGTTTAGATTTTTTTGAGGGTGACTAGCCAGGTTTAAATCCCAGTTCTGCCGACGAAGCACATTGTAACACTGCGTTGTGTTCACAATATATTGATCCACAACACAATATTCTGGTTACTTGCCCAGTCTGTCCATTAAAATACTAATTTCACAGCAATACTATGGAAAAATAAACTGTAAACTGTAACATGCCAGCGACGTTAACCGCTTGGCTCAAAAGTGGAAAAGCGCTGGAAGAAATACAAATTCCAAGTTGGAAGGGCCACCAACAAAGCTGAGTTGGTGGGGCCACTGGCAGACATGTTGTGTGCAACTCTATACATTTTTCTAATCATTTATATAATTGTGACTATAAATGCAAATGAAGAACAACTAAAAACCTGGAAAAAATGGTTAGTGGGCTCCTACCTCAAGAGGTCCAAGAAAGTTTTTTAAAGGGCACCTTTTATGCCCCTTTTCACAAGATGTAATTTAAATCTTTGGTGTCCCCAGAATGTGTCTGTAAAGTTTCAGCTCAAAATACCCTACAGATGATTTATTATACCATGTTGAAAATGGCAATTTTTGGGTGAGAATAAAAACTAGATATTTTTGTGTGTGTGTCTTTAAATGCAAATGAGCTGGTGCTCCCCGCCCTGTATCCAGAATAGGGCAGAGTTTTGACATCTCTGCTTCGAATAACTAGACATCATAAGCAATATGACTTACGGCGAAAATAGTGGTGTTCAGCTCTATATGTTTGAACTGAAGTTAGACACTGATGAGGGAGAGACAATTTTGAGAATGAACCAGGAAGTTTCCGAATGTTTATTTGATCAATTAATGAGTTTTTCAGCAGTTTTGCAATGATGGATGAGCAACACACACACAGAACTGTTACATCATTCGCTATGCGCTATAACGATAATTTTTGTTTCCATCCATCGAGATTTACAGTAACACAGCATACTGTGACAGTCAGATGAACCTATATGCTGCCAAATACAAAATACTGTGCTTTATTTGGCAGAATAATGGAATAATAGCCACATGGCTCTAAACAGCTCTGATCCCCTGAAAAATAATTCATATACATACAATTCTGCCGAGAGAACAAACACGTGGACTACAGCTTCAGTGATGAAGTAAAATCTTGGCCCTGACCATTATGACTGCCTCAGGGATCTTTAATGTTTTGTTGTCTTATGGAGCAGTGCACCATGCGTGTCCAAACATCATTGTTTGAAATGTTTTGAGTTACATCACGTTTATAGTTCATTACCTTACAATCACATCCAAACAGTTTTTTTTTCAGGTACCTAATCTGTATGATGAAAGCAAACGCTGGGGCCTGTCTTGTCCATGTGGGGGTCCAGAAATAAAACTAAAGCCTCATTTCACCATCTGCCTTTAAATGCAATACATTACCAAATTTTGTTTAGAGGTTCTAGCAGCTGGCTATAAACATCCCTTCAACAGCACTCTGTCCTTTTCAACTGAACACTATAGACAGAATTACAGTATGTTTTAGATGGTTTCCCTCATCATGTAATAGGAAAGTGCCGCTTTCACATCTGTCACATCTGTTTAAGAAATGTTTTCCGCATTAATGTGAGAACAAGAACAAAAATGTAATATTGCATGTTCTTAAGAGTGCCAACCCTTGTATATATTGTAAAGAATCCATGGTGGGTGTTAAATGGAATGAATGTCAGAGACATGAAATGAAATAAAAAGCTCAGTTTTTATGACTAGCACAAGTAATAAAGTTAAAACATTACAAAAAATGTAACATACCATGACAATGCAGCTAATCACACACTGCGCATTAGTGTGACCATTGTATGTCAGAGAAGTGCATATTATTGTTGACTGAAGGATACATGTGCATGTCAAACCATGAGCAATATGCAGACTTGCCAAAACTCTATTGTCAATGCAAACACATTTGAGTAGATTTGGACACTTTTGCCAGATTTGTTCCAGAGTACATGTGGATCTGATTGCAACAACTAATAATTTTAAATAAAGTGTCAGCTTTTGGAGGATCAGCAATATGGAATTCTGGATTACAAGGTAAATAAGTTCACACGGCTACACCCTCCTTGAATCCTGGCATGGTATGCTAGCACACATTTCTCAGTAAAGCACATCTAAATCAACCAATGCTGTTTTAGCAAGATCTATTGTTCTGTAAAATGGCCGCCAGATCTCCTTTAAAACACACCCCCATTGTTTGATTTCCTGGAATGTTCCGGAACATGGTCCATGAAGCCACCAATGTTTATGTGTCTTGCAGAATGAGTGTAAAATAAAACAAATGTTTTCAAACAAAAATATTTCAGAATGTGCCATCACCATGTCGTCCGCCAGACACGTCATCATAGTTTTGCAAAACAGTGTGTAAATGATGAATTTCTTTCATTTTTGGACTATTCCTTTTTATTGTTAGCTGTGATCTAAGAAGATGTTGGTCACATGTCACTAATAATATCTTAGACTGTCAACAATTGCACAAAATGGCTTTCACTTAAACACACATGCTGTTTTGCTTTTTTATCAAATGTTTGAAACTATTGCTGGTCTAAATGTCAAAGAAATTAAATTTGCCTTTGATCACATTCTCAACTGTTGACACAAATTATAATTCTAACTTTTGATGCATGTTGGAGGAGACATCAGAGCATTTATCTTCTATCCTGCAGCCACCGCAAAGGGTTGTATAGAAGTAAAGAAACAGCTTCAAATGAAAATCCAAACCGGTGATGAACTGTCCTGGCTAATCCACAATGCAGCACCAAAGAAAAAATACAAAAGAACATGAGTTTGTTTTTTCTGAAGGGTACATTTTATTAGGATTGGATTGGTCTTTGTCCACATTAATCCGGATACACTTGAAAATAGCATTTTTGTTTTAGTAAATGCTCTCTGTCCACACTGCAGTTTTTGAAGCGTTTTCCAAAAGTTGCTTGTCTACACAAAAACATATGAAAACTCTTAAATCCCCTTACTGCGCATGCAAAATATCACAGTTCCATGTACGGTCTGAAGCGCAATTGTCTTCATGTTTCATTGGCGTGCAGCAATTCCAAGTAAACTTTCTGTCACCTTTGAAGGAATGCAATGTGAACATTGTACAAAGAAACATTTATCTTTAACAACGCTATGAAAGTGAATAGCAGGCACAACAATGCCGCTACAACATGGGCAGCCATCTTAAGTCAACCACTTTTTAGCCATCTTGGTTTTGGGTTGAATGGATCCCATGACTGCATCACATGATAACAAATACATCATCTTGATGGTGTTTCCACTTGGGAGAAAGTTTTCGCTGACAAAAACGGTCTCAGTGTGGAAGGAAGGCCAAAATGTAGAGAACAAGATGTTTTCAAATGAAAACGTGTTAGTGTAAGTCTTAGTTAGCATCCATCTGCATTCAGACCAGCATGAACACATGTTGGTAAGCTAGGATCCACCGCAATTGGCAGACTCACCGACAAGAGTCATCTTCAATCATACATTTTTGCATCAGCTCCAACATATTTAACTTCCCCTGTGGTGCGACCTGAAGCATGCCGAGTCATCGGTCTGGGAGGCCCGGGTTCGGATCCTCATTGAAACCAGTAATGATGTTTGCATAAGCCAGCAAAGCTAAAAGAACTCGCTTCACAACTCGCTTTTGGCAACCCTCTGTGGACATTTCACCCGGAAAATGGAGCTCACACGTGCCGATATGCCCAACAACACTTACCGCTTTGGCCACTGAACAAATTTTTATAAGCACAAACCAATTTCAGCTGAAGAAAAGTCAACATATTGTTTGCGATTTCACTGTGAGATCGGTCTGTTCAGACAGGGTTTTGGTCATTCAAGCAGACTCAAGGTAGTTGTTGCTCCTAGTAAGAACACAGTGCCTTTAATCAGACAAATAATTAATCAAAGGTTAGGGCAATGTGTCTTTTTCATAATATATGCTTTGATTGAAAAGATCTGTAATGGCAAAAGAAACAAGAATGTTAAGATATGAGTTAAGAGAGGCTCTCCTCAATGCTCCTGTCCCTTTTTCAACTCATCATTACATGACCAAACTTAATTTTCAAACATGACACTGAAATGCCACTATCAGACCCCACCCTCACTCTGGGATATGTGCCTTTAATCAAGTTGTGGATTTATTCTCAAATCCATTTAGAGAAGTGAAGATTTGGTATGACAAATGGGAACATTGTGTACTGGGAGTATCCTGCAAAAATGGGGCTGGGGCCAGCCCCTCCATGAGATATTAGAAAAAGAATGTAAAGAGGCAGATGTAAGAAAGGCAATGGGAAAATGGGATATTTTTAAAAAGAATTAGAGCATACATGTTCTTTTTGATGAAGATTTCGTAGTTACATAGTTACTAGTATTTCATTGATGGACATTCTGTGCACAAAGTTGAACATTTCCCGCTAATTTCTACAGTGTTTAATTTCTGTACACCATTTAACAGACTACTGCAGCATTATCTGAATGAACTTCAAATTTGTTGTAGACATCTATTATTGTTGAAGCACGGATTTCATTGATTTACTCTTTTCATTGATTTACTCCACCTTATACGTTCATTCACAAGTCACTTATGAAGGCATTTGGATGAAACATGTGTATTTATATATTGGTTAATTTTAATAAAATAAGTATTTTATTAATTATTATGTTTTTCTGGACTTAAACAAGCATTAATATGCATCAAACTTTGTCAATAGTCAAAAGTTTGGCTTCCAAGGCCAATAACTCATAACATACAAGCTGCTGTTGCATGATGCAACCTTGTTAGACATTATATTCTACTGTATGTTTTGGTAGACTGAACTCTTTACATTCAATTAGAATATAATTGAATTAGAACGTTGGAAGTAGAAGCAGATTACTCAAGTTCCCAAATTTCATTGGCAGGTCTTTTCTAAACATACCTCATTGCTTTTTTGTTCATTCCACTTACGCTTCAGATAATGTGGAAAAAACATGAAGCTCCAGCCAGGTGTATTTGTGTGCACCTTGAGTGTTTTCCAATATATGACAGTAAAACTCAGGTAGCACCACATGCTATTGAAATCAAACGCTAATACAGAAGGCCTGGCAGACAGAGGGAAAACCATTTAAACATTAAGAATGTTGCTTAGTGATTTACAAGGTCCCTGAGCTTAGAAAACAACACAGCTCAGACTTTCATATCAACTGTAAGCCTGTGCTTTGTAAAATTCAGAGGGGGGTTGTGAGGAGATTTGTGTACAGCAAATTAACAATAAAGTGGGGTTTCACTACTGCCAGCATTGTGTGTGCATGTGTGTGTGTGATCCTTATGTTCACACCAACCATATAGGGTTTTACTACTGAGTAACTAAGTGGTTTTCTATGAATGTATGCACACCGTCACGCCGCTCAGCATATATCACTGGAGCCCAGTTACGACTCTGGAGGCTGCTCCAATTTCTGCTGCGCCTTGGAGTGCAACTCACATAGTTTTCCATTAAATTAGACTCAAATCATTATCAAAGGACATAGATTATTTAATCTAGCATCACTGGATGATATATTATGTATATGTTTTTCAAATAGCCTACACAATATTTTTTCAGTTACAAATGTCTTGTAGTTTGACAGCTTGAATGAAGCCCATTTAATGCTACAGAGAGAGAGAAATTGTATAACAAACTTTCCAATTTCTAATCGTTCAGTTTGCACAGTTACACTAGTTTCATTCACTAACCTGCAAACTCATTTACTAGGGTGGCCAAACGTCCCATTTTTCGTGGGACAGTCCTGTATTTAGCACTTTTTTTTGTGTCCCATATTTCACCTCTCCTAAAATGTCTCTATCACCTATGCGGCTTTCTCAGTGAGTATTCTAATCATAGGTAGCCAAGGATACAACTCAAACCAATAATATCACACCGTGTTATTTGAAGTACATGATTGGATTATCCGATCACAATCCCCAATCAACAGATGTCCAGCTAGTGAACTGATTGAAGAGTCAGTTTGAAAGAGCAAAATGTCAAAGCATGCATGTACATTTAATGAGGATCTTCAAAAAGAGTTTACATTTCTAAAAAAGGAGTCACAGACAGAGCCTAGTAAATTGAGGTGTGAGACTTTTCCATTGCCCATGGAGGCCGCACAGACATCGCGCAGCATGTTCATACAAAAAAGCATGTGGATGCTGCTAAAAGTGTCACACCAAGTGTTAGCAATTTTTTTTTGTGAAGCAAAGTTCCGAACCTGACATGCAAGTGAAGGAATTTTTGCTTATCATACTGTTGTGCACGGCCATAGATTTACACATTCATGACCTGAGAAAAGTTGCAGGCCAAGCTGGAGGAATTATTCATACTCTCTGACATTAAAAGGTTGTTGGGTGCCCTGGTTGAAGCTGGTGACATGCGAGCGGACGATTTCTTTTGTGCAGTCAGAAACTTTTACTCAGCATCGGTGGATTACCTCCAAAATTGGAGCCTCTCATTGCTGGAGAACCCTTGAGTCACTCACTGTGAGACATCCCAGAGTGGAAAGACATTCAGAGCAGCCTCAAACACTTCAGAACCCCACTCTCAGTTTGACTGAAAAAACCACGCTCTATGATGAGTGGGCTTGCGTGAAAATCATTGTCACTTGTTGCATCAATGAGTGTAACATAAACAAGATGGCCATTTCTGAGAGATGGACAGATGTTTTTCGTGTTCTGGAGAGCAAGACCATCAACTTTGGAGGCTTAGCTAAGGTTGTGGAGTTTGTCTTATGCCTGCCTAGGACATCTGCATCTGTGGAGCATGTGTTCTTTATTAATGAATGCATTATGGACACCAAATAAATCTTGACTCAGTGTAACAGTCATGAAGGCAATGCTTTTCGTACATCTTAATTTTGGACTGGACTGCTCTGCATTTTATGAGAAACTCTAGCGCACACTGAGAAAAACTGCTGCCAGCGAAAAGTACAAGGTGACAATAGTTACAGATGCAGATGCACCCTCTATTTCGCATTGATCAGCACCTAGGTAAGGATACATAAATGTAATTTTAGCTGGGAGGGGGCTGTCCCATTTTCCACAAACATAAATCTGGTCACCCTATCATTAATGTCACTTTGTTCTTTCTTGAAGAAGGGAAAAACCTTGGTAACTTTCGTATGTACATTCTGCCACCTGAACCGCATCGACGTGCCCTGTGTTTGAAACCTTTGCCATGTCCTACCCACGAAGCGGCATGGTGCTTCTCTTCCAGTGCCTGGCTCCCTTTACTGTCTGCTGTATAATATAAAAGGAGTTATTTATAGCCCAATGTCCAAGCTGCTCTTTTCCATACAATGAAAGGGACATGGTGACCACAACTGTCAAGATTTTCATTGTATAATGACTTCAATTATTTGACTCCACACTCATTGTTTGGAAACAATTCACTTTTGTATTCTGCTAAATTCCTCCTTTGGTCTTCAACGGAAAGTGATATAGGTTTAAAATAATATTAGAGAGAGTAACTGACAAAATTTTCATTTGTGGGTGAGCTATCTTTTTAATTTTGTTAGAATGTTTGTTAGACATCCATTCTTCATTAAAGGGTGGTCACACTACACTTCACACTCTGTTCTTTCCCATTTAAAGCATCCGCGTGAGACCAGCAACTCAAGATTATGCAAAGAAATTTTGTATGACACTGTTCAAATTTGGTGAACAATTTGACCTCTTGAAATAGGAAACATATTTCAAAGCTGCATGTTTTTATTGTTGCTGGAAAGTAAATAAACAGTACTTTATAATATTTTGAATATTTTAATATTTATTATTTGTGAAGTTTTATTTACTAAAACCAGAAGCCCTCCGGTTTGACATCATATCCTGGTCTGTTGCGTTGTCCAAAAAGTTTTTGCATGTTCAAAGCCTAGTGTGACCGCACCTTTAGTCTAACTTTACAGTGTGTTATTCTTGGGCTGTTTTATATGCTCACGGCCAGTGAAACCCATCATCAAAGCACTTGTCCTGATGATGATATTGGCTGAGCATACCTCCTCTTTTTCTAGCCTGAGTCCTTGCAGCCTCAAGAGCTCCAGGGACAGGAAGCTGAGCCCCAGGCTAGCAGGATAGGAAACCCAATCTAGAGCTCCTGATTTTTGGAAGGCTAAGTCAGCTTGCTAGGCCAGAGGCTGAGCTGAACTCAGGAGCTCTCCGTCAACAGGATCCAAAGGTTGGAATGGTTGCGTTGCAATCCCAGCCGTTAACATAGTGAAAGGGTATTGAGGCAGCTCTGATCGTATTGGGGGCGGCTTTTAGGCAAAGGTGCTGAAATACATCCAGTCACCTCTGGAGCTTTGAGTTGAAAGCCCTTTCTGCTACAGAGATTAGCGTTGATAGTTGTCATAATGTTTAAGTCTGTGAGACAGTGGGAGGATACATCACTCAAAGGTTTAGTAGAGTGGGCTAACCAGAATATTTGGTCTGGAGGCTTTGCTTTCATATTATAGTCATTAGTGCTCCTAGTCTCCTTGCCATTTTTTATGTCTCTCATTTTCTAGCAAATAGTGTCTAGTTCAATCTTACCACTTATTATTCAAGTGACAACTTTCACATTGATCTGATTTACACAATCACAAACGCTCAGCACTTAAAGAGATAGTTCACCCAAAAATTTAATTTCTCTCATCATTGACCCTCATGCCATCCAAGATGTGTATGACTTTCTTTCTTCTACTGGACACAAACAACAATTTTTAGAAGAATGTTTCAGCTCTGTTGGTCCTCACAATGCATGTGAATGGGTACCAAAATTTTTAAGCTCCAAAAGCATATAAAGGCAGTATAAAAGATATCAATAAGACTCCAGTTTCCCTCTTGCTTGTGAAATGGGTGGTGTGTGTGACATTGGTGACTGGTGTGCCAGGGCGGCGTATTAAGGACGGGTTAAATGGAAGAGCTGAGGGCTATCGGCCCGATGGTGGGAATGCAGATTGATTTTGGTCTCGAGGTATGAGGCTATTCGCCCCGGGTGACCAGTTTATAACCCTGGATCGCTCTGGACCGATAGTGGAAAAGTGGCTAATGAGAGTCTGGTCTGGGACAATGTTAAACAATAAAACTTATGTACATGAATGGCATTTAAAAATTAATAAAAATAAATTATGTACATCTGGTAAAAAGTGTACAAGTCTATTTTAATGTGATGAAATTACAAACGTTGTTTGTTGTTATTAAAACAGAAAGTTAAAAGATGTTCAAAATCAACTCCTGGGACATGGAAGTGCACCTTATTGAAGAAACACCAATATAGCCTTTTCATTCATGCACACAAGACTATGTTAAACTACTTCTGTTTGTTTGATATCAACATGAAGAGACACAGATAATAAGCAGCACATCCAAACTAAAATAACTGTCAATCCATCTCAAAATATCATGTTTTTGCTAAGAAAATGTGGGAGAAATGGTGCTTTTTTATGCCTAATCAACATGCAGTAACACAACATATTTCAATGCCAGGTGTAAACCAGGGATTACATAAATCCTTGCATGCCTGGTTTAGGATTCCCTTGTGAGGCCAGTGCAACTGCACTACAGATTTTATATATGTATTACAATGCTCCATCTTGTTTACTTTAAATTATTTTAAATAAGTCTTCCTTGTATAATTGCTGGGAATTTATGCTGTCATTCACACACCATCACACACCAAAGATGAAGCAAACAAGTTCCTGTCAAGACATTGAAACAAAGTTATCAATTTACTTTGATGTCCTATTCTGAACTACATCACTGAGAGGCTTGTCTAGTTTGAGAAATCTTAAATAAACTGTTAATTTTCAGACCAGTTACAAAAGTTTTGAAAGTACATATAATACCATGAACAATGGGTCTGTTTTGACAGACAGACTCCAAATTAGTCATAGGGCTTATTGTAAAAACAGGTTCACATAAAAAAAAATCTAACTCCTTTGGCAGTTGCTTTTCTCCTAATCTGTGTTGTTATGGATGGGCGAGGAGAGGATATAGATAAAATGTCTGAGCTGGAGCCAGGGCTGAGGTATGACATGGCATGGAAATCAATGCCAGGTTTAGGGTCTATGACAAACATGCATTTTCCGCTCTGATAGCAAAAGCAGTGGGAACTTCCTGCCAGAGCAGCGTTCACAGCCACCATGTAATTCCTGTGAGCTCAGCATTAAACAGCCACTCACAGCAAAGAGGAATTTACACAAACACACACATACACACATTTCTGTGCACACATCGCTACTACATGCTGAAAACCCAATTAGCAGGCTAAGAACGATATGGTAAAACATAGGGATGTCCAGATATTTACAGAATAATTCACCCATCCTTAAAGCTTGAAATTTGTAAATGTGTGCTGCAAACTCACTGCTGAACCACCACAGTATGATGCATCATATGAGAAATTAACTAGGTAGTCACAACTTTTTCCAGAATCCTTAGTAACTATGTCGCACATCCATTATTTTAACCACGTTGGTTCAAAAATGAAGAGCTGTCATTCATGACGTTAGGCAGGATGTGGAGTAATAACTTCTGCGGATATGAAAATATAAAAGCTAATTGAAATGTACTCCAGAAGGCTATTTAATGCGAAAAAAGTCACTGAAAACACAAATCTGTCATGCACTGTGTAAAACAACAGATATAATGCTGCAGTCGTGGGGTTTCCCCTTACTTCAGACTTCAGGGTTCCCCTGATGCACATCTGCACTCTTCAAAATTATATAAGAACTACACTTACCTGTATGCGTTTACATGGACACTTTAGCAGTGTTCTCTGACAGAAAGTGTTTTCTGAACAGCCTTTAATCCCTTAAATTGTTTACACTTGTGTTTACAATATGTTTAGATCGCCACTTTTTTAGTAAGCCATTTTTTTAAGTGTATGTTAATGTTTCAATGTCTTGACAGAATGAAAGATGTGTAATAAAAGATATAGAAGCCTCAGTGAAGTGAAATTATGTCCACACAGCAAACTAACAATGAAATATGCTTCTAACCACAGGTAAAAAGCTGTAGTTCCGGGAATACTTTGGGAAACACCAAATTGCTGAACTATGTTGGTAAAGATGGAACATGCGACTATAGTTGGCTAATGCTTATGGGAAACGTCTCGGGTTATGACTATAACCCTTGTTCCCTGAGAAGGGGACGAGACACTGCGTCGTTGAAAACGACTCTTTGGGGAACGCTCCTTAGCGTGCGCCTCTGAATTATGAATGAAACTATTCCAATCTTGATTGGTGTTGCGTCATGACGTAACATGTGACGGCATAACCGGATGCATAAAAGTGACGCCGGCACACAAACACATTAGCCTAGCGATGAAGCAAGCCGCTCTCAGGCATTGAGGGGCGTGGCAGGACGACGCAGTGTCTTGTTCCCTTCTCAGGGAACAAGGGTTATAGTCATAACCCAAGACGTTCCCTTCTGAGGGAACTCGCACTGCGTCGTTGAAAACGACTCTTTGGGGAACGAATGCCCACTAGGCCACGCACCGAAAAAAGGCCTGCCCTAGAGTGAAACTGAACTCAGGCACTCAGCTAGGACGAGAGCACACGTGCGCCAGGCGTACTAGGGAGGTGCAGACTATAGAACCTGATGAAAGTGTGCGGGGTAGCCCAACCGGCTGCCTCACAGATCTCCTGGAGGGGTACTCCCGATAAGAGAGCCCTAGAGGACGGCATGCCTCTAGTTGAATGAGCCCTTATGGCCAAAGGTGAAGGAAAATTGCGCACCTTGTAGGCCGAGATAATAGCCTGAACAATCCAATTACTAATGGTTTGTTTCGAGGCAGGGAGCCCCTTCTTAGGTGACCCAAAACACACTAACAGTTGGTCCGACCTCCTCCAAGAAGAGGACCTCTCGAGGTAAACGCTCAAAGCTCTGACAGGGCAGAGCAAATGGAGCCTCTCTTCTTCTGCCGACACATGAGGTGGAGGATGAAAAGCCTGCAGGACCGTAGACCGTGCCGTGTTAGAAGGCACCTTAGGCACATAGCCAGGTCTCGGGTGCAAAATGGCTTTAACTCCGCCAGGGGCGAACTCCAAGCAAGCTGGTGTTACTGCCAGGGCTTGAAGATCTCCCACCCTCTTTAGAGAGGTAATAGCTAAGAGAAAAGCCATCTTGAACATCAGGTCCTTGGGCGAAGCCGACTGAAGGGGTTCGAAGGGGGCCAGGGATAACCCTTCAAGAACCACCGCCAGGTCCCAGGCAGGAACCCTGGACCTGGTTGTCGGTCTCATCCTCCATGTACCACGGAGAAGACGAATGACCAGCTGGTGCCTCCCCAGAGGCCCATCACTCAGTGGTGCATGGAAAGCCGAAATGGCCACCAAGTACACCTTAAGTGTGGAAGGGGAGAGACCCGCAGAGAAACGATCTTGAAGAAACTGCAGAACTGAAGCCACCGGGCAGTTGACTGGATCTACTTCATGTTCTCTACACCAAGTGGAGAACACATTCCACTTGAGGCCATATAATCTCCTAGTAGATGGAGCCCTAGAGTTAAGTATGGTTTCAACCACCCCCGCTGATAGACCAGCATTTAGGTACTGAACCCCCTCAGGGGCCAGACCCACAGTTTCCACAGCTCTGGACGAGGGTGGAAAACTGTGCCCCCTGCCTGAGACAACAAATCCCTCCTCAGAGGAATCTGCCATGGCGGAGCTATCAGGAGTGAAATTATGTCTGAGAACCATACTCGGGCCGGCCACATCGGGGCAACCATGCCCTCTTGGCGGACCCTTTCCAGGACTCCCGGGAGCAGAGCGATCGGGGGAAATGCATACAGGCGAAGCCTCGGCCAAGCCTGTACCATGGCGTCCAACCCCAGTGGGGCTGGATGTGAGAGGGAGAACCAAAGTGGACAGTGGGACGTCTCTCGAGACGCGAATAGATCCACTTCCGATGGTCCAAATTTGTCCCAAATCAACTTCACCACCTCTGGATGAAGTCTCCATTCCCTGAGCCTCAGCCCCTGCCTCGACAGGATGTCTGCTCCCTGATTCTGAACCCCCCGGAATATACATTGCTCTGATAGACAGTATTTTCCCTTGGGACCAAAGAATTATTTGATGCGCCAGTCTGCACAGAGGGCGCGATCTGAGTCCCCCTTGTCGGTTCAGATAAGCTACCACTGATGTATTGTCCGAACGTACTAGGACATGGTAACCTTTGATGACTGGAAGGAAGCTCCTCAGAGCCCTGAACACAGCCAACATCTCTAGACAGTTTATGTGCCAAGAATGATGATGGTCCTGCCACAGACCCCTGGCAAAGTGGCCGTCCATGACCGCGCCCCAGCCAGTGAGGGAGGCATCTGTCGAAACGTTTTTCCGGCGACATGACGCTCCCAACACTGGTCCTTGGGACAGGAACCAAGGTTTCTTCCATATTAGCAGAGAACGAAGGCATCTGCGCGTTACTGTGATTATACGAAATGGATTTCCCTTGGGGGAAAACCCCTTGGCTTTCAGCCACCACTGGAGGGGCCTCATGTGTAGAAGGCCCAAAGGTATAATGTTGGATGCCGCTGCCATGAGGCCCAGCAGTCTTTGAAATCGCTTTACAGTGATGGCCTGGCCTAGCTTTAACCCGGACACCATCGCCATAAGGGACTCGATGCGTGCAGGAGACATGCGTGCCTGCATCGTAACCGAGTTCCACACAACACCCAGAAACGTTGTGCACTGGGATGGTCGACACAGTTCTCGTGACCACAATTGATGTGTGTTTTTTATTTTTTGACACGAATGGCACGGTGTGCGTTCGCTGGAAATTGATGTGGCCTGAAGCGTCAGAGACGGCGGGAAACCGACACCGATTCCCTGAGAACCTCGGTTGCTCTGCAGCGGTGGGGGACAGCCCTCCGAGGTTCTACCACCCTGGTTAGGACCTCTTTCCCGAAGCCCTCCTAGCCTTAAGGACGTCCCTCAGGTCGCCCCTCTGGCTGGAGGGCTTCCGCTGGGAGCGTTTCCTCTGTTGCCAAGCTCCTGGAGGAGGGGCTCTAGAGGAAACGCTCTCCTTTTGCTCTGCGCGGTGCAAGGAGCTGACTGAAGGCTGGGGCTGATCTGCTTGCCCCACCCTACTTGATTTAGACTTTGCCCTACGGGGGAGGAACTGCTTGAACGCCGCAGATTGTTTCCTCGCCTCCTGAAACCTGTCGACGACCGATGTAACGGCGTCGCTGAACAGGCCAGAGGGCGAGAGCGGAGCATAAAGCAGAAAAGCTTTATCTTTTTCTTTTATGCCCGACAAATTTAGCCACAGATGCCTCTCCGTGGCCACCATAGCTGCCATAGAGCAGCCAATAGCGTGGGCCGTCTCTTTAGTGGCCCGGAGAGACAGATCTGTGGCTCTGCGCAACTCTGCGATATCTTCGGGAGTTGGCCTCTCCCCCTCGTCTAAATCTTTCAGGAGGTCGGCCTGGTACGCCTGCAAAAATCGCCATTGAGTGCAGGCATGAACCAGCCCGACCTGCCGCCATGTAAGCCCTGCTTATTAATGCAGATGTATCTCTGCAGGGCTTACTAGGCATCGCCGGGGTTTTAAGGGAAGATGCCGACTCAGGAGAGAGGTAACCGGCTAAAGCCTCCTCCACACCAGGCATCTTCCCATAGCCCATATCCCGTGCCCCAAAAACATCGCTGTAATCAACCACACTGGGGCTGGAGACACGGGACGAATGTGGTTTATCCCACGATCTCGAGATCTCTTTGTGGAGATCAGGGAAAAACGGCAAACCCCGGCGCTGGGGTTGTGATGTGTGCCGCAGGAAACACTCGTCTAATTTGCTTCCGACCAGCATTCCCTGCTCATTTTGTGGCCAGCTAATGTTAAGTCTGGCCACGGCACGCGTCACAACCTCAACCAGCTCCTCATAAGCGTGGCCGAGAACAGGCGTGCTTGACTCACGGTCGTCCGCATCAATGCTGAGCATATCCACTTCCTCGGAAGCAGAGAGCTCAAGCATTGGGACCTGATCGTGGGCAGAAGAAGCGGTGACGCGGGCTTCTGCACCACTCACATTAGGCTCGGGATCCTCAAACGAAGAATGAGAAAGTGCCGTAGCAGTCTCATTCTCATCTGCAAGATCCCGCTGCAAACCCTACGATCTCAACCGCCGCGCTGCCTCAACAGACGCAGGACCAGATCCGTGGGGAACGCGAGCCTGACCGTGCTCATCAAAGCACGCCAACTGGGAGCGCAGCACTCTCATGGGTAGTGCTTCACAACTTTCACAGGCAGATCCCTCGAGAGCTGCCTGTGCGTGCTGCGCTCCCAAACAGTTCACACATAAGCGTGCGTGTCCCTACCCATAATGAAACGAGGGCAGGGGTGCACGCACTTCTTGAACTGCTCGGTGGCCATAAGATTTTTAAATCAGACAAACAACACCAAATAAGACAAACAATAGACATAGAGCGCTTGCTGAAGAGCGAAAGCTAATGTGTTTGTGTGCCGGCGTCACTTTTATGCATCCGGTTATGCCGTCACATGTTACGTCATGACGCAACACCAATCAAGATTGGAATAGTTTCATTCATAATTCAGAGGCGCACGCTAAGGAGCGTTCCCCAAAGAGTCGTTTTCAACGACGCAGTGCGAGTTCCCTCGGAAGGGAACACACCACTTTTTCCATTTTACTATTTGATGCATAAGGAAAAGAGCTGATTAGTCATGATTTCAATTTGTAATTTCAAATGGTTTTTAAAGTAATATCCTGGCTTCAAAAAGTTAGCAAGTTAAGTTAACAAGTTAAACTCAATTGACAGCATTATTGAAAAAAATTACCACAAACATTTTTTGACATGACCTTCCTTTTCTTGAAAAAAGTAAAAATGGATGTTACAGTGAGGCACTTACAATGTAACAGCCAACCAGCTAAACAGAGACTGCCATCTTGTCAGTAGCTGAAGCCCTGCGACTGGCGAGAGCTAATTCCAAATCATCCGTCCTCATCCTCCTTGACTTGTCAGCGGTTTTTGACACAGTGAACCACAAGATCCTCCTGTCCACACTCTATGACCTGGGCATTACAGGAACTGCACTTGGATGGTTTGAGTCATACCTCATTGGCAGATCTTTCAAGGTCTCCTGGAGAGGCGAGGTTTCCAAGTCACACCTGCTAACCACTGGTGTTCCTCAAGGATCAGTGCTTGGACTCCTGCTGTTCTCAATGTACACAACATCACTTGGACCCTACTGTCTCAGCTCGTATCTCTATATGCCTCTCGGACATTTCGCCCTGGTTGAAGGAATGCCACCTTCAGCTCAACCTTGCCAAGACAGAACTCCTTGTGATCCCAGCCAACCCATCTGTTGTCCACAACCTCACTATTCATCTTGGTTCAATTACACATAAACCAACCAGAACAGATCATCCACTGCCCAACCTTGTAGATTCACACTTTTAACATCAGGAAAACGAGAACTTTTCTGTCTGAATATGTTGCAAAGCTTCTTGTCCAAGCTCTGGTCACTTCAAGGCTGGACTGCTGTATTGCTTTGTTGGCTGTCATACCAGCTAACACAATTAAGCCACTGCAGAAAGTCCAGAATGCAGCAGCTCCTCTGGTCTTCATTCAGGCAAAAAGGGCTTATGTCACTCCACTCTTGATTTCACTCCACTCCACTTGTTTTCCTCTATTCTGTCCTGCATTAGTCACTGTTGGAAGGAGACTGGCATTTAAGGTTGTAAGTTTTTCAGGGTGTACAGATCATAGGTAGAGGGGTGAAATTGGAACCAAGTGTTTTCTTTTGCTCCATTTGACAGAGTGTAATTGAAGCCTGGTAAGCAATCAGTGTGTCTAACAAGCTTACTTCTGTTATTCTGATCTCTGCTTGGTTGAAAAACTGGCAAAGAACAACCACGTACCCCCTACTATGAGTCTTTTGTCACAAAGGCCTTTAGTATTGTTCTGGATCTTCCAAGAGAAACAAAGATGACAAACAGCTGTGTAACATTATTACAGGCCACCACATAAAGGGTCACAATGCCTAAATGAATGAACGAAACTTGGTTCATTAAAAACTGATGTTCCTTATAACTATAATGTCAGACCCTCTGGTTCCCAACTTTAAGAACAGCTATTACACAACAAAAGAGCAATATGCTGCCAGAACTACAATTCTATGCTTCATTACAGAGGATTTCAAAACAATGTCAGGTTAAAGCTGAAATAATTCCAAGAAACAGGTCCAAGGACTGGGCATGTAGGAAAACAAATTATATATGAATGACGTTTTAAATAAAACTAAACCATATTGCAGAATTAATTGCATGTGTTGCCTGTTAAACAAAGCTGGTTACAAGCGAGCTGCAGTATATTGATGACTAAAGCATTAAATCACTTCCTTGGTCTGGGTTATTACACAGGCAATCTCTATATTGAGTAATTAGCAATGTCCATTAGATCAGTGTTGCTGTTCATTTTCTGACAATAATTAGTTACGTGAAGAACTGGGAACAATTTCAATTTAGATAATGGGTTAAATAACTTCAGTTAAAAAAAATAAAAATAAAAATAAAAAAAATTAACCTCTGTAATGACTAATATTAGTCATAACAAAAAAAAAAAAAACTTTAAATGCACATCCACATACAAAAGCAAACCTATAAGCTACACTAAAATAACCCACAGAAAATGTTCGGCCAAATGTGCAAAGTGGATAAGGCATCAAGCGAGTGATTTTTATTCCAGGCCTTATTTAGAGTTGGAATTTAGTAGAGGTTCAGGGGTCATCAAACTGAGCCCAACCTCCACTGCATCACTGTTTGTTCAGAGTAAAAATAGCAAAAGCTAGAGCAGCTAAATGACGATTTATAGTCCAAGGGGTTGTTTGCAATCACCTAGGGCTCCATAATACATAATTCTCCAAAAATGATTCCCCTACCTCAGCTGGACAGGGAAAAATCTGATCATATCCAATAAGTTATGTATATGAGTCACAAAGGTTCAGAAGATTGATGAATGCTTCCTCAAAGGGTATATATATATATATATATATATATATATATATATATATATATATATATATATATATTTTTTTTTTTTTTTTTTTTAATCCTACAGCACATTCCCACACTCTCATCTGGTAAAATGTTTTTACCTAATTTCAAATTTGTTCCAAAATAAATATAGTTTTCCCCCTTGGAATGATTCTGAAACAATGCATGTCCAAAGAAATGAAAAAGTAGCGTGGGAACTTTGACTCTCTTTCTCAGCATGCACCCACATAAAACTATAAAGAACATCACTCAACCTTTTTTTTTTTTCAACAAATAAAACATTAATATTGCAACCTCTGACCAGGATATCTGCTTTGTCATAAGACCAAGATGTTGCTGATACAATTAGCCTGATACCCGACTTTCAACTGAACTACTACTTTGCACAAAACAGTTATTGCCCTTACAAAAAACTACTGTAGCAGTACAATGGTCTACTTATGGAATCAGATGGTAATTTGATGTACTGTATAGTAATGATTACCATATTCATATACAGTACCATGGAATTTACCAAGTAATACTTGGAGAGAGTTATATGTTAGCTAGGACTGTCATGATTATGAAATTTGGCTGGTGATTATTATATATATTATATAAAAAAATATATTTATGTAGTAAAATATTTCCAAATACTTAAAATATGTCTCTCTTTTTGGTCAACTTTAGTGTTGGTCCATTTTACATTTACATTGTTGTTTTTGGAACCCAGCCAACCTGAATAGCTAATATATTATATTTTATAACAGAGGTCTGTTGAATGCTTGATTCTGATTGGTTGACGAATGTTCTAAGGTGTGCAATCATTTTTCAAGTAATCGCACAGATATGAAGTAGTTCCAGGTCTTGACCCCATTGCGGTTCCATATATTTTCACCAAATTATTTCAGTTATTTCAAAGAGTCTTACAGGCGACCACAACAAAATAACCAGTTAAAACAAAGACATTGATTAAGTACATCAGATAAGAATTACAAACAACATAATTTTTTAAAATATCGATTGAAAAGCATCCTTGGGCTCCCTCTCTGTCTATCTCTCTCTTTCCCTCTCGTCTCATATATACACACACACACATACACACACACACACACACACACAAACAAACAAACCTTACATGTTACCACAGCAAAATAACCATATAAACAAAGACATTGGTTAAAGTAAATCGGTTAAGAACGACAAACAATTTCTATAATAACCTACATTTATTAAAATTTTGCACACCCGAGGTGCAACAGTTACTCTTGTGAGTGGAACTACTTTCTTCCACCATGGAAGCATCTTTCTATGATACAGATCAAGCATGTGTTGCTAGTTCGAAAACGTCACTTTAGAACTAGCATCGGAGGAATAATAAAGCACTGCTTTACTGGAGCACTTGATTAGTAAGTTAGTGCATTTGTGCATGTGTGAGTTTGTTTTGAAGGATCGATAGACAGAAGGTCAGAAACTGAGAGAGATCGCCTGTGGGTTTACCTTTATTTGTGGCAGCTTTCGTCAGAAGTAACATCACTTCAAAATGTTACTTTTGCAATATGCACTTCTCAGCAAAACGCTTCACATATTAAAAGTTATTTTGGATCATAGAAAATATTGTATTGATAGTTTCTATGGGGGGACTGCGGCTCTATTTGTTGGTCGCAACACAAGTCTCAAAGTGTGTGTGTGTATGTGCGTGCATGGGCATGCTTGCGTATGTATGTGCGTGAGCTTTTCAACCGAAATTGTAATAAATGTAGAATTATAGACATTGTTTGACATTCTTATCCGATGTACTTAACCAGTGTCTTTGTTTTAATTTGTTATTTTGTTGTGGTAGCCTGTAGGGCTCTTAGAAATAACTGAAATAATTTGGCAAAGTGATATGGAACTGTTATGCGGTCAAGAACTGGAAATATTCATAGCTGTGCATTTACATGAAACATTAATGCAAACATCACTCTGCTCCAACAAAGCTCTCCAGATGATTCTGAACAGTGAGGAAGAATTCTAATTTTCCTCAGAAGTAGATTGTGACTCTGATGAGAAACGCTTGCACTTTAAATATCGACTTGATTCAGCAGAGGATATAATTTCTGATAATAATTTTTTCTATTCTTTTCATTGGTTACATGGTTGTGATAATAAGGTAAAACAGGCAAAAGCTCTGCAGGGTAAATGCTCTTTTGATTTAATTTTCTCTCAAAACACTAAATAGCATAATTTTTATTCCATACTATATATTATTCCAATCACAATGGAGGTTTATTTGTTTATAGAATACTTTGAACAATGAAATGTCAAATTGAAATGAACAAGAAATGAGGCAGCCTTTCTAAAGTTCTCTTTTGAACAAACATTACTCATTTGTTACTCTAACAAGCATTTGTTACTCTTAATGCATATTTTTGTCTCAAACATATTTGCAATATTTGACAATTGTTTTTTGTAATAGTTATATAAATTATATTGTGAACTATGTTGTCAATAATAATAAGAAACATTCTTTCTTCAGTCTTCTCACAGTAGCATTACACACTGAGCCCCATTAGGGGGTGGACCATTATCACTCTAGGTGTGAAATATATCAATATTCATGACCATTGATATTCCCTTGCATACAGCATTTCTAAAACAAAATGTGTTTTACAAAAGTTAAATCAATTTAGTATTTTATTTGAATGAATGGACAGGATGGTTTTCACAACAATGTGTAGCAAAGGCTCTGGTCTACAAAATTCAGCACTCAAAAGGTCTTGTGAAAAACATTTTAGTATGTGTTTTATGGCCCTATATCAATGTCCTTATTTGTATTTTTACTAACCAAGTTTAAAGTTGTTTTTCTAAAAAAAAAAAAAATGAGTACAAACATGTCGCTCACATATCATTGTAACAAAATTTGTGCTGAATACATTGCAATGAGTCTTTTGCAATTAATATGGTGAAAGTAGCTGAAATAAGCACAAACCTTTCTTCCGGAAGTGCATGACGAGCTGACGGAGGGCACCTTTTACTGCCCAAAGCCGATCTCCTTGCTCATCCGCTCTCACTACCCTCGACGGCGGGGCAGTCCATGGGTACACGGAGGTCCCCCAGATGGACAAAGTGGTTGTGGTGCGCCTGTGGACCAAACCTGGTAGAGATGCGGGATACTGAAAAAGCTGAGGGCGTCCCCCTGTGGCTGTAAAAGTTCAAGCTTCTCCGCCCCAACCCGGCCCCAGCTCTCGGCCCCAGCATAGAGCTCCATGCAGGAATCTGACGCCCCCGTCTCATGACCCCCTTCGTGGACCTGTAAGGCTCCCAAGCGTTCCTGAGACGATCGACTCAGGGAGCAATATGGCCGCTACGGAGCTGGCCTCTAGACCACTCCATCCCCCGGTGGAGGGCCGGCAGGGAAACCTTTTACCACACCCTGACCGGGCTGTGGTACCCAAAGGAGCAGCTTCCTCACTCCTTGATTCACCTAACCGTTGTCCACACACACCGTTCTCACGGCAGTCTGGTGCCAGACACCTACAGTCACAGCACCATGGACGCAGTCCCCTCCACGCCTTCTGCTGTAGAGTCCCAGCAGGCTGGTTTTGACGAGTCTAGAGGACGCCTCCACAAGACCTTCTGCTCAGTCACTTTCCCAGCCCCAGCTGGGTACATGGACAAGGTAAGTGCTTTCAGTTTTCCCTCAGCACAACTGTCTCGAGACGCAATTTTGCTCACCAACCTAATATTACCTGCTCCTCTCCGCTGCGAAGCCCCACCAGGTACGTCAACCATGATCATCCCTCTAGTGCCCCCCGCTCGGAGCTTGGACGGGTCGATTACGCTTTCCATCCCATCACGCTGACTGACCAGGACCATCTGACTCGGCTACGTGATTCAGTCCGCCAGGAGCCCGTTTCAGTGGCATCAGCTTCACTTCGGTGCATGGTGAGAACGCCAACACCCTGCAAGCAGAAATTGCAACCCTTTTATACAAGGACACGATAGAGCCTGTCCCACCAGCCGAGATGAAGAAGGCTTTCTATGGCCCTCACTTCATCGTACCCAAGAAAGAAGGTGGGTTGCGGCCAATCTTGGACCTGCGAGTTCTGAGGCCTTACACAGATTGCCGTTCAAGACGCTCGTGCAGAAACTTATTCTAACGTGCATTTAGCATCGAGGTTGGTTCACAGCGGTAGACCTGAAGGATGCATAATTTCACATTTCAATTTTGCCTAGACACAGACCCGTCCAACGGCTTGCGTCCGGTGGCCCGTCGTACTAGTACCAGGTCCTTCCCTTCGGCTCGTCCCTGTCCCCTCGCGCCTTCACGAAGGTCGCAGAGGCAGCCCTTGCCCCGTTAGAAGTGAGGAATCCGCATACTCAATTACCTTGATGACTGGCTGATTCTAGCTCATTCTCGAGAGCTAACTACTCAGCCACCTAGGGCTTCAGGTCAACAAGGAAAAGAGCAAGCTCATCCTGGTTCAGAGCATCTCTTTTCTCGTAATGGAGTTCGACTCAGTCTCAATGACAGCGTGCCTCACAAGCGTGAGCATGCAGCCTGTGCTGAACTGCCTAAGTTCATTCAGACAAGGCACAGCGTTTCCATTGTGGAAGTTCCAGAGGCTCCAGGGGCAAATGGCATCCTCAGCGGCACGCCTTGGGTTGATGCATATGAGAACGCTTCAGCAATGGCTTCAGATTCGTGTCCCGAGATGAGAATGGCACCACAGCATCTACCGTGTGGCCATCACCCTTCTCTGCTGTCAGCTATTCAGCCCCTGGACAGACCTCTGTTCTCTGAGGACAGGAGTCCCCCTACAGCAGGTGTCCAGATGCATCATGGTAGATGCCTCGAATCTGGGCTATAGATACAATAAGATAAGAAGGTTTTTTTTTCTTTGCTACAGTCACCTTTAGCTTGCTTCCTGAGGGCTTTAAGACTAAGGCATGATTTTCTACAAAGCTTCTTTGAAACTATGTGTACTGTTAAAAGTGCTATTTAAATTAAAATGACTTGAATATAGACAAACACAATTTTCTGGCCATGGTTCTCAGCAGGAAACCGATGGAGTGCGTACTCCAGGTAGGGAAGGAGGTATTGCCCCAAGTGAAGGAGTTCAAGTACCTCGGGGTCTTGTTCACGAGTGAGGGGACAATGGAGCGGGAGGTTGGCCGGAGAATCGGGGCAGCGGGGGCGGTATTGCACTCGCTCTATCGCACTGTTGTCATGAAAGAGAGCTGAGCCGAAGGCAAAGCTCTCGATCTACCGGTCAATTTTTGTTCCTACCCTCACCTATGGTCATGAAGGCTGGGTCATGACCGAAAGAACTAATTCGCGAGTACAAGTGGCCGAAATGGGCTTCCTCAGAAGGGTGGCGGGCTTCTCCCTTAGAGATAGGGTGAGGAGCTCAGTCATCCGTGAGGAGCTCAGAGTAGAGCCGCTGCTCCTTTGCGTCGAAAGGAGTCAGTTGAGGTGGTTTGGGCATCTGGTAAGGATGCCCCCTGGCCGCCTCCCTAGGGAGGTGTTTCAGGCACGTCCAGCTGGGAGGAGGCCTCGGGGAAGACCCAGGATTAGGTGGAGAGATTACATCTCCAAACTGGCCTGGGAACGCCTCGGGGTCCCCCAGTCAGAGCTGGTTAATGTGGCTCGGGATAGGGAAGTTTGGGGCCCCCTGCTGGAGCAGCTGCCGCCGCGACCCGACTTTGGATAAGTGGTTGAAGATGGATGGATGGATGGACAATTTTCTCATGAAAAACATGAAAATTGTGAGTTTTTCTCATAGCAATATGCTGACAAATGCATTGCTGTTGTTTAAGTTACTTTATTATAGAGCTTTGCTTTGTGTTGCCAGTGTCAGACACTGTTGTGTCACTTAAGGTTTAAAATACATTTATGTCGAATTCTTGAAAACAATGTGGGCATCTATTTTCATTTTTTATTATCATGTCATATTGTATAGTGTGGTTTCTGCATCTTATCGTATTGTATCAGGAAATTTGTGCATGGTTACCAGGGTTGGGAGGGTTAATGATTACAGAATACATGTTGTAAAATATTATCTATAATCAGAAATATAATCTAATGTATTTCATTAGATTACTCAAGGTCAGTAACAACCAGATTTTTTCACTTATTTTGACTTTAAAAACTCTGCCAGTACAGTAAGACAAAATACACATGTTAAAAATACATTCTCTAAAAACCCTAAAAATCTTATGCAGTGTTGTTTCTAAATCATTAATCGTTTTAAGGATTTTTAGATATTTTTACAGGAAAACAATAAAAAAATTACTATCAAGAATAAGATTTTTGTCCTAATATCAAAGATCTTACTAGAAAAAAGAAATTATGATCCAATGTGAATTTTCTTGATAACAAAATTTTATCGTATCTGACAAATACTTTGCGTAAAGCTGATAATTTACACAATGTTTATTTCTATTTCTTGTACTCCAAACTTACTTCAAACTTACTTCTTTGTCTGCTAGTATGAATGTAATCTGAAAGGACTAAATATTAAATTAAACAAATGACACTAAAATGCAAAGTAATCTCTTCAGTTATCAAAATTCTTTTGGAATGTAACCGTATTCTAATTACCAATGATTTAAATTGTAACTGTTGTGGAATACAGTTACTTTATACTTATATATTGTATTTTAAATACGTATTCCCGTTACTTGAATTTCGTTACTCCCCGACCCTGATCATTAGATGCTTACAGCTCGGTACGTGCATCAGGGTCCTTCAGAAGTGGTTCATCTTTTTAGGTGAAGTTAATTTGGAGAGCTCACCTCACATAACACCATAAAATGAGACGTAACAACACAATATTAATGGAATTTATATATTCACTGAGTATTCCCTTATTTGGACAGTTAAATGTGATTTGAATTTGAATAATCATGGATAGATCAAATAACCATGATCAGACGATTATTTAATTTTCGCGACAGGCCTAATGTTTGCATTCCTATTTATCTTAAAAGGCAATTGCTTGGTTAGCGCATGCAGACCAGGAAGTACACAACATGTATACTGCCAAAAAACATAAAAGGTATAAATTCCATGTGACTAATGGCAACGCTGATTGGATGAGGCAAAAATGTCAGATGAAGGAATGCCGCTTGTCAGTAATTTTGTAATAATGGTACATTACATTTCTGAAGCCACTCATCCACACTAGAACACCATTTTCCCTTTCCTCCACTTTCCAAAAAGCATACTCTGGAAAATGATGACATTAAAAATCGGATTAGTGTGAATGTGGCTTTAGACTCTGTTTTCGGGTACAATGGTATGTCACTGTACTGGTAGATGATCTTGAGTGTCCAAAATCAGTTTTCATTGACACCCGTATATGGAGACCTGCATGCCCTAAATCAGTTTTCACTGACACCCATATATGGAGACCTGCAGAGAAGATTGATGAATGCTTTTTAAAAGAGCCCTGTGTGAGTGTGTTTGCCAGTGTGCATCTGTGTTTATTTTTGCAGGAAAGTCTGACCCCCTCAGTGATCCTACGATGACAGAAGTTCTTTAGAGAGTCCCCGCTGAGAGAGCACACCTTTAACTCTTCCTATTTCTGCTTGATATGGCTTAAATGACAAAGTGAAAAATAAAGACAGCCCTTGGGGATCTGCTCAGCAATCACCCTGACACCCACACACACACACAGAGAACTTTGGCTGTGCTCCAGCCCCTTATGTCACCTTTGGACAAACGATCACAGGATAAGGGGACCCACTTCATTGCGAGGACTCGGATCTGGCTTTTGTTAGCACAGAGGCCCCACTGCAAAAATATTTGCTATGATACAGAATAAATCACAGCACTAGGCATGATTTTACAAGCCACAATGAAGTGGTCCAGTGAAGTTGTGCTCTGTTTAAATGCATGTCCCTTAAAAATAAGTTTAGTGTTTTTAATGGCTAATTACTTGAACTGTAAGACTATAAAAAAAAAGTATCATAATTTATTGCATAATTTTTCATAGTTAATCGCAATTAATCGTAGATTATGAAAGTGCTGATATTTGTCAATATATATAGTTCCTTTCCTGTCAAAATGCATTTATTTCCATCTTGGAAAACAAAAAAATATGTAACAATATAATGCTTTATTAACATCTTCCAAACAAAGCCTTCCACAGTATAAAGATAGAAATGCACTAAAATATCACCAATTCAAGTAACATTAAACATCTCCCAAAGTCTAATTGAGAGTTTGACTAATTGAAAGAACTAATCCCCACACATGTTGCATATTCATTGCAATGGGCATTACATCTCTTAAACTCTCATCCTCCACACTATTAATCTGCCAATAGACTGTGGCTATTTGCTTTACTACTGCAATCTTGAAGCCGTGATTCAAGGCATCAACGCCAGTGCCGCTTTGAACTTCACATGAACAGCGCTTGCAAACCAAAACATCTCATTCTATGTTTTAGTGAGAGTTAAAGGAATAGTTCACCCAAAAATGAAAATGATCTAATATTCACTTACCCTGTTGCCATCCCAGATGTGTATGACATGAACACAGATTAAGATTTTTAGGAGATAGAGCTCTGTCAGGTCCTTAAACTGGAAGTACATGGGTGCCAGCACTTTGCTGGTCCTGAAGTCATTTTTAGGCAGTAATAAAGTAATCCACAAGACTCCAGTCGATCAATGAATGGCTTTTGAAGCAAATCGATAGGTTTGTGTAAAAAATAAATCGATAGTTAAAATGTTATGAACTTTATAAAAGTGCTTCCAGCTTTATAAATTATAGTTTGTAAACAAACATTGTATATTGTGTTTATAGTCATGTACAATTAAATCTATAGGGCAATGTATTGCACAAGAATAAACATTTTGTTTTGATGCGTGAATATCACAGACAGTACCAAATAAATGTATTTCAAATAAAACTTTCTGGTCCACAGCTGCACACTGTCATCTCCTGAGCTCATAGCCAGATTTAACACAATCCCCAGAAAACTGCATTATGCTGTTTAAAAAAATTATGGCTCTGGGAACTGTCTTATTCCCTGGTTCCTCATCTCTCCAGCTCAACAGGGGTATTGGCCCTTCTGCTGCTCTCTGGGTGGGGTCTACTTAATCAGCAGTTCCTTTAATCACAAGCTCTCATTTAATGACTGACATCATGGCATTCACATAGAGCCAGATCTGTTCTGCAAGCAATTTGAGCAGTATCAACAGACTTTTAACTGTAAATTGTGAAATTGCTGTAAGGTTCCCAAATCTCCCACTCATTCGCTCTTTATCCTCCCTATCTGTCTCTCTCTCTCTCTCTCTCCTGGTTCTATAATTTTAATTGCTCCTTGTTTTATTCCACATCTTTAACTGGAGTATGTTGTCTGTTGTATGCCTGTTGTTAGTAGTAGACACTTCCAGGAAGCTTGGCTATTAAATAGCCCCATGGCCTGTCTGAGACCACCCGAGTCATCTGAGCCACACAGCAGTGCAGAAAATCCAAAGCTAATGTATTCACTCTCTAAAATCTCCAAGACCACCTCCGACAGGTCTGATGAATACATGCTGATTTAGATTTTGTATATTTTTTTGAATTTGCAGGCTCTTTTGTTTTTGGCAGGAGTGGTAAGGGGGTTTACAATATGATAGGTTCCATAAATAATTAAATTACTTGGTGTAAAATAATCAGGTTCTTGGGGTGAGAAAGGAGGAATTGGGAAAAGTGAACTTCAACTCAAATGGAATGTTTATTAATTAGAACAAATACACTCTCTTGCAACACTCTCATGCCACACAGGCTCAGCGGGTGTGCACTGGCATCTGGCTTGCTTTTAACTCTGTCGCCACTCTCACCTCATTGACAAACAGCTTTTAGAGACAATCATTAAAAGGTGATGATCCTTACCGTTCTCATCTCTCGATCTTGCGCTCCATTCACAAAGTGGCACTAGACCGTGCCCCCACTTCCACATAACCCCACCGCCCAACTCAGGCCAGGGAGCCATCCGGACTGCCCAGTAATCCCCCCCATTCCTAGAGAGGAAGTCCGCAACAGCCATCTGCGCCTTTGTATCACCTCAAGCTTAATAGAGCCAGATACCACCAGGCGCTCCTCCCCCTCAACCTGCTGGGACAACACGGCTCCCAACCCTCTGTCTGACGCGTCAGTCTGTACAACAAAGGGGAGTGATGCTGCACATGCCGCTGCCAATCATTACTAAATATAATGATGTCTTAGGCAGCAGCGTAAGTGGAGTGCGGTCTGAAAACTCAAATTGGTGTAAGACAAACGTAAGGAGAAGACTGTTTTCTCACGGGACATTGGTGTTAAGGGGATCTGCCAATATCCCTTTGTCAAATCCAGTATCGAATAAAAATTAGCCGCGTCCAACCAATCAAGGAGTTTGTCAAGATGAGGCATTGGATACAAATCAAATCTAGATACCGCATTGACATTTCTATAATCCACTCAGAACCGGACCGAGCCATCTTCAGAACCAGCGCCACCAGACTGGCCCCGTCACTGTGGGACTCTTTTAATACCCTCATATCGAGCATGGCTTTTAATTCTTCCCGAACCACTTTATTTGTGTTCGGGTAAACTGTAGGGAGGACTGCGTACCACTACCCCTGGGTTTGTTTCGATACGGTGTTCTATGAGGTTCGTATGACTGGGAAGGGGCAAGAACATGTCTGAGAATTGTCTTTGCAACAGGGCCATGTCCATGATTTGTAACGGTGAGAGGTGGTCTCCGCAAGTGACTGGAGTGCCTGATTTTTACATTCACCTTCAGCCTGAGCTCCTCCCTCTCCAGAATCACCTTTGCCAAAGAAACAGGGACCGCCTCCCTCCACGGTTTAAAAATTTGCCGTACTCCACCCCTATCCATTCGTTTAACCTCATAATCAATTTCCCTGATTCGCTGTGTGACCTGAAAGGGCCCTTGCCACTTGGCAATTAATTTAGAGCTAGATGTGTGTAGTATTACAAGGACTTTATCTCCCTGTGAAGTCCCGTAGCTGAGCTCCCCTTTTATGCAGCTGGGACTGACATTCATGAGACTGTAGCAAATTCTCCTGTGTTAATCGTCCCAGTGTGTGGAGTTTTGGTCAAAAGATTGGTTCAGGTCAAAAACTAATTGAATTTCGTTTTTGCTGTTTGAAGGTCCCTCCTCCCAGTTTTCCCTCACGTCATCTAGGACTCCGCAAAACTTACGCCCATACAATAACTCAAACGGGGAGAACTCCGTGGAGGCTTGTGGTACCTCTCAAACTGCGTATAACAAGGATTGAAGCCACTTATCCCAATTCCGAGCATCTACGTGCACGAACTTCCGAATCATGTTTTTCAGGGTTTGATTAAACTGTTCAACCAAGCTGCTCATTTGCAGGTGTGTACATGCTTGTCGGAATCAATATAATGCCCAATAATTCGTACAGTTTACGTATTGTTAGTGACATGAAATTAGTACCCTGATCAGTGAGGATTTATTTCGGAATACCCAATCGGGATATAATTCTGAAGAGTGCCTCCACAACACTACATGCTGAAATGTTGTGCAAAGGCACTGCTTCCAGATATCACATTGCGTAGTCCTCCAGAACCAATACAAAGCAATATCCATGTCCCGTCTGCTCTAATGGCCAAACGAGGTCCATACCAGTTCTACGAAGGGTACCTTGATCAAAGGGAGCAGGCACAATGGCAATGCGGATTCACTAGCTGATATTCACGGCACACCGCGCACTACCTGCGAACAATAAAACTACCTGCCCGGCCAATAAAAATGGGCCATTAGATGATTTAGTGTTTTTTCTCCCCCTAAGTGACCCGCCATTGGATTATGATGAGCCATCTGGAATAACATTTCTCGACTGCTCTTTGGTATCAACAACTGTGTTGTATCCTCTTTTGTCTGAGCGTCCTGCGTCACTCAAGACAACCGATCATTTATAATACAGAAATATGGATATGAGATTGTGATGTCTGGCTGAAGACGCTGACCATTAATCACTTTCACTTGGTCAAAGTTGTACCTAAGGGACTCGTCTTGTGTCTGCTCCAGAGTGAAATCCCAGGGCTAGGGACGTTTTATGTCATCCCAGATCTGACATAGATGGCACTGGCTCCACATTCCCAGCCAGTGCACAAATCCTGCACTGAGAAGCTTTGTTACAGGACCCATATGCACCATGGACAATTCATACCCAAGAGTAGCGGATGGGTGAGACGTGGACTAACCGCTGCCTTGACACCATGCTTTTGCCCCGGAATTGAATAGTTACTGTCACTACTGGAAAATTTTGCATATCCCTATGTACATACCAAACATTCACATTTTGACTCGCACCCAAAGCCTCTTCTTGAACCAGGTATTGATGGATGGAGGTTTGGCTGCAACCCAGATCCACCAAGGCCTGGTATGTACCCCCCTTGATACTCACAGGTATGCGATACGTCCCAGCTCGATTGGAGGTGGCTTGTTGCACGTCGGGGAGCCAAACCATAGTCCCCACATCCATCGGCAGGTATTGGTCCTGGAAATGTTCAGGACAGGATGAACCGGCAGGCTGCGCAGATTCTAATTCATTGAGATTGTAATTTATTGAGATATTATTGAATGGGAATTTTACGAGAGCGGAAGTTCACAGCATTGCACAATGAGACGCTCCCACTTGAGTGATGAGACTGTCACTCAAGTCATCAGTGCAGCAGCATCAAACTCTTCAAACTGAAACACTTCCCACACAGTGAAAAAATAATAGTTTCATCATGCAATGCCTTCTTTTAACGACAAGCTGATATTTCAAGATTAAAGTCACAGCTCCAACTTCAGGCAGCACGCTGAGGTAAATTTTGGCTTTAATTCTAAAGCGGGCTTTGCTGTGTAATGAGATGGTAATTTCCTGGGTGATTCTGTAACTGGGCTCTTATGACATCAGTTTTTAAATGTAAATATTTAAATCAGTGCAGCAATATATCAGTGTGCTTTGTCCCGCATGTCATAAGCAGTATTTATGCATTTACTCCGTGCCCTAAGTATTGCAGATACTTCAGGCGGATTAACTGTATAAATCAGTGTAAACATCCAAGTTAAGTTAATAACAAGTTGTTGCAAATTACTGCCATTCGCCTGATTGACAACTGGAGCGCGAACAGACAGCATTTATGTGCATGGACAGCGATGTGCGCGGGGTGCACACGTGTGATGCGCATGAGGCAATCGAGAGTGGTTGTGCATGTAATCGTTCACTCATTCACTATTTCCTATATAGTGAATAGCAGTTAGTGCACTATATCTCAGCAGTAAGTGAATGAAATGAGTGAATTCGAACGAGTGTCAGAGCTCAGGGGCTGGTGCAGAAACGTCACATATGAAATTTTTAAATACTTAGGCCTTATTTGTTATTCGTATTAAATAATATATTAATAAAATACATCTTCATTCTGTTTGTAAGTTTTAATATATACTGCGTGTTAATATAAAGAGTAAACACCTTTGATCAAATAAAGAGTACATTTTGAAATGTATCTTTTTGTTTTGTCTCTCTATATGTTATTATGTTATTTTAAAACAGTTTTGTCAAAAAGTAATTTACTACATTCAGAATAAAATAAAACATTGCAGGATTGAAGGAAGCAGTAAACTCCCAGCATGTTCGTCTTCCCTGTGGTGGATTGTGGGAAATTAATCGTCATTGAGTGTAATTGAAATGTACACTTGAAATTAGAGTGCATTGTGGGTAAGAATGAGTGAACAAAAGTAGGGAATGAGTGGCTCACTCAGAATTCAGACACTCCTACAAAATAGCAGAAATTCGAAATAGTGCACTATATAGTTGATAGGTGGTGGTTTCAGACACAGCAAGTGTTCCACAATCAGGGTTGGTGCCCTATGTAGGCTGCATGCTCTGCATTTAGAGAGTGGCAGTACTGCTGTACAGAACTAATGATCTAAATACTTACGACACTTACAATTGTAACTACACTGAAATAAGAATCCACACAGGTCTTTATAAGCTATGAAATAGCAAAAGAAGGCATTATATAAAATGTCCTTGGACGTTTTCACAGTAATAATAACTAGAAATGTTTCCAAACCTCTCTTACAAGATCTTACAAGAGCCCTTAAAGGGATAGTTCACCCAAAAATTACAATTCTCATTATTTACTCATCCTCATGAAACCCGTTTTAATTCAAACAATCTTAATTCAAGTTCAGCAGAAGAAAGTCATACACATCGTATGACTTTCTTCTGCTGAACTTGAATTAAGATTTTTATAAGAATTTTTCAGCTCTGTAGGTCCATACAATGCAAGTGAATGGGTGTCAAGGCAACATTTTAAAGCTAAACAAAAAAACACAAGTCAGCATAAAAATAATCCATAAGAATCTAATGATTAAATCAGTATCTTCAGAAGTGATGTGATAGGTGTGGACAAGAAACAGATCACTTTCACATTCTTCTTGTGTTGTGTTTTGGTGATTCACATTCTTCTCTGCATATCGCCCCCTGCTGTCTAGCAAAAAATGACAAATATTGATCTGTTTCTCACCCGCACCTATCATATCACTTCTGAAGACATGGATTTAACCACTGGAGTCTTCTGGATTAGTTTTATACTGCCTTTATGTGCTTTTTGGAGCATCAAAAATTTGGCCTACAGAGCTAAAATATTCTTTTAAAAATTATAATTTGTGTTCTGCAGAAGAAAGGAAGTCATACTCATCTGGGATGGCATGAGGGTGAGTAAATGATGATGATGTCATCATCATGCCAAACCAGTGTAAGGCTTTGTATTATGTGGAACACATAGTCAATAGTGAGTCAGGCAAACATTCTGTCTAATATCTCCTTATTGTTTTGCATGGAAGAAACAAAGTCATATAGGTTTGGACCAACATGATGGTGAATGATGACAGTATTTCCATTAATAATAATCATAATTATGTAGTACATGTTCAATATGTATTATGTAATGGAATATAGGGGAGTAAATGTCTATTATGTCATTTGTGAATGTAACAAGTTACTCACTACTTGAGTACTCCTTTAATTGGATACTTTCTTACTCTTACTCAAATAATTATATATGTTAGTACTTTTAATTCTACTTGAGTACTCCTTTAATTGGATACTTTCTTACTCTTACTCAAATAATTATTTATGTTAGTACTTTTAATTCTACTTGAGTAGAGTTTTTGGCTACTCTTCCCACCTCTGCCACCACCCCACTACCACACTTGGATACATTGTTAAATGAAGCTTAACAGAGTAACAAAGCAAAATATCTTATTTTGGATACGTGATGTGGAATGTAAAAATACTTCATTATGTTTCATTCCTCCCACAAATTACACTACATCTACAAAAATATTTTATGTAACCTCATTTTACGGTGACTTCTGTATTCCGAGAAACTCTCAAAAACACAAATACAGCCAATGTCCAATCATAATTACTTAGAACACAGAGTGTGGACATTAACATGAAACGGCACTTTAGGTTAAATATGTCAGTCTCTTGGATCCAATAATCCCTCTGGTGAACATTGTTATTTTTTGCCTATTTCACTTTGACTCTCTTCACAGACTCCTGATTATTGGATGGATGATTATTTTTTCTTCAGTTGCCTTTAAAAATATTTTCAGTTTCAAACTGCTGTTCTGATGCTCTAGGCAAGCATGGGAGGAAAATTTCCCACCTGCACATCTGTGTTCAGAGCTGTTGGCTTTATTTACCCAAAGAGAGCACACAGAGGTCACGATTCATGAATATTATAGGAACATATTATGAATTTCTTGATACACACCACATATAAAAGACCAAAGACTCATTTGACTTATGTAACCTTGTACCAACACATTTTATCAAATTAATAAATTTAAATTTTCTTAGTGGTTATGACTGGTTTTGCCCAATTTTGGCCCTATAACATTGGTTTTGATCCCTGCCACTCTGTAAATCCTGTGCTTTCTTCAACTAAACACATACAGGATATCTCGTCAAACCTAGTGAGAAATTATTTATGAATTTGGTGATATAATAATAACAACTCGTATGCCAAACACACACATGCTCAAGCACCCACATCATATGTGATTGAGAATCTGGGTGAGGGATTTTGGTATACTGTGTACTTTCACAATAGCCGTTTTTCCACTATCGGGTCAGTGTGAGCCAGGACTATCAACTGGCCAGCCGGGGGCAATAGCCTCAGACCTCGAGCCATGAGACCAAAACCGATCAGCATTCCCATCATTGGGCCAATAGCCCCAAAGTGTTGCACTAAAACCCACTTTTAATACATGGCCCTGGTGCCGACATCAGGGCCACCAACATCAACATGCTGAGTCACGACTGTGCACAGCTTGAACCACATCATTAAGTTCGCCGATGACACGATCATGGTGGGTCTCATCAGCAAGAACGACGAGTCAGCATACAGAGAGGAGGTGCAGTGGCTAACAGACTGGTGTAGAGCCAACAACCTGTCTCTGAATGTGGACAAAACAAAAGAGATGGTAGTTGACTTTAGGAGAGCACAGAGTGATCGCTCTCTGCTGAACATCGCGGCTCCTCTTTGGAGATCGTTAAAAGCACCAAATTCCTTGGTGTTCACCTGGCGGAGAACCTCACCTGGTCCCGCAACACCAGCTCTATTACCAAGAAAGCCCAGCAGCATCTCTACTTTCTTCGAAAGCTGAGGAAAGCACATCTCCCTCCCCCATCCTCACTACATTCTATAGAGGGACTATTGAGAGCATCCTGAGCAGCTGCATCACTGCCTGGTTTGGGACTTGCACCGTTTCGGACCGCAAAGCCCTGCAGAGGATAGTGAGGACAGCTGAAAAGATCATCAGGGTCTCTCTTCCCTCCATCAAAGACATTTACAAAAAAAACTGCGTCCGCAAAGCAACCAGCATTGTGGATGACCCCACACACCCTCACACAAACTCTTTATCCTCCTGCCATCTGGTAAGAGGTACCGAAGCATTCGGGCCCTCACGGCCAGACTGTGTAACAGCTTCTTCCCCCAAGCCATCAGACTCCTCAATACTCAGAGAATGGACTGACACACACACACACACACACACACACACACACACACACACACACACACACACACACACACACACACACACACACACACATGTTGTGTTTCCATGTTTTATGGGGACTTTCCATAGACATAATGGTTTTTATACTGTACAAACTTTATATTCTATCCCCTAAACCTAACCCTACCCCTAAACCTAACCCTCACAGAAAACTTTCTGCATTTTTACATTTTCAAAAAACATAATTTAGTATGATTTATAAGCTGTTTTCCTCATGGGGACCGACAAAATGTCCCCACAAGGTCAAAAATTTCGGGTTTTACTATACTTATGGGGACATTTGGTCCCCACAAAGTGATAAATACACGCTCACACACACACACACACACATGTTGTGTTTCCATGTTTTATGGGGACTTTCCATAGACATAATGGTTTTTATACTGTACAAACTTTATATTCTATCCCCTAAACCTAACCCTACCCCTAAACCTAACCCTCACAGAAAACTTTCTGCATTTTTACATTTTCAAAAAACATAATTTAGTATGATTTATAAGCTGTTTTCCTCATGGGGACCGACTAAATGTCCCCACAAGGTCAAAAATTTCGGGTTTTACTATCCTTATGGGGACATTTGGTCCCCACAAAGTGATAAATACATGCTCACACACACACACACACACACACACACACACATGTATCCTGAGTTGCACTTTAATTATTGTCACTTTATACCTGGCTGCTACCTCAATAACTGCTATGTGCATAGAACACTCTCTCATAGTATGTTATGTCTATATTTGGCATGTTTAGAAACTGTTATCTTTTTACACTACTGTGTACTGGTCGGCGCTGCACTGTCTCTCACTGTGCCTATTGTCCCGTAAATTTTTAGTAATTTATTGTACTTTCCGTACTTTTTGCACATGTTTGCACGTGCACTTTATATAGGTATGTTATTTAGTCTGTGTAGTCTCTATGTGGTTCTGTGTTTGTCCTATGTTGTTTTATGTAGCACCATGGTCCTGGAGTTTTCATGGTCTCGTTTTACTGTGTAATGTACTAATGTACATACATTTATTTTGCATTGCATTCTTTATTTCTATTTTGAACGACAATAAAAACCACTTGACTTGACTTGAACATCACATACCCAGCCCATTTCATAAACAAATGGGAAGCTCAAGCTCACGTATCATGTTATCTAGTTATCTAGAATATAGAGATTATATCGTTTGTAAACATTAGCTAGCTAGCCAGATAAGTTAGCATTGACAACGCACCGACTGCAATGATCTCAAACCATGGAAGGTTATTTCTTTGGGCACTGCTATATATCCATTTAATCGATTTGTTCTGTGTCCACAAAATGTTTTTTAACTGAACCTGTACCATTCTGCGCTGGATACGCAACTTGCAAGTTTGTTGATTTTGTTGCTGATACCTCTGACCTGACTTGGTGAAACTCCGTCTTTGACACTGACCCACCTCATTCCCCAATTGGCCTTGTTTGGCCTAAGGGTAATCAGCAGGCCAAAGGTCATTGACCATTGCCTCGAGAAAGCCCCGAGGTGGCACTAGTTAGCCCAGAAATTGACAGTGGGAACGCAACTGGCCCCAGCTCTATTTGTCCTTACAATGCAATGCAAGTTTTGACTTTTTCCTCACACAAAGCTATTGATTGTCTTCAGAAGACTTGGAATATAGCACATGAGTCATTTACTAATTGCATTGCTGTACACAACATTCTGATTCTTCTTTTCCAGCTCTTTCTAGCTTCTACTGTCCATTAAAAATCGTTATCCCATTTATGTGCCTGGAGGATATCTGGTCAGTTATTCCATTTTGTAATACCCCTTCTATACAAAACCTTCCTCTTTACAGATCAGATGGAGAGAGAGCACAAGAGAGGCTGTGCTAGAGATGATACAATTCACACATTATTCAGCCATAAGACCGCAACCTCTGAACTTTAGCTGTTTGGGTACTCAAGGGGTGCTGCTAAATGAGGACAGGAAGAAGGGTGTAATAGGATGAGAGGGAAGATATAAAAGAAGCTCTGTGCACTCAAACAAAAGTAGCTTTCTTTTACAACTCAATTTGGTGTTGTCTCACTTGACCCTTTTTAGAAATGAGACTATTTTGAGCTACATCCTAGAAAACACACTATCATCTCTGTACCAAACATCTGCAGACACTTCATGAGTAATGATTATGAGTCCCATCTTACGGCTACAAGGCTCGTTCTCAGGAAACTGATTTGTGTGTGTGTGTGTGTGTGTACACATGACTTGCTATAACTAACATGAAAAATCACATATACTGAACTTTAATTCTTTAAATCTAACTCAATATGTAAAGTAGTAAAAAAAAATGTAATACTATAAAATATTTATTAGTTTTCATTGGAATGGTTATATAGAATAAAAATATACACCTGCTTTTGTTATTATTGATATTAATAAAAACAATATTTATAGTCTAAAATGCTTTATGCCCCATTCCCTTTTTTAAATAAATATTTTGTGCAAAAATAATGTATTGTTCATGGTTCAAAAAAAGTTTCTCACAATCTTATTCAGTTTTTCATTATGTTTGCACTTGTATTGGCCTCATCAAGCTCAATACGTTATGGGGAAAAATATCACAGTGATCAGATTCATTCTTGGCACAAAGTATAAAAAGGAACAATGTGAATAATGTGATGTGATGACAAGTTAAAGCCATTTTTTCACTGGCCTTCAACCCCAAATCATTTAAACCTGAAACAATGTGAATGCAGCTTGGTTGAATAGTAGGCCTAGTTGCAATAAATAGGTTTTGAAAGGCAAATTTATTGGGCTATTTTTTCCCAATTACAATTTGTGATTCATAATAAGGCTATGAAATAATTTTCATAGAGTTTCATTATGTACCTATTGAACTTCTAACTTAATGTGATGGGGTTGAAATAATGTAACACATTAAGGTTCAAGTTATGGTTAGTACTGGCAATTTACAAGGCTGTAATCATATATTTAGGATTGGGGTAATAGCTGAAAACCAATTGTTATTGTTTGCCTACAATCTGAATTAGGAGAGGGTGTGGCCCACTATGGTTTCCCCCAATGTCTATGGTGAGTGAATATACAGCCCTGATACTAGGAGCCTAAAGTGGGAAAATGTGATTTAAGTAACCCTTTTATAATGAAAGGATACAGTTGGTTTCAAATGGTAATACAAAACAAGTGAAATGTTGTAGGGTCTAAGTAAGTACCGTAATTTCCGGACTATTGAGTGCACCTGTCTATAAGCCGCAGGTGCCTACCGGTACATTGAAACAAATGAACTTTACTCAGGCTTTAACGAAACACGGTGTGGCAGCGGGGGCGTGGTCAAGCGCCCGTCCGGGAGAGAAAAGCGGTAAAGGCGCTTACACCTGAGCTAAATTATGTCTAACACGGTGTCTAATTTCAGTAAGCATGGGGAGAGCGGCATAAAAGGCAGCAGCCACAGAGCTGAGAGAGTGACACACGTCAGTCTAGTGTTGGCGCATAGAAGAATTGAGAAACTTTATAAAATTGATTGTAAACATTGCTGTGGCCATTAAAAGCCTTAACTGGAGCGTCAAGTGCCCTGCTGAAAACTGTCACACTGGTGCCCGTGTGACAGTTTTCCCAAGAAGGACACGTGAAGCAGGGCACTTGAAATTAGACACCGGTGTTATACATAATTTAAGCGCAGGTGTAAGCGCCCTTACAGCTTTTCTCTCCGGACGGAGCTTGACCACGCCCGCTGCCACACACGGCTTGTAATAAAACATTTGCAGTAAACAGTAGCCTACCAAGTCATTGGTCACTATCTTCCTCGTCCTGTGCACTGAAACCACTGAAGTCATCTCCTTCGGTGTCGGAGTTGAATAGCCTCAGATTTAGTTGTCTTTTGCACTGAGTCAATTCCTCACGCTGCTGTTTCCAGCGTCTTATCATCGACTCATTAAGACCAAGCTCCCGTGCAGCAGCTCTATTTCCTTTTCAACAGCCAGATCAATCGCCTTCAACTTGAAAGCAGCATCATATGCGTTTCTCCATGTCTTTGCCATGGTGAGGGTGACAAAATGACTACCGTAGGCCTAATCAGAATGATGGGAAGTTTGAGCGCTCGATTTAATCTAAACTGTAAACAAAAAAGTTGTTTTGACCTTAACCCGTTCGGCAATTTCATTGGTCTAATGAAAGCTTCACGTCGCAAAAAACTGAGCACGTCACAGAATGTTTTTTTTTTTTTTTTTATAAAATTTGAAAGCGGGAAAAATTCATATATTAGCCGCGTCATTGTGTAAGCCGCGAGGTTCAAGGCGTGGGAAAAAGTTGCGGCTTATAGTCCGGAAATTACGGTACATGGTGGTGGCAAAGGATAATTTTTGTGTGTAATATGAGCCAGTTTTGAATCCGTTTGTCATTGTTTACATAGAACAGCGCTGCATGATTGCTCATATTACTACTACATTTAAACAGCTTTAAATGAACAACTCCAGCATTAAAGCTCATCACAACTGAGAGACACAACAAACTGATTGATTACAGAACTCAAGGTGCTTACCTCTTACCGGAGTCTCCACATTGGATACATACTGTTTAAAATGGCAGAGGACATTGCGGTCTCTACAGGGAATGACTCTTGTGCAATGGCTACTGCGAAATAGAGAGGAATACCCACGTTTGGATGGCTATTTTACCACAGAGAAAAGCTGACAGCATCTCGGCTTGGGTGTGGCGACAGTTGATTGCACAAGCTCCGTTTCTCTCTCTCTCTCTCTCTCTCTCTCCACACACACACACACACACACACACACACACACGTATCCATCCATCCTTGTTAATCCAATGACTTGTAAGAAACAGCACAAGCCGTGAAACTATTTCTGAAGTAAAATTTTTTAATTACTAGTGAAGGCTTGGACGCATCATTTGGTTTGAACCAGCAACAGCAGATTCTGATAAGAGAATAAGAAAGTAGTTCCATGCACAAATGCGTTTTTATGACCGTACTCAGTTTTTCCTTATTTTTTTTAATTTACCAATTGTTTAAATTGTAACTATAATGGAATAAAGTTCCACTACATCACACTCCCAATCATACATCACACTCACAATCATGCTATATGGTCCTAAATCAGCACTGCTGTGATTACCTGCGGCACTCGGCCTGCAGCGATATGGCCCTGCTGATGTAGGGCCATATCGCACTCTTGCTCGTGTGATATTGCTTAAATATATATAAAGTGTCGGGGAGTAATGAAATACAAGATACAAAATATGATTAACTGTATTCCACTACAGTTACAATTTAAATAATTGGTAATTAGAATACAGTTACATTAAAAAAGTATTTTTGATTACTGAATAGATTACTTTTTATTTTATTGTCATTGGTTTAATTTAATATTTAGTCCTTTGAGATGGAAAACTTTATACAGATGTGATCCGAAGTGCATTTGAACAGTGGTGAAACACTTTCTTATGATGTGTTACATTCATCCGAGCAGACAGAGAAGTAAGTTTGGAGCAGCAGAAATAGAAATAAACCTTGTGTAAATTGTTGCAATTTCTAGACATTTACCTGCACATTTTACCAGACACTGTAATGCTTTTCCCCGGAGATAAATGGTTTAGTCTGGCAAATCACGTGGCCAAACAGCAAATGTCTGTATTCCACACGTTTAATGGCAGATACACAGGCTGCACGCTCTTCTCATAGATGAACAAATTAACCAAACATTAGCATCAAAAAACATAAAAGTCTAAAAATGTCAGGGATGAGAATTAACTCTCTAAGCACACAGCACATGCATATGCAAATGGTCAGCGTCTTAAAGGTAGCCTGCATACTAATAGAAAGCAAGTAAATACATTGTCTTAATCATTGCAGAATGATCATATTTACGTTGGATCATCATTTCTTTTTTTTCTAGTAAGATCTTTGATATTAGGGCAAAAATCATATTCTTGGTAATAATTTTTGTTTTGTTTTCCTGTAAAATATCTAAAAATCCTTAAAACAAGATCAATTTGATTGATCTTGTTTTAGAAACAACACTGCATAAGATATTTGGATTTTTCAGAGAATGTATTTTAACATGTGCATTTTGTCTTACTGTATACTGGCAGTTTTTACAGTCAAAACAAGTGAAAAAATCTACAAGTGCTGAAGTAATCCAAAGTATTTAGAATACATTACTGACCTTGAGTAATCTAATGGAATACGTTACAAATTACATTTTACAGCATGTATTCTGTAATCTGTTGTGGAATACATTTCAAAAGTAACCCTCCCAACCCTGTCTATACAGGTGTATATATATTTACTATTATCTATAATTAAGCATAATACAACATGTTTGAACAGCATGAACTAATCACCAAATTAGAGTTAAGCAATGTATTTCTCGTCTGAAACTTCGGCAAGACTGAAAAGTGAATCAAAATGAGTAAGCTCACAGAACCCCGATTTTATTACTTCACATTTGTAATTCCAAAGTGATGACACTCACAATAGTGCTCTCTGTTAGAAAACAGAACAATTTGACATGCAGATTATTTGAAATGATCTGCCAGAAGCATTACTCAGAGGAATTATATGACTCTGTCTGTCATCATCACTTCCTAAATTCTTCAGTGAGTGCTAAAAGATATAAACCATGAGACATTTGTTTTTACAAATCACTTTGGAGCGTGTTTTAAGACAAATAACACTGAATAATATGAAGGTCATCATCGTGGCTGAATGGAATTAGGACTAGACCAACATGTTTAACTCCCAATTTATAAAATATTAAAACATGACCAGTCATACTTCATGTTATGGAGCAGGCGTTTAAAGAACTGCTCTGCATCATTATATTGATGTGCATGGTCGGCATGTCATTACCCTTACTTTATCGAATTTGGGAACGTTTTTACAAGCAATTGAATTTCTTTCATTCAAATTTCATTCAGCCAACATAGTTTAGGTGGATTAGATCAAATAAATTACTACATTAGTTTTAACTCAATATTTAATACCTTTTCTTATGTTGGTACAACTTAATTTATTTTATTAAGCATTAGTATATGCCAGTTGAGCAAATGTAAGGACAGTGATACTGTTGCACAGTCAATTTGATAACAACTGCTTATAGAGCTAAGCAGCACTCAAATCTAACATCACTTGAAAGTGATAGTCCATTCTCAACCTAAGCACAAGTGCCAATCAAATTTCCACCAAAGTACTGAAATCTAATTAGCCCTCTATTTATTTTTTAGACAATCAAATACTGCTAACCAATAGGTGTTGGGTGATATCATTATCCCAAGATTTGATTTGATGTGTAATAAAAGGTCCATGATGCGATATAATCTCGATTTGAAATACTTAAAGGGATAGTTCACCCAAAAATGAAAATTCCTCATGCCATCCAAGATGTGTATGACTTTCGTTCTTCTGCTGAACACAAATGAAGATTTTTAGAAGAATATTTCAGCTCTGTAGGTCCATAGGTGAAAGATTGCTTTTAGAAGTATCAAACACTGGCCACATTTTACTCAATGCTGAAGCTTATTTTCCTTTTTATACCAGTATTCCAACAGTTTTAACTTTTACATACTAAAACAAACCTTCCAAAATAGATCTGGTCCATCACAGAAATGCCACACACACACACACACACACACACTCATGTTGTGTTTCCATGTTTTATGGGGACTTTCCATAGACATAATGGTTTTTATACTGTACAAACTTTATATTCTATCCCCTAAACCTAACCCTCACAGAAAACTTTCTGCATTTTTACATTTTCAAAAAACATAATTTAGTATGATTTATAAGCTGTTTTCCTCATGGGGACCGACAAAATGTCCCCACAAGGTCAAAAAGTTAGGATTTTACTATCCTTATGGGGACATTTGGTCCCCACAAAGTGATAAATACACGCTCACACACACACACACACACACACACACACACACACACACATTGTTAGTACCCACTGAACTCCCCAGGCTGTGATCAATCAGCAGATCTTCCTGTTTCCAAGGAACACTACAGAACCCCTGCTCATTCTGCTGTCTGCTCAGATAGCACCAACAGCTCATATCCTCTGGGATAACTTTCACTGCAATCATACACATACACACTGAACCACAACCATATCTTCCATAGCTGACACCATTAAACAACACTCAAAGCAGGCAGCTGCAACTTGTTTGTCCATTATTGTGATCAAGCTCTGCTATGTAGTACATGCGAAACAGAATGGAGAAACATCAACACATTTAAAATGTAATAACAAACTTAGTTTAATATCAAGCTTACAGTCACGCAACATCAAAAGAAAATCCAAAACATAATTGAACTGAGGTCTATCATATCCAAATCTAATGTTTTTGAGCTTTTGAGATATACATGTATATAAATTCCAGTATGGCTAGTGTATTTACAGTGTCCACTACCTACAGCCTACACAAACCTATTTGCACCAAGACACATTTTAAATTATATGAATGGCACTGCATTAGAATATCATATACATAAAATATAAAAACCAGGTGAAAGATAGTACATGCACACTTAAAGTTATTCAGGTTTTAAATGACAGGAATTGATACACTATTAAAAAAGTATTCGAGCATGCCTATATTGTAGTTAAATGAATAGTTCACCCAAAATTGAAAATTCTCTCATCCTTTACTCACCCTCATGTCATACCAGATGTGTATGACTTTCTTTCTTCTGCTATTGGTCCACTCAATGCAAGCGAATGGTGATCAGAACTTTGAAGCTCCACAAAGGATATAAAGGGAGCATAAAAGTAATCCATATGACTCCAGTGGATAAATCCATATATTCTGAAGCCACTTGATAGGTGTGGGTGAGAAACATATTGATAATTAATTTGTTTTTTTGTTTTTTTACTCTAAATTTTCCTCCCTGCCCAGTAGGTGGTGATATGCAAAAAGAATAATGTAAACAAAAGAAGAATGTGGAAGTGAAAGTGGAGATTTATAGTAAAACAGGACTTAAATATTAATCTGGGTCTCACCCAAACCTCTCATATCACTGAAGATATGGATTTAACCACTTAAGTCTTATGGATTACATTTATGCTGCCTTTATATGCTTTTTTGGACCTTCAAAGTTCTAGCCACCATTCATGTGCATTGTATGGACCTACAGAGCTGATATATTCTTCTAAAGAAGAAAGAAATTCACACACATCTGGGATGGCATTAGGGTGAGTAAATGATGAGAGAATTTTCAGTTTTGGGTAAACTATCCCTTTATTGTGGTTACTTTGCTGGGACACCTGTGTGAACATAAGGGAAACTGACTTCATACATCTAATAAAAATGACCTTGACATCAGTGTCACGATGTCCTGATAATTTTGGGGGCAAGCTATAGTTACATTCTTGTATAAACATGGCAATGACAGACACTTCCATGTTTTGTCAGAAGGCAGTCAATTAGAAACTCAGGTTTCCTTCCTTTATTTCAGGGAAAACTGTAATTATTCTATTGCCAGGGGCACATTAGCGCAAGGGCTTATACGGGCTGAAGACCAGGACCCTACAACTCCCATGGGGCCCATTTTTCCCTATCCATGTTCACGGGAGGATTGTGTTTAAAGCTTTCAGTGGGAGATGCGGTTGTTGACATCGTGACAGTGTGCAACCATTAAAGGTGCCCATGTAGTGCTTGTTCAATGTAGCTTGATGCTGCCTAAACTGACTTACCTTAACCTTTAATGTATGGGAATTTCATCAAACTCTCTGACAAATTTTGGTCTTTAGAGAACCGGCACATAGGTATTCCTAACACAAATGGATCTACATAATGTCCAGACAGTGTAAAACTTTCAAAATATTTTTAAACAATTAGAAAATAATAGAATAAAATATACGTTTGATCTATTTTACCGTTTAATTTTTCACATATCAAAGAGATAATGCAACAAATCAGAACAAATCTACAACAGGATTCATTACTTTCACTCAAACACATATTGAGCTACTCATAACATAATCGACTCATAAATTACTCATTAGTATTTTCTCAGGCATTCGGACACACATATGGAATACTGAAAATTCACTATTGTTGCACAGAAAATCAATGTGATATAGTATTATTTGTATGAATATAGTACTCATTTCAATTGTAATAAACAAAGAAATAGACATCCTGTGATAGTAAACTTACATAGATATGAAATAATCATAAAAATATTATTTATGGAAGAGCAAAAAACAAAACAAAACAAAAAACTGTCTTTAATGATCCTCTACACCTCTGTTACTTAAGCCATTATACAAATATTATTATTATTATTATTTTAATTTTAGCATTTATTTTGTGCTACACTATTTCTAAGAGAAATATTGAGGAATATTAAAGAGGTGTGGGCACAACGCCATAAAATGGATGATGTATAGGGGGTGGAATTAGGTCCCAGGTCACTAAAGACCTGAGATAGGACTGGGCGATAAAACGATATCGATATTTATAGGAAAAAAATAAATATCCGATGATAAACTTTTGAGTCAATTTTGATATTAAACCTGTGTTCTACATTTAGATGATCGAATCAGCTATGTGTTGATTAAAACGCAAGCAGTTTGGCAAAGTTATACACACAACAAGCTAACCAAATCCCAGTCATGAAATCAAGCCTGTTAGGATGTATTAGGAGGCAGCCCTGCTGTCATGGAAACTGCCATGAGGCTCAGTAGCCACTAGCTAGCATCTATAGCTTTCCGACAAATTTAGTATAGTTGTGTACCAAACAAGACAGCATTGACATTGCAATTCGGCTATCGAATGACCACAAAAACAACTCCACATCAACACCATTGCTGTTTATTTATGTACTATGTAGTTAAATGTTTTTTTCATGATCCATAATGCTTTCACAGGCAAGAAAGTGTTGGCAATCTAGTTTATGGTGCATTACCGCCATTTTCTGAGCTGTAGTGTGGAGCGTCACAAGAAAGTCTTTCAGAGGAGTCAAATGTCAGCTGAAGATGATTGGCTAAATTTAATTTAAAAAGAGGTCACACCCTTTATGTAGGATTAAATCCTAAACAGAGTATACTTTAAACGTAGTTTACACTCTGGAGTTTACTTGTAATCAAACAAGTTATGTTTATAATCATTCTTGAGGTCTAACAAACATGTGGAATGCAGTTCTGCCCCCATTAATGGTATGAATATATATTGTGATAAATATCGATATCTAAATTTTTCTGGGCCATATCGCCCAGCCCTAACCCGTGGTATGCGAATAAGGGTTAAAGTGACTTTGGCATGATGTGATTTAAGTCGGACAATTTCCATTAGTAATAAACCCTAAACCTAAAATCAGAGGGAAATCATTGATTGGTAAGAATGTTGTCCAAACCCTCAAAAAACAGCCCTAATCTGAATGACTGAAGCAAAGTCGTTCCAGAACCAAAAGGTTCTACTTGGGTAAAACACCTTAATGATAAAGTAGCATATGTTCCTGGATTAACATAATTTGTTGGTCCTGGAACAAGATTCTTGTCAAACAAACATAGTCCTAACTTCTAACTGTAAACTTAACCACAACCCTTGACTATCTCTAAAACCAGAGAGAAAAGATTGGTTGATAAGAATGTTGGTGAAGCCCTAGCCCCAACCCCAAACCTAATCCTAACCCTGTGTAAAAATATGATTGGTTTATAGCAAAGATGTTCCAGGACCAAAAAGGATTCTTGGCAAATCAAGAGACGATATGATGTTTTATATAGAAAAATGCTTCAGAGAATTTGAGAAGGGGAAGAGTGTCTGGTCTATTTGATCTTAGTCAATGTGGCATGACTTCATCTAATGATCTCCAAAAGGCAGGAATTGTCACTAAAATATCTGTTTTTTGTTATGTTTTGTTTTTCGCAGTTTAAATGTGTTGATGAGATCTATGTGCAATGCTGCGGCTTATTTTGATCACCACTGGCAGCCATGTACAAGATGTTCCTGAGTGTAATCGGATTGTGTTTACACTATTGTAAACAGCTGGACCTTATGAATGGGACATGCAAGGTTTCAAGGTTCAGGACCAATAAAATGACAGATTCATGGAAAGGAACTGATGCAATTAACCAATCAGCAACACTGCTTGTGGACGCTGGGTACAGATGTCAACGGAGAGATCTAAAGCAGTAAAACTTCTCATAAATGCTACTTAGATTAATTCCCAGCCTGTCAAGCTTTAGCAGAAAAAAAGGAAGTTATGGCACACAGCTTTATTTTCACAGGCTGAAAGTCTTTGCAAAACAATGTCCCAACATAGTACGTCAATGGTGAAATCTGAAACGCAAGTTATGCATCCCACTTTGGCTGTTCAACAAAAGAAAAAAGAAAAAAAATCAGACCTGTCTGGGATGATGGATTTTTCTTGACAAACATGATTTCAAAGTATGCATATACCCTGCAATTGTTTTTGTAGCTGCTTGTTGTGAAATCATACCTATCAAAAAAGTACAATGTTTTCTTAACCTATGCACACTATCTGAAAAAAATTATAACCTGCAATCAATGTGTGTTTACACTGCATGCATTCAGTGCTTTCTATGTAAATGTGTTTGGGTAAACTCTCTGTCCAATTTTTAAATCTACCCAGACATTTTATTATCAGAACTGACATTGAATAGAATGTCCTCACACGTACCAAATGAGATGCCAGGAATAAGTCTTAAATCTTTTTTTATACTATTTTTCATTCACATTGCCCCAGTAGCCCTTAACCTCCATTAAATCTTCATTAAACTCACGCTTTCCCAACCCTTTTCCCCCACCCGTATCCAGCGGTCACAGGAAACACTTTACACACTACCATTCATCAACCCTAACCTTAAACAAAGATTTTCACAACCCAAAACTCAGCAACCCCATCTGACTCCCAATGGTATCTGCCAGGCCAGCACTCAGACTGGCAGTTATTTCAGATCTGATTGCCATACAAATTGTTAAAGGCATATACATATTACGGTGGTCTTGGTTTGGGTCTGCTGAAGTCCTCCATCAATTGGAGTTCCAACCAAGCATTTCAGAGAATTGCAGTTCTCAAAGAAACCTATTCTCAGTTCCTGCAACTTCAAAAACTGTCAACAGTTCCTTCAGTAAGTTCATCACATAGGAAAGGTTTTGATTTGAAATATATACTGTATGCCAGTTCCTTGAAATCACAAATAAGAAATGTAAGACTTCTTTAAAGGTTGCCTGGAGGATCTCCAGAGGTCTCCAGTGATCTCATATAACCAGAGTTACATCTGAGGAACCAGGAATGTAATAAAATCTGAACTATTTTTAGAACCAAAAGTAAGACTTTAACAATCTGTCATTAAATAATGGAGATTTATTGACCAATATTCTGAATATTGGGGGATCTACACTGAACAAATATAAATATTGTGGAGGCACTATTTGGGGTTCCTCAGCTGCCACACATTTGTAACCCTCTTGAGATCCTCCTTAAGTATTGTATTAATGTCCTCAAGAAACTTCAACATTTTAACTGCCTCAAAGCCTTTCCTCCATGTTGGGGTTCCTTCAGTACACAGTCTTTTGAGTTCTTGCAGGAACTATGAGGAAATATCTTATTTCCACAGAAATGGCACTAGTTCTCGTGCCAGAGCCTGTGCTTTGCAGGTTCACAGCTGGGGCAATCTGGAGTCTATCGCAAACTGGCCACACTTTTCCACTGACTTGAGAACCGAACAGTGACGTAATGGGTTACGTGGCAGTTTTACATGAATACCTTACGTGCCCCAAACAAACATGGCACATCACAAAGTTTGTGTACAGCTTTTACTTTTTTTGAGGACATATTTAAACATACAGATAAATGCAATCCAACTACATTGCTCAACAAGATTGCCAGAGAGGACATTTACGTTCAAGACGACATAGGTAACGTAGGTGCATTATTTTGTTTGAACCTTTTTGAAAAAAAAATAAGTATTAATCTGACTTAACAAGTTAAGTACTATAAACTGTACAGTGGAATATTAATAAACATCAGTGAAGCAGATGGTTATATTTATATATTTAAGAGATATTAGCAATCTTCCTATGTGAGTAGTCCCCTTACTGAACAGTACATTAAACAAAATAAGATGAGAAGAGTGTAAGGAAAGTTGGCAAATGTAATACAGATTGAGATCAGATACAGAGGACACCAGCTATTCAGTGTTTGTCTCAAACATGACAGACAGAGTTTAATGCCCTGGTTAGTTAGCTGGCTGGTTGGTGTCCAGCACAGAATCCAATAAATCTTTACTCCCTCCACTGTCAGCTTTGTTAGGTCCTTCTTATGGTCTCTGTTCTCTTTTTTAAGTTTTTTTAAAACTTTTATTTGGTAAATTGTCCAATTGAAGCCAGCGTGCATAATTTCTTGCTTTATCCATTGTGATCAACCCTTATCCTGGAGGCCCCCCAACACTACACATTTTTGATATCTCCCAAATCAAACACACCTGATTCCACTCATAACTTCGTTAGAATTGGGTGTGTCAGAAAAGGGAGATATACAAAACATGCAGTGTTGGGGGGACTCCAGGAACAGGGTTGGGAACTAATGTATCTAGGATAACCATAGAAGACCATATAGTATTAGAGTATGTCACGACTGGCTCGTTACAAGCCGCAACATAAAAAGGGGAGTCTGACAACAGGTCTTAGTAAACTCAAAAGAGAATTGTTTTATTGTCAGTAAGCATAAACCAACACAACCGTGGATGGTAACATGGGTCTAGGGTTAACAAAGGGAAAACATAGCATTAGCAAATAATATAACTATATCAAAACTTTACGCTACACGGTAAGAAAAGCACGAGGATAAATCGAAGAGGTCTCACTGGGCCAGCCACTCCTAAGATATGGAGCTATCCCAATGAGCCCTTGAGCAAATAACACACAGCATTTTATATCACTACTAATTATTAATTAGTATGGGGAGAACCAATTAAATCACACGACTCAGGGACGTCACAAGTAACAAAGTAGATTGCTCGTTTCTTCTGTGATTTTGATGTGGGTTATTTACCTGCCTTCTGAAGTAATTATTTCCTACGTAGAGACCAGCAAGCTGTTGGGGACTGTATTTCTGCTCCAGTGCAATGCAGTCATTTTCTGCATTGGAAACATACAGAACACTTTGAGAATTTGCACTGGCCCAGGAACCCGCCCCAGAACCATTTCAGTGGAGAAGGACTATCAGAGATCTGAACGGGTGCTTGGAGGATTCCCAGAGGGTTCCACTGGAGTGGTATCTGAGGAACCACAAATAGTGCCTCAAGTGTCATAATATGCCCTACTGTTTGTCATACATTTTATAGTGCAGGACATTTAGATAGTGAAAAATCAGATACATGTGTTTTCTGGGCAGTTGGTTTTCTCACAGGATGCTGTGGTTAAGCCCTCTATACCACTAACTGGAGGGTAGATGGTTATAATTCCCAGTGTAACACCACGGATGTGGATGCCATGGCCGAATGATCTCATGTCTATGACCAATATGTCAAACTGTGTAACTGACTGAGCCAGCACCAAGTTGCTGTGGGGGTACTGAAACATGGTACAACAGTCGTTTACTACTCTAGTGCATGAGTCTTTGGGCATTTTCAGACCTGTAGCTCTTTTAACTTGTTCCCTAAAACAGGGACTTAAATTGTTACAATGTTGCATCTTCTCCTTCAAAATGGGAACATTACAAAACAGACCAAAACTGTGTTAATAAAAGTCACATGAGAGCAAACGTTCCCCTCATTGGTCAGAATGTTTATGCGCTGTTTAGGGATTTAGATCATATATTGATATACCGCAACAATTTCAGAATGAGTATTCCAATGATGAAGTTGTGCTTCAAATAAACATTATCCAGCATTCGGATGGATAGGAGTTGGAAAAATGTCCATCATGGTTATTTTTATCCATCATCAGTTGCTTTTATTTTATTTCTGCATTGAAAAATGCTAGTTCTCATGCTCACAGAGCTCATTCACACTCTCTCTCTCTCAATTGCCCACACTTTCATGCACACAAAAACACACATACACACAGTAGAGAGAGTGAAACCACGTAAAGATGCTTAAAATGAAAACGAATGTGCTAGTTATATTCTGTGCCTCCTAAATGTTAATCATTCTTTCTTCTTAACTGTCACAAAGTTACATATAGTCAACAAATTGTTTCCAGTATTTAACGGAAATCCATGTTTTGATTATGACTAATAGTGACTTACAGTATGCTCATGTTTAATCAGGTATGCTCATGTTGGATCGGATTGCATTCTCATCATAAGTGAACTTATTGAGACCACCTAGACCACCTAGACAAGGTTGTCTCAGACTGATTGTTTTAGTGTGGATCTGAGTGCAACAGCTATGTTCATATACTGTATGCCTAAACAAACCAAACTAAGGGGGAGGAACTGCACCTGATACTGAAACAAATGCTCCAACTGAGCCAGATGTGAAAACGGCCTTAATATAATCAGAGTTGAAGGGTTGAGGTTTTATTGTGTTGGGCAATGATGCTCATTTCCCAAACTTGTGGGGTGTTACAAACAGTAAGTTTATCATATCTTAGAAAAAGGACAAGAAGCTAACAAAAATGTGAACAACATCATGGCAATGTTTCACAATGCCTTATAGCTTTAAAAAAAAAGGACAATGCTCAGTATTTAAGAGCTGACAAAATACATTTTCCTAGATAAGTTGAAATAAAGTATTTCATCTAATGCCTCAGTTATCATATAGCTGTATCTCAGTGACATTAAAGATGATGTGTTTATTTTTTTTCTTCAGTTTTAAATGTAAGTCATTTGTAAGTCATCGATTAATCAATTTCAGAAACAAATTGTTTTGTATTCATGCCAGCAGATGTTGAAAAGACTGTCTATACAGTTATCTGCCGCTAGAGGACACACTGCCGTTTGCGTGTTGTCATGTCTTGTCCGTAACACAGAATAAAAACCACACAGATGCACATCCTTCACTTCCTCTCTTGTAAAGATGAAGCAGTCTGAATATAATTAGTGTTGGAGCATTTATCTATAAATTACCATTATGTTCTCTTTACAAAAAGCTTCACTATGATGCTGCGCTGCTAAGCGCTACGGGGAACAACTCTAGCTGTGAACCGAGCTGTATAATGTGTGCAACACGTCAATGAACATTGACCGGAATTTATAGCCTCGGCTGATGTAATCATTAGATGCACCTGTGGCCAGGCTATAAATGGATACGTCACCAGCAAACCACAAACCCTGTCAAAACTTTCTTTCCTCTGTTAGGAGTTAGAATCAGTTAGGCAGTGTGCAGTGAACGTTGTTCTCTTTTCTCTTCTGTTTAGAAAATATTATATATATATATATTTCTAAAAAAGAAAGAAAAAAAAGAGAGAATGACTGAAAGCCGCAAACGGTGCGTGTTCCCCTCTTCTCACTCTATAGCTGAAGACGACACACATCAGTTTTTGCTCTGTTTGTTTGGGGGTAAGAGCACGCTGCTCTCGCGTTGCAGCAGGGTGGGTGCGAGCACAGCGATTTGCTTTAACAGGCAGAGTGCGTCTTGCTCGCCTCGCTTGCTTCCGGGAGTCAGCACTCACGAAAAAAAAAAAGATTGTTCGTGGGGCTCTTGCATGGATTTGGCTGAGGAGCAAGAGACGGGTTGATCCCTTTCTCTCACTCTCTCCCCAAACCCAGCTGGTCCTTCACATGATCTCGAAGCGCGTTCCGACGCTTCTTCGGATCATGAGGTGGATCGCGATTCTCTTCCCGCCTCCGAGCTTTCCGTCCGCGATAAAAAATCTACGGAGGAATTGCTCGATGTTGTTACTCGTGCGGTTGCCAGATTGGACTGGCCACGCGAAAAAGAGACCCCCAAACGCTCCAAATTAGGGGATAGATTTTATCTTCCAGTCTAAGAAAGGGAACACCTCATGGGTCCTTTCCCTTCTTTGATAACCTCCATGAAGAGCTTTTTCGCTCATGGAGAACCCCTAAAAAAAAATTATATATATATATATATATATATTCTTCCCGTGTTCACATACCCTCGACGTCATTATATTCGACTATCGTGGGTGCTGAGGCACGGGGGTATTCAGTGATGCCGCCGGTCGAAGAGACGCTTGCGAGCTATCTCTCGCCGGGCTCGGCATCGTCACTTAAGAAGCCCTCTCTCCCCTCAAAGCCTTGTAGGACAACCTCCACTTTAGTGGGAAGGGCTTATCAAGCAGCAGGTCAGCTCTGCACACTATGCTGTTTTACAGGCGTACCAGGCTGGCCTCCTGGACGACCTGAGTGTGGGTTCTGCACTTGACGAGCAAGCCTCAGACCTGCTTCGGTCCTGACTGAAGGGAGGCTCAAAAGCAAAGCGTGGCGAGTCGTGCTCCTCCTCCCAGGGATTGGGGACAGTCTCGCCGCCCTCGCCAGCCCCCGAAGCAAGACCTCAGGACTATTAATTCTAGTAAGAGAAGGTAGGGGGTAGTTCCCCTCGGGACGGGGCGCGTGCTTCACTTCACCCCTCCCGGTACCCCCTCGAAGCCCCTCCATTCCCACCACCTCTTGGTGTTTCGGGTTGCAGAGGCTTCCGTCAAAATTGGGTGTTTTCGCTGTTCCTGCATTTTATTCAGGACGCGAAACACTCGACAACCCTTTAACAGGAAGTGTTAAAATATAATACCCATCTCAGAGATCCTGGCAGCGTGGAAACTTCTGCCGGATATATTCTTTTCTGTGGGTCTTATAAGGGCGTCAGGATTTAATTCACTCGCCGCTTTTCCGTGTTTCAACGGCGTGTTCTCACTACCGTGAACCGGATTTCTTTTTATGTAAAAACAAAAAAAACTCAATCTCCTGGTTAAAGGGGCCATGGTATGTGTTCCCCTTCCAGAGAGAGAGTTAGGTTATTACACTAAATACTTTCTGTTTCCCATGGAGGGTGAGGGGTGGCGTCTGGCTTAGATCTTAAAGCTTGAACTACCCATGGGTGTTCAAGTCCAAGATGATGCCTGTCAAGACGGTCGTGTCTCAAGCCCTACAACTCGTTTGGCTGGTCACCATCGATCTTATGACGCACTTCTATACTTCATTTAGAAGTTCTGCCACAACATGGAAAGTTCCTGAGGTTCACTTCCGGCGGCGAAGTCTTCCAGGGTCAGGTTCTTTCACTCAGCCTAGCCCTTTTTACCCGCACATTCACAATGCATGATGTAGCGCTGGCTCCTTGCGACTCCGGGGCATCTGCATTCTGAATTATGTAGATGACTGGCTGATCCTAGCGCAGTTCCAGGAACTGGCAGTTCAGCACAGGGACATCGTCTCAGCTCATCTGTTTCTCTGGGGTTGAGGCTCAACGCCAAGAAAAGCGTCCTCTCTCCCACTCAGAACACTGTCTATCGGGGCATCGTATAGAGTTCAATCACAATGCGGGCACAACTGTCTCCCGCTAGGATTGAGTCCATTCAGATCACCCTGAGCAAAGTCAGGCTAGGTCAAGGTTGCACTGTTATCAGTATCAACGATTTCCAGGTCTCAGGGCGACCGCATCCACGGTGATCCCTCTGGACCTTCTGCTCATGAGACCGTTTTTGTTGTGGCCAAAAGCCAGGGGATTTCTTCCAAGGGCCAAAACCCCTAGGCTAAAAAGGGTTACGCGCCTCAGGCTTCGTTCCCTTTCTATGTGGTTCAGACCCCGGTTTTCTGCCTTGGGTCCCACTCTAGGTGCGTCTTGTTGTCGCAGACTGCTAACGACAGACGCCTCACTGACGGGCGGGGTAGCGGCCTTAAGTGGTCGTCCAGCTTAAGGGGATAGGAGGGTCGTCAGCTCGGTTGTCACAGTCACTGTCTCGGGTTGATGGCTGTATTTCTGGCCCTGAAATACCTCCTCCTGAGGCTGCCATGTCTTGGTGCGGGTGGACAATACAGCGGTAGCCTCTTACATAAATCATCAAGGAGACCCACGTTCTTGTCAGCTGTATTTCTGACACGTCGGATTCTCCTTAGGGCCCAGGGTAAGCTCCTGTCACTCAGGTCAGTTATATTCCTGGATGCCTGTATACGGGAGCAGATTTACGGTCCAGACAGAAAATACCAACGGGGGAGTTAAGAACTCCACCCTAAGGTAGTAGTTACCCAGAGTTCGCCAGCAAGGGTTTTTGCCTCTTACTGATAGCACTGCGCTGGCCGAACAGGGCTTGGTTCTCGGAGCTAATCTCTTCCCTCGACGGCTCGCCTTGGGCGAATCCGAACAGGAAGGATCTTCTATCTCAGGCACAGGGCAATATTTCATCCCTGCCCCGAATTGTGGAATCTTTCATGTTTGGCCCCTAAGGGTACCAACTGAGGGACACAGGGCTTTCTCCTGAGGTTATCGAGACCTTTTTTAAAAGCCGGGCTTTTTCCACTTGGAACAAGTTTTGGTGAGATCTTAGGGCAGAAGAGGACCTCATCGCCTCTATGAATAGCGCAATGTCTCCTCTACTTCTCCCTGAAATCACCCAGCCCCATTGGGTCTGGACGTTAAGACACATACATGACCCAGAATGCATCTGTATGCATTTCTTTCCCCGGTTTCTCTGCTCCCGGGAGTCTTGGCGATGTTCACCAGCAAGGGTCTTGCCTCCTATTAATGGCGCTGCGCTGGCCGAACAGGATGTGGTTCTTGGAGCTAATTCCTCTCCTCGACTGCTCGCCTTGGGCGATTCCGAATAAGGAGAACATTCTCATCCTTGGCCCGAATTGTGAAACCTTTCATGTCTGGCCCCTAAAGGTACCAAATGAGGTTCACAGGGTTTTCTCTTGAGATTATCGAGACCATTTCAAGTGCTAGGGCTCCCTCCACTTGGAACTGATCTGGGTAGATTTTACAGGGCAGAAGAGGACCTCTTCGCCTCTGTTGATAGCGCAATGTCTCCTCTACTTCTCTCCGAGTCGCCCAGTCCCCCCCCCTCGGGAGGGGCTGATCGTAGTAACGCATACATAGCACAAATGCGCCTGCATGCGTTTCCTTCTACTAAAGTTCTTATTACAGAACCAGTTTGCTTCAGTTCTGGATTTTCTGTAGAAAGAACTGTCAGCGGGCACTTGCCTCGCCACTGCCAGGTTCTATGTGGCCACTGCGGTTTGCCACAGCTTGGTGGGCGGGTGCCCTCAAAGAGGCATCCTCATTATTGCCCGGGCCCTACGAGGCACGCGGTCAAGCTTCGCCAGTAGGTTTTAGGGCGCACTCTACCAGAGGGCTCTCCTCCTCTAAAACCTTGGCTAGAGGTCTCCCTCTGCAGCAAGTTTGTGATGCGGCAGGTTGTCCTCTCTGCACACATTCATTAGATTTTTATAGTTTGGATGTTTTGCCACTCTGGGCTCTTATGCCCTTGAGTCGACATCTCAAGCTCATGTCTGGACAAGTTTGTGATGCGGCAGGCTGGTCCTCTCCGCTCACATTCATCAGTTTTTATGACAAGTTTGTGTTGCGATAGGGTTCTCTTCGCACACACATTCATCGAACTTTATGGGTTAGATGCTTTCCCAGATAGCAATAAGTCGGCGGGCCGCTGGCAGTGCTCCGGCGGCAGTAGAAGCGGCAGAATGGCGATATCGCAAAAACGTTTGATGGCGCACCGCCGGTGGCAGCCGCTTTTTAAAAGCGGTAGCCGCCTTCCTACCGCCTTCGTTCCGCGGCCGGCCCGCTGGCTATCCGCCGTTCCATCGAAGGCGGACCGTCGGAGGCAAAGCTTTTTTCGAGCGATCTGCCGCCGCTTATTGTGTATATATATATATATATATATATATATATATATATATATATATATATATACACTCACCTAAAGGATTATTAGGAACACCATACTAATACTATGTTTGACCCCCTTTTGCCTTCAGAACTGCCTTAATTCTACGTGGCATTGATTCAACAAGGTGCTGAAAGCATTCTTTAGAAATGTTGGCCCATATTGATAGGATAGCATCTTGCAGTTGATGGAGATTTGTGGGATGCACATTCAGGGCACGAAGCTCCCGTTCCACCACATCCCAAAGATGCTCTATTGGGTTGAGATCTGTTGACTGTGGGGGCCATTTTAGTACAGTGAACTCATTGTCATGTTCAAGAAACCAATTTGAAATGATTCGAGCTTTGTGACATGGTGCATTATCCTGCTGGAAGTAGCCATCAGAGGATGGGTACATGGTGGCCATGAAGGGATGGACATGGTCAGAAACAATGCTCAGGTAGGCCGTGGCATTTAAATGATGCCCAATTGGCACTAAGGGGCCTAAAGTGTGCCAAGAAAACATCCCCCACAACATTACACCACCACCACCAGCCTGCACAGTGGTAACAAGGCATGATGGATCCATGTTCTCATTCTGTTTACGCCAAATTCTGACTCTACCATCTGAATGTCTCAACAGAAATCGAGACTCAGCAGACCAGGCAACATTTTTCCAGTCTTCAACTGTCCAATTTTGGTGAGCTCTTGCAAATTGTAGCCTCTTTTTCCTATTTGTAGTGGAGATGAGTGGTACCCGGTGGGGTCTTCTGCTGTTGTAGCCCATCCGCCTCAAGGTTGTGCGTGTTGTGGCTTCACAAATGCTTTGCTGCATACCTCGGTTGTAACGAGTGGTTATTTCAGGCAAAGTTGCTCTTCTATCAGCTGGAATCAGTCGGCCCATTCTCCTCTGACCTCTAGCATCAACAAGGCATTTTTAGCCCACAGGACTGCCGCATACTGGATGTTTTTCCCTTTTCACACCATTCTTTGTAAACCCTAGAAATGGTTGTGCGTGAAAATCCCAGTAACTGAGCAGATTGTGAAATACTCAGACTGGCCCGTCTGGCACCAACAACCATGCCACGCTCAAAATTGCTTAAATCACCTTTCTTTCCCATTCTGACATTCAGTTTGGAGTTCAGGAGATTGCCTTGACCAGGACCACACCCCTAAATGCATTGAAGCAACTGCCATGTGATTGGTTGATTAGATAATTGCATTAATGAGAAATTGAACAGGTGTTCCTAATAATCCTTTAGGTGAATGTATATATATATATATATATATATATATATATATATATATATATATATATATATATATATATATATATATATATATATATATTTATAGCATGCAGTTTATCAAGAACAATGATTGATCAAACCAGACAAATTTCCATTTGGCGTTTTAATTCCACATTTTAAAGTACAGTAACTGTCATTGAAACAAGATGTCAGATCACTGAAATATAAATAACAGAAAAATACAAACATTATACACACACACTAAAGAACATACAGGTTTCCAATTCAATTTTGGTAAAAAAAATATATATATATATTTTAAAAACACTATTGTAACACTTACAATAATTGTTAATAATATAAAGAGGTCAGCTCTGGGATGAAAAGAATTACCAGTAAACATAAGCAATGAGGATATTTGGTACCAAATAAAGTGCAGGATACCAAATAAATTGAGGTATAACATCATATTTACAAGTCATTTCTAACAATAGGTTAAGTGGTAATAATTTAGAGTAAAGCTCTGGAGTAGAATATACCATTATAACTGCAATGCTGACCTGTGGCACAAGGATTTACAAGCTATATTTAACAATAGAATAACAGTTAAGCACTGTGACGGAATGAAAGTAGAATATTTGGTACTAGTTAATGTGCAATATCAAATATCAGGCATGAAATAGGATTTACAAACTATAATAGAATCGTTAAGCACTGACGGAATGAAATAAGCCAATACTAAAGTCACGGTAAGTAGAATATTTGATACCAGATAATGTTTAAATATCAAGTATTAGATGTATAATCTAGGATTTACAAGATATATTTAAAAATAGAATAGTTAAGCACTGTAACAATGAAATAAGCAGCAAATTGTATATGAAATAATTGAGATCTTTGGTATCAAGGAATGTGCAGGATAACAGGTATAATATACATTTTGACATTCAACTTGACAACAAGTGGGAATAAATATAATTAACAGCAGAAAATCTGGCTGTAGAGAACACAGCCAGTCAGAATGTCTGGAGAGGTTGGGGACTGCGTGGCGTAGTGGGCTAAGAATCACCGGTTTTCCCCGACCTCCAGAATGAGGCAGTGCAAATTGGCATATCTTCAGTGATTCCTCGTGCGCCTGTATAAAAGGACAAACCATCCCATATTCATCCAAGGAGCTGCCCTCAAAGCAGGGTCACGAGAGAAAAAAAAAGAAAAAAAAAAAAGAGCAATTTCCACAGTGAACAGCGTGGATTGGGTGAGTGTAGTCTGACACTTTTAGCAGGCTTTTTTAGGGGTCTTGATGTTACTGACTGCAGGATAAAGAAAGGGTTCCAGTTGTCAGTGATGCTGGGGTGTCAGTAGTCAGCCTAGGTTTAAGGGGTCGGCTGTGGGTCCCTCTCAGCTGTGCAGCGACTTTTTCCACCTTCATGTTCAGATGCTCCTTTCAGGTAACGCGTAACGTTAACCTGGATCGCCTCATCAGTGGCATCCTGGGTTGCTGGGTTCTTCCGGATGGCTCCTGTAGAAAATAAAGATCTGTCATTCCATTTGAATGGCATAAGGTCATACACATCTACTTAAATATAAAAAAAATATCCAACTTACTTTGAACAATGGTCTTCAGGAACATGTCTCTAAAACATGCTTTATCCCCTACACCAGTCCAGGTTGTATTGATGGAAAGGTGATTAGAGAAGATATTCTGAAGCATTCGCCACACGGTTGTCTTTAGGTCCCTCCCACATTTGATTGCCAAAAACCGAAGCTGAAAATACAAAAAAAACATGTTACAAATTACATTTCTCTGAAGCTTCTCATAAATTTAAAATGTGACAGGCTGTGGATTCAGACTGTAGAATATGCAGTGTACGATCTTAATTTTACTTTTTAGATTACCCTATGGCGTTAGAAACGAAATTGGCACACTTACAAATCGTTGCTGGAGCTCTTTATCCTGCCTCAAACTGTTGTCAAGCAACGCCAAATCTTCCTGGGTGTCTAGGGGGGAGTAACAGATCCCCTGGCAGGGATAACTCTCCAACAGACACATTGGCACTGAAATGTTGCAGCATAGCATTTTGTTGTCCATGCTACATACAACATCACCAAACTCCAAGACGTCGCAGCATTAGGGTTTGATCTGCACCTACAGGGATTCCCAGAATAAAAGAATAAAGTAGTCAGTCCTGGTCCTTCAACTACTAAACTATGACATTTATATCTAGGTCTACTACATGTAAAGGTGGCCCCAGTGGGATTAAACCAACAACCACAGGTGTTGTTTGCAAGTTGTACCCGATTGCCCAGTGCGAGCAAATGTCTTCAACATTGTCCCAACTTGCTTCACCTGCTCTATAAGTGAGCCGCTGTCACCTGGGAAGTAACAATATATTGATTAGCAATACACTAAATATAATAGTAATATAATATAACCACAATTATCATACCAGTAACTTTCCCTGTAATTTCTATCCACAGTATGTTATGCATGGCATACAAGTTCATAATGAAGAACCCTTATGATAACATCAATTTCATTTTTTTTCTTTGAAGCAGAATATTTGTTTGTAAAAGGGAGGAAAAAGAAAATAATGAAATATTGGTATACAGATTTTGGTTGATATATCATACTGTACAGTGAAATTTGCTATTGTTGTATCCCTACTCACCTGAAGGACGGATAGATCAGGCAAATCTCCAGTCAGGCCTTTGTAAAGTGTGTGCTCCTGCATATCCACAGGTATTTTAATTCAAACATGCAAGATATTGTAATAAATCTACAATATTCAGCCTTTACCTTACACCCTCGGTTGTTGCTCTACACTTTTATTATATTAAATACTTATTTATATAGCTTGCTCACTGTATAATCATGATAGCCTAATACTTATAACACAAGATTGCATCTTAAACGAATGACTGAGTTGAAAACTTGAATAAGAACGTATTTTACACAGAGGGACCAGTTAGGGAAACTTACCTGCCTACAATAACTGTTTTCATTTGATTTGAGTTACATTAAACATGAATAACCTTAGCGAGTCCCCAGGAACATCGGGCTATTAAAGTAACAAGCCTGTAACTGCGGTCTTATCAATTCTAGCTTCACCATACACTCAAACTGTGAGGTTTATCTGTTTTCCTCATGGACCTGTAGCACAATGCCCTGACAGTGACTTCACCTGTGCCCTGATCTTTATTAGAAACTGAGAGGAGAGCAAGTTAATATAATTTATATTAGAATTATCACAAAAATTAACAAACATTCTGCTTTAAAACTAAGAAAAAACAAGCTTCTATACTAACCTTACATAAAAAATGAACACGTGGCTGAACTAGCTTAGCCGCTATCTGCCGACACACCACATTAGATTAAAATACTTACCCTTGTAGTTGTGCAGATAACTTCGATATGTAGAGTTTAAAGCCCTTGTCCCTCTTGCTTGTCGGAGCAGGGGACCAGGCATCAACAATCGCGATGAACATTGCTGATGCGTATTTTCGGTAGATTCTGGAGACATCGAGTAAAAACAGACATTTTGGGCGACGCCAAGTAAACCGGAAACAGATATGGCGACAGCGGAACTTCACAGTTCAGTCTTTGTAATGTGTTTTAGCAATACATTTTTAACATTTATAATGCGTTTAGATTTTTTTTTTATTGCCTTTACAGGGACTTTAACACTTTCTTAAACATTTGTACAGGTCATAATTGCAAAACCTGTAAAAGGTAAAATAACAAAAAAATCGAGTTTGGAAAAAATGTAGACATAAACGAAATTTCTACGCAACTGTGAAACCAGAGGATAATTTACGCTTTTTCATTGAGTTTATCCTTCACGTCAAAACAGGGATTTTCATGTTTATGATAGATATCACCATGGTTGCAAATTAATAAAAAAAATTAAAGTATACCTGAGATTTTGGCCATGTTGCAGATGTCTTTCACTGTTCACTGATAGTCAGGCATTCATGAAAAGTCTAACTTCATCAATTTATTCTGCTAAATTGTTCATACCATGAATTAAATATCTATTTTAAAACCTAATCAGAATCAGAAAGATATTTATTGCCAAGTAAGTTTTACAAAAGGAATTATTTTTGGTTTATTGGTGCATGTCTCAAATGCGCAGCAATCAAAAAATGTAAACAATTTTCAAGTGCATAAAATAATTCAATATATTTTACATATATTACTGTATAATCGCTTCAGAGTTTCAAAGTAATTTAAATGTAATTTCCTAAACCTTACCTTATCATGGAATCAAGAGTCAAGCCTCTGTTATAAACCCTAATGGCTTTGGAGCAAAAAATAATAATAGCCAACATGCCTGGTCGATTTTGAGAGTAGAAATCCTTATATTTCAAAGCGGCTTGCCGCCAGCAAGCCGTAAAATGAAGCGGGCGGCCCGCCAGCTTTTCGCGGGCGGCATGTCGCAAGAAATGGGAGTGACGAATTCGGCGGCAAACGTTTCATCCCCACTAGTGGGACGCACCTATAGCCGACAGCTTAGGGACGGCGGCAAAAAGAAGCCGTGCGGATATTTTTTGCTATCTGGGTTGCTACTCCAGACTCTTATGCCCTTGAGTCGACATCTCAGCCCATGCCTAAACAAGTTTGTGATGCGGCAGGTTGTCCTCTCCGCACACATTCATTGGACTTTTTTAGTTTGGATGTTCTGCACTCCAGGCTCTTATGCCCTTGAGTCGACATCTCATCTCATACCTGAACAAGTTTGTGGTGCGGCAGGCTGGTCCTCTCCGCTCACATTCATCAGTTTTTATGACAAGTTTGTGTTGTGATAGGGTTCTCTTCGCACACATTCATCGAACTTTATGGGTTAGATGCTTTGCTACTCCGGGCTCTTATGCCCTTGAGTCGACATCTCAGCTCATGCCTGAACAAGTTTGTGATGCGGCAGGCTGGTCCTCTCCGCTCACATTCATCAGTTTTTATGACAAGTTTGTGTTGCGATAGGGTTCTCTTTGCACACATTCATCGAACTTTATGGGTTAGATGCTTTGCTACTCCGGGCTCTTATGTCCTTGAGTCGACATCTCAGCCCATGCCTAAACAAGTTTGTGATGCGGCAGGCTGGTCCTCTCCGCACACATTCATCGAACTTTATGGGTTAGATGTTTATGCTACTCCGGGCTCTTATGCCCTTGAGTCGACATCTCAATCTCATGTCTGAGACCTCTCGCGTTTTTGTGAGTACACTGCACAACCGTAGGGTTTCGGACAGCCCCAAGTGCGGCGGCGTGGGTATTGCGTTCCCCGTAGCGCTTAGCAGCGCAGCATCATAGTGAAGCTTTTTGTAAAGGGAACGTCTCGGGTTACATGTGTAACCCTTGTTCCCTGAAAAAAGCGGAACGAGATGCTGCGCTGCTTTGCCGCACTGGGACGTCCCAGGACTGCTCTTCAAAAAGAAGTATCTGACAACACCTGGTGACGTATCCATTTATAGCCTGGCCGCAGGTGCATCTAATGATTACATCAGCCGAGGCTATAAATTCCGGTCAATGTTCACTGACGTGTTGCACACATTATTCAGCTCGGTTCACAGCTAGAGTTGTTCCCCGTAGCGCTTAGCAGCGCAGCATCTCGTTCCGCTTTTTTCAGGGAACAAAGGTTACACATGTAACCCGAGACGTTTTCTGCATACACCGTGATAGTGAGCTATGACAACAGCCACTGTTGATCCACTTGTCTCCTTATTACGACAATGATGCCTGTCAAATACAAAAACAAGTTCAAAGGTTGAAAATATTTCACACAATCCACAACATGAAGTTTTGATGAAATAATATATGTATCTTCTATACAAGTTATTATTAAAAGTTATTCATTAACAGTAATTACACAATTCACAAACTCGTACTAAACATAGCCGAAATCTATTAAAATACACTGAACTAAGAATATTTTAAGAGGAAAACCCCAATACTTGCATTCCTTAAGTGTAATAATTAAAATTATATTTAAACATTAGGCTGCATGCACATATTATTTGGAGTCCCCCATGTGCAATTTCTATTAACGTTAACGATTAATGGATTTAATTTATTTTTCATTTTCACGACAACCGATTATGAAAATGTCTGAAAATTGTCATCCCTACTGAGTATATTTCAGTTGTCCGTGTTGCTGGTCGGTCCATGCACATTATGTGTGATGCAAATATCGTCATCAGCTCAGTCTGCGCACGGACCAGATTTTCTCAATATGCGGACAGTCCTCGCCAATGCGGACCATCGGCACATTAACTTGCTGTGGACTGTTCTAAAAGAGCATCACAAAGCAGTCGTTGTGTGCATAGTATTCGCTCGCTGTCAAAAGAGTATACTTTGAAAGGCAGCACGGTATACCGGTCAGCATCTTATGCACACTGATCAGCCACAACATTAAAACCACCGACAGGTGAAGTGAATAACATTTATCAGCTCATTACAATGGCACCTGTCAAGGGGTGGGATATATTAGGCAGCAAGTGAACAGTCAGTTCTTGAATTTCATGTGTTGGAAGCTGAAAAAATGGGCAAGCGTAAGGATCTGAATGACTTTGACAAGGGCCAAATTGTGATGGATAGACGGCTGCCTGGTTCTCCCGATGGCCAGTCCACCTCTGATCGGCCCAAAAGTGCGTCGGCCCACTGGGAAAATGCCAGAAAACGAATGGATTTCTCCGGACAGGTAAGAGAAACATATTTTTGTTTTCACTCATGTCCATTAGTTTCTGCCCAAAAAATCATTAACATATTTGAGTAGATGTTATTATAACAGTTTGGTTATTCAGTTGGGATGTGGGAGCCTCAGGCGCTATAGACGTGGCCCTTCTCCCAGAATGACTGGTATGCCAGATTACCAATCCTGTTTGTGAGTTAAACAAATGTGCTTGTTGTATTTTACGAGTTGAGACTTTCCTAACCTTATGACTCATGACTATTCGATATGTTTGATGTTACCTATTCCGATTATGATTGTTTTGTTCATATTTCAGAAGTTAACTGGCACTGTTTTGACAACCTTATGCAACGTCACAACATTCTTCCAGAATTGCATACATTTTTGGTTGAGATCTTGTATTGATGACAGGAGATTCGAACCACTCTGTAAAGTCTTCTCCAGCACATCCCAAAGACTTTCAATGGGGTTAAGGTCAGGACTCTGTGAAGGCCAACTTATGTGTGAAAATGATTCCTCCTGATCCCTGAACCACTCTTTCACAATTTAAGCCTGAGTAGTCTTGGCATTGTTGTCCTGTACTATGCCTGTTCTGTCAGGGAAGAAAAAATCCATTGATGGGATAACTTGGTCATTCAGTACATTCAGGACATTCAGGTAGTCTGCTGACTTCATTTTATTGAGCCATAATTTTGCTGAAACTAGACCTGTCCAATTGAAGCAACCCCAGATCATAACACTGCCTCCAGAGTCTTGTACAGTGGGCACTATGCATGACAGGTACATCACTTCATGCTTCCATTCTTACCCTGACACGTCCATTGGTTTGTAATAGCGTAAATCTGGACTCATCAGACCACATTAACTTTTTCCATTGCTCCACAGTCCAATCTTTATACTCTCTAGCAAATTGAAGTTGTTTTTTACGATTAGCCTCACTAACAAGTGGCTTTCTTGTGGCCACACAGCTGTTCAGTCCCAATCCTGAAAGTTCTCATCGCATTGTGTGTGTGGAAATGCTCTTACTTTTACTATTAAACATAGCCGTGAGTTCTACAGTACATTTTTTATGATGTGACTTCACCAAGCGTTTTAAAGATCACAATCATTCGACATTTTTTCCCGACCACTATCCTTCCAGGTTTACTAATGTTTTGGACAGTTCTTAACACAGTTCCAGTGATTTCAGCAATCTCCTTAGTTGTTTTCTTTGCTTGATGCAGGCCAATAATTTGTCCTTTCTGAAACACAGTCACATCTTTTTAACGAAGACAGGATATGTCTTCCAACATGGTTCTTTAAGAAATAAGAAGCTACACACTGCATCGGTTAGGGTTAAAATAATTGTTGCCAGCTGAAACATATTAATCACTGCAGTAATGGTCCAATCATATGCTCTTAAGTATATAATATAAGTATCTGCTTATTTAAATCCAAACTGCAACTTTTTTTGGCCAGGCAGTGTATTAAACCATCTATGCGGAGATTAGTGTTTGTATTGTGTGTTTTATTGTTTAATGTTCATTACGTGTTGTTTATTGCCTCATTTTGGCATGATCTGTGAATTATAAGTTATCGTATCGGCCTAAGAGATTCCATAAATACATAGTATCAAATAATAAAATACATAGTTATTAAATCCCAATTGTAATTGCTTTTTTAAGTCAAGCATTGACTAAAAGATGAACTGTGAACTTATGGTCTCCATGGTAAACACATATGACACTTTTGGCTCATATGTCGACTTGCATGGTCTTCAGGTCTCGTACCTTGGGCCTTTGCATGGCAAGTGCAACACTCTTCAGTTGAATTCAGTTGATCAGTTGAGCTACAGCAAAATGTAATCACATTTTAAGAAACTTGTAAATGTAGTTAGTAATGTAATGCAAATGTTAAGTGCGAAAAGTGTTTATGAACATAAAATCTGCTCTTTAATTTGGGTAAAAGGAAATTAGGTAAAAGTTATTATTGTTGTAGTGCCTCTAGTGTTCATTATACTAGAGGGAAACTGATGTGATAATTTTGCAAAAATGTAGGTATAGTAGCATGACTCTTTGAGACCAGGTGGACTTTTTAAGCACTTAACAGTTACTGAGTAATTCATTGAGGCAGACATATTTGCCTCACCAAATAAATAAAAAAACACTGGACAGAGTGATCCAGAGAGTCCCTCCAGATGTATCAGTTTTCCAAGGCCAAATAAAGGTCTCAATTTCCACCTGATCTAGTGACCTAGACATCCAAGCACTGAACAAATTAAAAACAATACTCTATAGAGTTCATGTTAGTCCACTGCTCGTAGAGGGGAGATGAAATATTTGTTGATTCATTTACTCAGTGAAAAAAAAAAGAAAAGATAAATCACGCTAACAAGAAGAGGCCTCCTCGATGGTCATCCAATATCTCTGCACCCATGGAGTCTGAGTGGCTCAGAACACCCCCCAGGCACATGTTTTTGTCCAGCTACTCTAAACTTACATTGTGAATTATGAGACAGGGGGTGTTGCAGGGTTTGTTCGAGCTCGCCACCATCCCTGCAGGGAAAGGGAAGCAGTTCCAGTTTGTTTGACGAGTGACTTCCTTTTGGAATGATGTTCATGCTATTTGATATTTTAAAAACTTCCAAAAGTTTTGTTTGATGCAGTTAATAGTAAGCTGCATCCAATATATAAGGGGTGGTGTTTCAAGAGGTTACATTTCTGGACTGGTAACTGAAAGCCTGTAGGTTCAAACTCAGCAATGGTTGATCTATGAACAATACCCATTGAGCCCTTGAGCAAGACACTTACAGTAACCCCAGGTTGGTGGATCAAACAGATCTAAGCTCAAACAGTAGAATTTATTAACTAAGCTAAAAACTTTTTTTGCCACAAAATAATCGATTGTGAAATCTGATCGCAAATAACTGTGAGTGTATCTCTGAACGCCAAACACTCTGTGCTCGACAGCGATGCTTTTACAGTCCATAAGCTGTCAATCACGTGTCACCATTTCAATTATTGGTGTTTATTGCAAAGTTTCACCAAGGGATGCAACAGTGTTTGTTTTTGATGGCTATATTACCGTCTGAGAAAAAAAACGTTTGTAGCGTGGTTAAGCGTTTATATGATTACTTGCACATTTTCTTATTATGCAACGGCTGTGAGGTGAATGTCATATCATAGTGCTGTCAATCGATAACATTTTTTAATCTAATTAATTACATGGTATGCCGATTAATTAATTAAACTAATCTGAATTAAATCACATATGTGATTTTTTTCAGAGAAAGCAAAAAACGTTTGGTTACGTATGTAACCTCCGTTCCCCGAGGGAGGGAACGACACGTTGTGTCGGAGAAGCAACACTAGGGGTCTCTCTTGAGCGCCGATATTCACCTCTGACCTATTGAAAAGGGCCAATGAGAGTTGGCAGTCAGTATTTGCATACCCCGCCCCCGCATACGGATATTTAAGCAGGGCAAATATGGAAGTTTAGTCAGGATTTTTCTGAGGAGCCAGAAATGGTCCGGCCACAACAGTGGCTCGGTTCAGCGACATGGCGGAGGAAAGACACAACGTGTCGTTCCCTCCCTCGGGGAACGGAGGTTACACACGTAACCAAACGTTCCCCTTCTGTCGCTCTCTCCACGTTGTGTCGGAGAAGTGACACTAGGGGACCCATTCCAATCTTGCCATGTGCTGAACCGTGTACGTGAACTGCCGGTACAGAGGCGGGCAGGGATTCATCCAGTGCCGCGCATCGTCTGTACCTGGCTGCACGTACCCTTCCCCAATGCCCCATACGAACATCGGGATCCTTCTAGTTACCCTGAGAGGGGAACAAGGCGATGTTTGCCAACATGGGAACGGGCCAGCCTGGCTGAGCCTCTTTTCTCTCTATGAACCAATCATCCAACCGTGAAGGCTGTGGGGAGGACGGAGGGTTCCAATCCAACCCCACGCTCACGGCGGCCCGGGGAAGCATGTCGGACATCTGAGCATCGGCCTCAGCCTGGGCCTGCTGGCCCGAAGGCGGCAGTCCAGGGGAGTCATCGGCATCAGACACCACACTCTCCGATGCAGCGTCGAGCTCATCTGCTTCGGACTCGGGAGGATAGACGGCCAGGCCGTGAGGAGAGCCGCTATCAGCGAGCGTGTCGGGGAACGGGAGTTTCGCGGGGGGCTACCCGGCGAAACCGCATCCGCTGCCGCCCCCAAATCGCCCCCAGCGCCAACCGCATCGTCCTCAATCCCGTGGGAAGAAGGAGCAATGCGGGGTGCAGCTGGGGTGGCTTGCCTTCTGTTGAAAGCAAGCCGCGACCACAACGTGGTCATGGTCATGTTCTCGCAGTGAGAACATGAACCATCCACAAACGCCGCCTCGGTGTGATCGCGGCCCAAACACACGAGACAGCGCCTGTGGCCGTCTGAAGCGGAGAGACTTCTACCGCATCCAGGAACGACATAGGGGCGGAAAGGCATCTTGAAAAAGACGCGTCCTTAAAAGGACGTTCAACACCACTGTGTTTGCTCTTTTAGAGAAATTTGCTCTTTTACAAGAAATCACTCTTTTAATACACAGTGTGTGTGTGTGTGTGTGTGTGTGTGTGTGTGTGTGTGTGTGTGTGTGTGTGTGTCTGCGCTGTCGAAGCGCTCAGGGGCAACAATGCACGCCGTGCAAAGTACAGAGAAAGCCGCTGTTGTGCGCCGTCAGATCCAACAGCAAGCAGATCGTCAGAGATACAGGAACGTTCAGGGTGTGTATTCTCGCAGCAGACTGCAAACAGACCATTGGTTCCGAAGAAATTTTCTGACTAAACTTCCGTATTTGCCCCGCTTAAATACCCGTATGCGGGGGCGGGGTATGCAAATACTGACTGCCAACTCTCATTGGCCCTTTTCAATAGGTCAGAGGTGAATATCGGTGCTCAAGAGAGACTCCTAGTGTCCCTTCTCCGACACAACGTGGAGAGAGCGACAGAAGGGGAACAATAATTTAATATATTCAATTCAATTCAATTCAATTTTATTTGTATAGCGCCTGTCACAACACACATTGTTTCAAAGCAGCTTTACAGAATATCAGCATTAACAGACGATAAAACTGTAATGTCTATAAAGTCGATTAATCATCATTGTGTAATTTAGATAAAATAAGATTTTTAATAGTGTTTAAGAATAATTAAATGATAATAGTATTAATAACCCCAGTGAGCAAGCTGTAGGCGACTGTGGCAAGGAACACAAAACTCCATAAGATGTTGATTAATGGAGAAAAATAACCTTGGGAGAAACCAGACTCACTGTGGGGGCCAGTTCCCCTCTGGCTAACATTATGAATGTAATGTAAATATTAATTATGTATAGGTAAAATCATGGTTTAAAATTATTAAACTAAGTGTTAAGGGTCAGTGATTAAACATCGATTGTGTTTGAACTGTAAGATTAATGACCAAAGTCTTTGAAGTCCATCTTGATTAATTGCAGAAGTTCACATAGATGCAATTATCCTTGTTAATTGGCTGATGAAGGCTTTTGTTGGCAATAGTTAGTCTAAGCATTTCATTTCAAGATTGTAGTCCATAAATAGACCGAGGTGATGCAGGTTGGAGTTGGCATCATTTCATCCTCTGAAGTCCGTCATAATAGATTGAAGTGATGTTTGGCTGACACCGGCTGCATTTAGTGATCATCATTCTGCGACATGTAGCAGTGGAGTCCAACATGAAGCAGGAATGGTGCTGGATCCAGCTGGTTCTGGTGACCTCAGGATAGGAGTCCCGAGGTTGAGACAGGGAAACAAATAAAAAGATGTAAGCGTAGATGCCATTTAATTTATTGCAGAGTTAGAGATCATGCTCAATGTTTCTGGTTTCTGGTTCCGGCAGACCCAACTAAAGCAGCCTAATTGTGGGTTGGAGGATAAATTAGGTGTATGCCTGGCTAAATAGATGAGTCTTTAGTCTAGACTTAAACTGAGAGAGTGTGTCTGCATCTCGAACAGTGTTTGGGAGACTATTCCATAGTTTAGGAGCCAAATATGAAAAGGATCTTCCTCCTTTAGTGGATTTTGATATTTTAGGAACTACTAATATATAATAATTAAATAATTATAAATATTTATATTTAGATAATTATATATCATAATTAAAGTATAATAAACAGTTATATTTCAATAATTATAAATAAAATATATATATATATATATCTTATAAAGAAATTATAATTAAGATAATTAAAATGCAAAACATTATTGAGACAGACGAGTAAAACATTGATGAGATGATACAAAAAGTGGCTTTAGAATCCAATAATTTTTTATTTATTTTTTTGTCCATATTATTGAATATAAGCCTATTAGTTTCAGTCTGTGATACCTGGTCAAGTTTCATTTAGACTCATCTAGTGGTGTATGGAGTGGTAGTGGTGTAGTGGTCTAATGCACATAACTGGTAAACTGGTAATCAGAAGGTTGGTGGTTCGATCCCCACAGCCACCACCATTGTGTCCTTGAGCAAGGCACTTGACTCCAGGTTGCTCCGGGGGGATTGTCCCTGTAATAAGTGCACTGTAAATTGCTTTGGATAAAAGCGTCTGCCAAATGCATAAATGTAAATGTAAATATTTTGCCACATATAAATAAAATATTTCATGAGATATATCTTTAGATTCTAAATTCTTATGGTTAAAATAACCATGACATTTTAAAATTGGCGGTTAATAATGAAACTGTATAATCGTGACATGCCTAGTCTCAAACTTTGAAGAGCTTGATGGCATCAAGGCTTCGAGGCAGGAAAAAATATGAATTGATTGAAAATCCGATGTCAAAAAGGTAATCAGATCCAGAGCCAAATAGCACTCACAAAGCTTGCACAAATACTCAGAGAAGCACATCTTCAAATTTGGAAAAATATTTCTGCACCATTATTTGAACAAATGACGTTATATGATTCTATTATTGTGGTAACATAAATAACGAGTAAAACCATCTTTACTCTGCAAAGGTGGCACAGAAGTTGCATTTGAAGTGGCATTTATAGAAATAAACTTCACTTCAACTGTCACATGGCCCCTTCCTGTCTAAGTAGGTAGTTCTGGGACATAATTTAAAATATGCACAGTATAGGACATTATGTTAATAATACAACAAAAAAAAAGTCTAGTTTGCAAGACTGCAGTATTGACACTGATACAGAGTTGCTACAGAGTCTTTAACCTAGCCTTCCTTGGCCACACCAAAAATAAAACAGGTGTTTAGTGTGCATTATACTCTTTGTGGCTTTTCACACCCTCTTTTAGGATCTACTGTAACCATCAGTTGAGACAAAATCAAAACCTGAAATGAATCCTCAGGAGCCCACACCAGAAATATTTGAAACATCAAAGCCATTTTCTCGAATCGTTAGACTTATTTGAAAGAGTCAGATGCAAGATGTAGGTCTAAAAGCCCAATTAATTCCTAGTGTTGGTAAGAAACTTAGCACCTGCAAAAAGCCCTGGCTTTCTGGGGATTTTCCAAGATTGAGGAAAAAACCTCAACTGAGAGAACTTCACATGTGACATCTCGCATCAAGTCTCTGGTGCCTGTAAACTTTTAAATCTTCTTAAACATTGGACTTTTCACCTCACTGCTTCTGATCACAAAACCAGTATTCCCAGAGCAAGCACATACTTTTCTTATATCAGCACATTATAAAAACAAAACAAAAACACAATGGAAAAACTATTGTTTTGAAGAGCTTTGGTGGGGCAATCGCCTCAACAAGTCTTGAAAAATATGTGCTCCTCAAATGTGAACCATATGTTGGTGTTCGGAATGGCTGTATTTATCCAAAATGAGAAACAGGGGTATCATTGGAACCTGCTGGCATGTCAGTGCCTTCAGGGCATGTCCAGTCTTATGTTTTTATTTTAAACGCATCTGAAATACCCCTAAGTTTACGCAGAGAGGAGATGGAGGCCCTTTTAGGGAGAGTGTGAAGCAGTCTAAACTGACTTCTAGCATAATATGCATGGTTGTTTTGAAGGATTGTACATGTGCTGTGCATTAAATAATAAATGTCAAAACCTGGATTTTGTGTGAATTATAGTTCAAGAACCAAAGTGTGACACAAAAACATGACAATGAAAGATAAGACTGAGGAATTGTCTTTGAAAATGAGCACAAACAGATTATGTATTCAAATCCCTGTATTCAAATACAATGCATATGTTGATGGAAAAAATATTAAAACAGTAAATTTGTTCAAACATCTTGATAACATTACATCACCGCTTTGCTCTGTGTTATAAACATAGTCATGTTATTAAATGCTTGTAGATTTAAAAGAATGAATATCAGAAATTTTTCGCAAGATTTTATACATTTTAAATAAAACATTTCTTTTTAACCAATTACACCTTATTTTTGATCAACAAACTGAAAGACCTCCACCCTGGTCTTATACAATGTTAATAAGCCTGCATTTTTGCTAAATAATTTTATGTGGCTCATTGTACGTATCATGGCAGTTTAAATGAACACTAGAGGCGCTAAAACAACAATTACTTTTATTCCCTTTCACACAAATCACGAGTAATACGATAGATTATCAGTTCATAAACAATTATCTTATGACATTATAACACTTTTACTATGACTTAAAAAGGGATACATTTCAACCTTTGCATCACATAATCAAACTACATTTACAAGCTTGTTCAACCATGGTAAAATTGTATGGTAACTGAACTAATAGAGCATTGCAATTTTGTTGCAAAGGATCAGGGTACGAGTCCTGAACAGCATGCAAGTCAACACATGAGTGCCATATAAAAATGATAAAATTACATGGTTGATTCAGTATTCAAATATTTTTACTCACATTTGCTTTTTATGACACTATACATTAGGCTTAGGTTTAAGGTTTAGGGTAAGAACACTGTAAAAAAAAAAAAGTTACATTTACAGTAAAATACTGGCAGCTGTGGTTACCAAAGGTGTCGTTTAATAAATACAGCTACCATGTTTCAGGCCTCACTGGATGCATTTATTGAACTTTAAAAGGCTATTGTCATATGATAATTATTTTATGTTACGTATGGTAGACAAATAAATGAAAGCCTCAATGAGCCACATGATAAGATGCGTGGGTTGATGGTCTCAGACACCGAGGCAACTGTCATTTGTCCTCTGCCACCCGGATTGAGGCGAGTCACCACGCCACCATGAGGACTTAGAGCAAATTGGGAATTGGACATTCCAAATTGGGAGAAAAAGGGGAGAAAATACAAAACTAAAATTAAATAAAAAAAGAACAATTAAAAAACAGCAATGAATTGAAATAGATCAAAAATTATATAAACAAACAAATACACATTTTGACAATTCAGTGATTTTTTTTAACAGCTTTTAAAGTTTTTAATAGCAGTTTTAAGTAAACATTCAGCAACATAAAACTACTACTGGTCTTCACTGTAGGATTATAACATTTATACATTATACATTAATACTTTTTAAAGCTACTGAAAGTTACTCAGTCAAGAGCAGTAAGATGGGCATTTTGGTGGAATTTTAGCGCAAGCATGTTCAGCACACACACATATGCCACCTGTCAATCAAACTGGGTGCAGTTGTTACTAGATCAATTGCAAATTATAAATTTACGTGCTCTGAATAACTTTTAACAGCAGAATAAGAATATGAACTTTCTAAGTGATACAGGCCTATATCACAAATATAGCCTATTCTTTTTTCATTATTAATGTTTCAATCAGTCTGGTCGGGCAAGTAAAATACTCTTTCACTTGCCCTTTCAAAAATCCACTTGTCCCAGACAAGCGGACAAGCATTAATGTCGAGCCCTGATAAAATATTGTATTCAACATTCTCAGATAATACTTTTTTCTTCTGCAGTATTGCTCTTTAATGAGTTTTAGATATTATTTTGAAAACAAGCCAAAAAAGACTAATCAAAAATGTATTTTATTCCAGTGTATAATAGGCTAAGACTACACTCTCTCACCTTTATGTTTACTTTGATCCATCATTAACTCACAAAAAACAAACTTTCTCTTCTTAATAGAGCTGTGTATCGCCTATTTTCTTCATGATAAAATACACACAGAGAATGTGACACATATATTATGATTCACTACGTCACAAGCCATCACGTTATAATCTAGCTGCAGCAAACGTGCATGAACGATGAGTGTCCCCGCGCCAGAGTGTGCATCAGCCAGGAGAAGATTCAGTCTCTTCCCTGGTCACTTCACACAACTCATAGACATGGTGCTGACCACATAGAGAAATGCCAGTTTCTGAGTTCATATTCATATCCCACTTCCTTATTATTTGAACTTTAATAAAGGATGTGTAAAGCAGTTCAATGGAAAGGAAGAGGCGAGAACCGGCTTGGCAATATAAACAATATTTTGATGATTAACTTAAACAAAAGACAAATTCACACACGACGTACATGTCCGTAAACGATCTCTCTCGCTTAATTTGCCTGATAAGGGACCGGATGTGTATAATCACGACCCGGCCCCGTCCTGCCCTCCGCCCTGTCACAGGATGCTTTAAAGATATAACGTCAGGTTGATTCATTGAGATAATAATCATTTTATCTCGATTGTCTTGTTTTCATAATCGTTGGAAGCCAAAATCGTAATTTAAAATAAAATGTGATTAATCGCCCAGCCCTACCTCAATGTACATACCTTATATTAAAAATAAGAAGAAACATACCTATGCACATAAAGTATGACAAAATGTGATATTTTTTTTTTATATATACAATTGTATTCAGTCTAATTTATACTGGTATTTTTCTACCTGTTGTCCTAGAGTGAGTTTTAAGTCATTGCAAAAGGGGGTTGGGGAGAATGTTTGGTTTTTGTATGATTTTTATGACCACTTTGTCATTTTGATTATATTGTTGTCATTTTGATTATATTTTTGTTAAGTTTAAAGTGTAATTTGTACTGATAAATATTTTTGTTTAATTTGTTTAATTGTTTAGTTTCAACAAATTAATTTAATTTTTCAAAATGGACCAGCAGAAGTGAAGTGTGGGCAAAAATCACTCGATCCACAGTCTAACCTGGAAGGTCGATACAATCACTGTTTATACTAGCCATTAACAATGTGTCGATAGATGAAAATGACATTCTATATAATTTAATACATCCAAATCCTGATGAGAATCACATTTTCCATGCATATAAAAAGAGTGTATCACTGTCATATATATATATATATATATATATATCAAAAAGGACACAGTTAAAAGAATGTAAGTCCATGTTTATTTTCTTCTAACTCATTGAATACAGTCCATTTACACTACCAACTTCTTACTAATGCGCTGTCTTTGTTTATATCACTGGTGCCTGAGAGGGATTGGACTATATAATAAAATGCAGATGGTACAATAACCTGAGAAAAACCTCCAAATTCAATTGCACTTGACCCAGCCCATTTGCACTTTGCACATGCAATTTCACCAAACCCACTTGCGCCAGGACTTATTGCGTGCTTGCACAAAAATACTATAAATTCATGGCCATGTCCAATGACTTTGCATGTGTGACTTAAAGCATAGCATAGCACTTAGTGCTAGCGCCCTTAAAATAGGGCCCTGAAAGCCTGATTATTATTTATCACTGTAATTTTAACAATAGTTTACTGTAAAAAGTGCATTAAATGTGTGTAAAAGTGCACCGTAAAATGTATTATTTTCTTGTTAAACATAATATACATTTTTAACATTTAATATACGGTAAAAAAAAAAAAATTTCATCCATTTTTCTTTTTTACTCTAATTTACTGTAAAATTACATTTATTGTCTTATTTTAACTGTATATGTTAAGGTAAATACCCGTTAACAAATAAAACAAATATGTTTACTGTAGCATTTTTACAGTCTTTTACATTTTAAATAAACAAAAACCTATCCCCCAAGAATGTCCGTAATTTTAAACTTGATACAGCATTAACCTTAAAAAATTTACCTTAAAAAACAGACAGATATCTTTGAGTTTCACCAGCCGACGTCATTTCCACCTGCTGTCTTGATAATCAATGCAAGTTTTACTCCACTGACCATTTTTGGATGAAATATAGTTTAAAATTCAATAAGTACTTGCAAAGCCATCCTTAGCAGTTGAGCGCATCTGTGAAAACTGTCTACTTGCTCCCTCCAATTATTCATTCAACATAGGGGAATCAGACATACTACATGTTAATCAGAGCTTCTAAGCAATGTGAAAGATAGGATAAAACACCTTCCCATTACAACACCAATTATTGCCATGGAAAAATCATTACATGACTCTCTGTGGTTGACTGCCCAGTGATGAAGAATTAAAAACGTCCACCGCAAAATCAACACACAAGCCAAGCACTCACTCCTCAACTGTAGCACAAGCTGCTATTAAGAGAAAATCACTTGACACTGAATAATGAGTTTCCACTTTCTGTTGATTTCTTTTGTGCAATCAAAGGCAGGGCAGTTCCCATAAAAAGCAGCAAGTTTACACACAAGGAATGTTTCTTGCTAATCACTTTTTCTCCCTGGCTTGGTGAATAATTGGACCAGAGTTTAGGGCTAATTTGCCTGATCTTGAGTTTGGGTTAAACGGCCTCTCACAGCTGTACATACCCTGAAATATGTTTCTGTAGAATTGAGACCAAGAATAATAATCATGGGAGTATAAAATGCTGCTTGGCTTTGGTACATGAGACTATAAAGATTTAAAGTTTTTTTATTTTCATTTTGTGTGCAGTTTAGCCATCATACACACTTTCAACATAAACACAGCCATGTGTCTGCTATATTCCTATATTTATATACATAAACACTCCAAAATAATTTTGATCAGCATACAAACGCTAATCAACTTCTTTCCATGCAACAGAGCCAAAGTTGTAAGCATTTTTTTTATTAGTAAACTGGTTTCAAAGAACCCATGAAATTGACTAAAATGTGCAGTTTTCAGTTGTGTTGGCGCATTTTCTAGGATTTTAATAGTCAGTAGGCTCTAATTACATCACGCACAGTCATTAAGCTGCTTGCTAGTTGATTGCAGGTGGTATTAGATGTAAGGGACAGTCTCATTCTAGAGAGCATTTGATTCGACATACTCTGTGTAGTGCAAGATGAGTCATCAATATACAGTATTTGGCCTGTTTTCCCATAAGAGAAAAATCTGTCCATTTTGAATCTGTATATCTGCTTAAAGAGTTTTGGAGACCCTAGCATAAACATGGATTCAAAGCTCCATTTTTATTTCATGGGCTTCAATTGGGACATATACTGAATTTTGTGCAATTTTACCAGTGTTGGGGAAGCTACAATGACACTTTAGCTTACTAAGCAGTTAACTACAGTTAAGCTGCTCTTTTAAAAATGCAGTTAACTACACTACAATTTACAAAAAAAAGTAGCTAACAGCCAAGGATGTGCCCGGAGCCGAATGCCTTATTCGGAATGGCACAAATAATGACTTTAAAACGAATAATGGATTCATCTGAATAATGTAAAAAATATTTGTATGACTGATTATCCAAGAAGCACAAGGATAAAGCAACATTTTAAATAAGCATGTCCAAAATTACACTGATTTTATGAATCTGTAAAGCCAATATTTCTAAAATGTAAACCTTATGAATGAAAATGTGCACAGGGTTATTTCAGATGGATGTGCAGGGTCTCGACTCCGTTTGCTGTTTCCGTTAATTGTGCTTGTCTGGAGCCGGTCAAGTGTAACATTAATTAAGATATGACATCATGTACACTTTCCACGGTTTAAAATGTCTGTTAATGTATCACACGATTCACATGTGATTCCCATGTATTCATTTATAGCCTAAATCTGAGCGCGATGTTAAATTCCTGACCTGAAGTGATGATTTCACGTCTATCCATCTCTTAAAGTTGACCACATTTATATCCACATCAGCCATTAAGGTAATTATCTGGTTAAGCCTTTATTCGGAAAAAGTAAAAACTCTCCATAAAGGTTTAAATGTTCCAGAGAGTATTCATCTATTCAGAATATTCCTCCTTATGTAAAACGCAGAAATTGAAACATGTTCAAACTTTTTTCCTTCTTTTTCTTTAAACTGTGCCACATTTGAAAATGTTAAGTGATTTTGGTAAGGCACTATATAAATGTAACATTATTATTATTGTTATTTATCTAAATGATGGTGTCCTATTGTAAAAAATCCTGATAGACTTTCACCTGTTTGTAGGCTATATGAATTATATTTTATTTTACTTAAAATTTTTAATTTGTATTTATTATTCACTGCAAAATGTGTGCTTGGCATTTCACATTTTACTTGACAGCTCCTGCATCCAGAATAATGTTTTTATACATGAACAGTTAACATATTCCACCAACATAATGTAGCCTACAAATGCAGCTTCATCTGGTAAGAATAATTTTTTAAATAATAATTGTATAATAATAATAATTATTATTATTATTAGGCTGTTATTAAGAAAAGGCATACAAAAAGCATATTTTTTTTAACAGAAACTATAATGCAAGAGTAAAAAATGGGTGTTTCATTCAGTTTTGACACTCTTCTGGTTTAAGCCCCGCCCACTCCCGGTTCTCTCCGAATACAGAGATGGATACAGATAATTTTGTCATATGAACAGATACAAATACAGATGGCTTTGCTGCACACCCCTACTAATGATTTTGAAGCTATTTAAAGAGGTACATAGTTATTATATAACAATTGTATTTTATTATTTTAATTATATCGACATTAAACAATTAGGGTGATAAGATTAAATTGAACATGTAAACATATTCTAAATAAAAACTAAAAAACACTATATTTAATGACAGAGAATGCACCTTTCCATTTTTACACTGCTTTAATGATTCCACACATGCCTGCATATTTGGTTAGGTATACAACAATCAACTTATGGACTAACAATAGTGCAGCTGACTTTGTGAGAAAGCAAAATATCCATCAAGAGACAAAGAATCCATGATAGAGATGTGTTTCCCTGATTTTGTGGGTGATCCTGAACATGATGTGCATGATGGGGTTTATGAGACAGCATGTCCTGACCACAATGTGTAATTATAACTGATAGACCCAGTGGGGTAAATGAGCGGATGGCATAAGGTAATGCTCTGGATAATTCATCCCATTCATCATGGTTTGTCTCTTTCATGCAGCAGCGGTATAATAGTCTACAGTGCATTTGGGAGCAATATCACTTAAACTACACCATGTGCTTTAGAACCTCTCAGATAAGCACTAGATTTCATTGTCAATAGCACAATCACTGATGTTGGGCAGGTCAATTTCACACTCCTCAGCACTTACACATCTCTACTGACACATTTTACCATAATTTTCTGCAAGTCATATCTTAACACAACTATCACACTACTACTAGCTATATACAGTAGCCCTGGAAAATTTGAAATGCATAAAATTGAGTAAAAAATGTAATTGTGTGTCTTAGACTATGAACTGTCCTGTGACAGACGGGTTTGGCTTAACTAAACTTCATAGAAAAGAAGAATAGAGAGTGAGAATATATGATGATCCACATTTGGACAATCAACTAACTCTGAAGCCATTTTACTCAGTTTCAGTGTTGGCGTATTTACTGTGTTTTGGCTTTTTATGGCAGCATCAATAATGTAGGTTAAGGTACGCTTTATATTCAATGTCTATGTTACACATTATATTACTGTAAACATTTACTTTAGTAATAACAGTGTTATTACAGTGTAGTTACATAAAGAATCACAAACTATTTATGTAGTATGTGTAATTTATTAGTATTACTCAGTACTTATAAATACATAGTAATGAGAACAAGGTTATATGAAGTGTAACCCAAATGGTTAGTACATCAACTTAATTTGTTCATTCTACAAAAGTCTAAAATTGTAGAACTCATTTATTGTTATAAGTTGTACGGCTGTTTCTTGATTTGATGTTACATCAGCCTAACTCTAACCCTAAGCACTTTTATTATTAAGTAATGAACTTTAAAAAACATTTCAACAATTGAGAGATAAAAGCAGGCAAGCTAATGCATTAAGTTGAAATAATAAAATCCTTTTGTTTAAAGCAGCTGTAAATAATAAGGAGTGTAACTTATTTACATAATTTCTGACAATGTTTTTTTGTGTGCAATTTTTAACTAAATTATGACTTCATTTCAAGAATGATGATGTTTTAAATAAATCTTACTCAACAAAACAAGTCCTTGAATATTAGCTATTTATTAAAGCCATAGCGTGAATAACAATTGCAGCTGTGTCATAATTTCCCTGAAGAATTTGTAACAATGACATTTATTTAACAACAGACACTGTTTCCTAGACAATTTTACTGCACTCTCTGATTAATGACATGCATTGTATGTGGATCTCTCTCTCTCTCTCTCTCTCTCTCTCTCTCTCTCTCTCTCTCTCTCTCTCTCTCTCTCTCTCTCTCTCTCACTCACAGTCAGTGACAACAAAGGGATGATGAGTGATGGATGGAAGCCTGAAAGAGCTACAGAGATCCCAGTTTCATGCATTAAACTTGTGCAAATTCACATTTTATTTTTTATTTTATAAATGTGTCAGGGGTAATAACAAAAGAAATTTTGGGAAACATTACATATAAGTGCCATAGTGGTATAGAGTAATCTTAAACCAGGACTGGATTGGTAATCTGGCATACCGGGCATTTTCCCGGTGGGTCGACGCACTTTGAGGCCGATCAGGGGTAGACCGGCCATTGTGAGAACCGGGCTGGCCGTAGAACGGACCGAATGGGCCGCGATAAGCTGAAATGAGCTGCCGCGTTATGCAGAACGGGCCACAAAATGGTGCCGTGATATGACAAAGGCCAGTTTCTATGTAAAATCCTGGGCCAATTTCTCTTCCCAGTCCACCCCTGCCTTAAACATAACCTTAAAACAAACTTTTAGCATTTTTAGAATTTGAAATAAATAAATGTTTTGCTTTATTTACTGTATGAACTGCTTTTCCAATGACAATGTCCCTGAATGTCACAAAAGGGAGGTGTTATAAGATATAGCTAAAGTTTGGACACACACACACACACACACACACACACACACACACATGAACAAAAAACACAGCCATTCAGGAAAATTAAATCACCAGGTGCATTTGAGAAACAGCAACTGTTCCTACTTCCCACTTCTGTGGCACTTACAAGTACATCATGTTTAAGTGCGTTGTTGTCAGAAATAACAGGAAACATGGTCGATGCCAGGTATAATCATATATATTTTTTAAGGAAATTTTATTTTGACAGCATAATACATATGTGTGCTGACGATAATGGAATGTTGGTCAAATTTAAGCTATTTTCACAGTGTAAAATCTACAAAATGCATCAAATGGGTGCTTTTATACATAAATGAATATGACAGAAGCTGCAAGCATTAACAATAAGCTCTGTTTAGAAAAAATAATAAAACCTGTCATTCACTACAGAAACCCTACTCTCCTCCACCATGCTGAAGGTTTAGGACACCTCCCGTCTCAGAAACTCAGGTATTAAAATTATCTCAGAGTTACCCAGTCTTAATTACAACTTGAGGGGTCATTCATGTGCAACTTCTGTGTGGGGAAACTTGTATTTACGATAATTCCGACTGCACGTGAAGGCCAAATTACACTGAAAAAAATAAAGATTTTGTGGTGAAGTAAATAAAGCAGAAAAGTTGAAGTACTTTCTAGACTGAATAAGTTATTTTAAGCGTGACTTCACAATATTAAGTAAATTCTACATTTGTACTCATTTCAAACATGTAAAAATAAGTAAATATAATAAAATATTATTCATGATTTTTACAATGCGTCCTCATGTATCAATCCTAAGTAGAAATCCATGTTATATTTATTTGCTAATTTTGATAAATTTGATAAATATACCCTAACCCTTCACTTAATGGCCACAAGTGTCATTAATAACAAGGGTTTCTGAATCTTACATACTGCACCTTTAAGCTTCCCTGTGAAAAGCTACCACATGTCATGAGGAACATGATTAAACATGTTTATAAGGAAAGTTCAAACTGTGAAATGTTCATATAAAATGTAAATCGAAACTTTACTAAATTTAAGTACCATGTACATCAGACATGTAAGTAAAAGTTACTTTATTAACTGAAATGTTTAAGTTAAATTTACTCACTTTAATCAATATTATGTTAGGAATTTAAGTAGATTTACTAATACGTAATATTATACCAAACAAATTTAATTAGAAAAACTGTGTGCAAAAACTTGCTAAATAAAACAAATCTATAAATCTTAATAGTCATTTTTATTAGTGTATACCCACCGTAGCTCATAACTCATAGTCTCTGGGTCTGATGGCTATAAAACACATGTGCGAGTCTGATGTAAACTTCAGGTAGACCACATTAAAAGGCTCTCTTAACTCTTCATGTTTATGGCCCACAAGGGTTTGGATGATTTTCCAGAGTAAAAAACATTAGTTTTTCTTAAAAAAAAAAAAAAAAAAAGAAAAGGTCATGGCTAGGGAAAAAAGTAGAACATGTACATTTCTTAAAATGCAGCCAAAACAGATTTCCAACAGATTAAACATCTTGGTGTGTACAGAGTGGATAACATACCTCATCAGCCTAATGACTGACTGATACATTTGTTGTCATTATTTACTCAACATTATGTTGCTCCAAACCTTATTTTTTCCCATAGAAAACAAACTTTTTCATAAAATGACAATTCACAAAAAAGTAGTCCATTTAACTTGTGTGCTAAATTCCAATAAAACAACTGAAGCCATAAAACAACTTTGTGTGATGAAGAGCACCATTTTTCCAGCATTCTGGAAGAGCAGCGTTATTCCCCCTGAGAAATATTTCTCATGTGTCGTAATAAGTTATGACACATGCTCTCTGTTGCTGATGCCGAAAAACTAATTAATGCGTTCATGACCTCAAGATGAAATTATTGTGATGCATTACTGGGAGGATGTCCAGCAAGATCAATAAATAAACTTCAATTGGTTCAAAATGCAGCAGTCAGAGTGCTGACTAGAACCAAGAAATATGATCATATTTGCCCCATTTTATCATCGATACATTGACTACCTGTTAAATTTGTATTGATTTAAAAATTCTGTTAACTACGTACAGAGCTTTGAATGGTCTGCAGTACTTAAGTGACCTTCTGTCATGCTACTGTATATTCCATCACGTTTATTACGATCACAAAATTCTGGCCTCCTAATAATTCCTAGAATATCAAAATACACAAAAGGATCCTTTTCATATTTGGCTCCTAAAATATGGAATAGTCTCGGGATCGGGATTCAGACACACACAGTTTAAGTCTAGACTAAATACTCATCTATTTAGCCAGGCATACACCTAATTTATCCTTCAACTCACAATTTGGCTGCTTTGGTTAACTCTGCATAAAATGTAATGGCATCTATGCTTATATACATTTTTTCGTTTCCATGTCTCAACCTTGGGATTCATATCCTGAGGTTACCAGAGCAAGCCAGATCCAGCACCATTCCTGCTTGGTGTCAAACTCTACTGCTACGTGTCGCTGAAAGATGACAACATACTACAGCCGGTGCAAGCCAGAAATCACTTCTGTCTTTTGACTTCAGAGGATGAACTGATGCCAACTCCAACTGTTAGACATGGGATCCTTCATATGCCATTGCCTGAACCTTGAATTTAGGATTGACCCCATCGAACTTCACCGAAATTACCTGCAGGTTGAACTGCGATGCACCTCACTGATCTCTGCCTGCATAACCTTTGTCTGGTGATGGACTACACTCTTGAAATGGAATACATAGACTTTCAATTATTTGCAAACAAAAGACTTCATCAGCCAACTAACAAAGGACAATGCATCTATGTGAACTTCTGCAGTTAATCCAGGATGGACTTCAAAGACATTAGTCATTCATCTTAAAGTTAAACAATGGACCTCACCACTTGCTTAATTTACTAATTTAAAACCATGATTTGCACTACACAAATATAACTTATATTGGCATTATATTCATGTTGTTTAGCCAGAGGGAAACTGACCCCCACATTGAGCCTGATTAAGGTGATTTTTCTTCATTAAACAACATCTTATGGAGTTTTGTGTTCCTTGACACAGTCGCCTTCAGCTTGCTCACTGGGGTTAGAAGTCCTGATGGATCTCCTTAAGCCACTAATAAACTAATAATATATTGATGGCACTTTATACTTCCTTTTGCCATTAACAAACATATACTGTAGAGAGAGGCCTAATTCTTAACAGATTAGTAGGTAGTTCATTAACATTAATGTAGTTTCACTGTTTAACTGTCTATTAAGCATTGTATAATGCAATAATGCTTAATCGGTTATTTATGAAAGTTATATAATGTTCAAATATTTTATTTGACATAAACTAACAGGATGAAACCTTTCTCTCAACTTCTTGACCTTCACTTTGACCAAATCACAGTGAGGAAATCAACATTTATATAAATGTTACTATATAAGTACTATAAAGGAAATATTAAAAGTGGAGACATTTAAAAACAAGTTTTATTTCTGTTTCTGCTGATCCAAACTTATTTCAAACGTACTTCTCTGTCTGCTCGTATGAATGTAACACATCATAAGAAAGTGTTTCTGTTCAAACGCTCTTTGAATTCCATCATTTATGTGGATACATTTTTTCAAACTGAATAGACAAAATCTTAAATGGAAAAAAATGACAATAAAATGCAAAGTAATCTTTTCAGAGATCAAAATACTTTTTGAATGTAACTGTATTCTGATCACCAACTATTTAAATTGTAACTGTAGTGGAATATAGTTACTTATATTTATATTTTAACAACGAAATCCTGTTACATGTACTGTATTCCATTACTCCCCGACACTGGCAGTTTGTCTTTTTTAATTGCTGTGTTTCCACCAAATATTTCAAATAGATATGCTGTGTGGCAGGTGCTACTGAAACAGCCATTGAACAGGAAAATAAAAAAATGCCACTCCTGTTCTAGAACATTTTTTACTCACTTTTTGTGTGACATAGTGATTGTATGTATGTTAAAGGCCCACAACCCTTTTTTATAAAGTCTGGTTCTGAAAAATAGACTCAAAGTTGTTTTCTCAGTCTGTGCTGTAATTACAGTAGATTTTTTCTTTATTCAGGGGAGCTGACCTAATTTGGCTACAGTAACCGATTAAAGCCCTAGTGATGTAAGCCTCAGGGAGCATCCCAGATGATTGGTGCTAAATCACACTGATCACTGTGGTGATGCAGTGGCTTGGCTCTGTCTGAACCTCTGTGGAACTTGTGTTTGGGGAGTAGACTATGGACCTCCACACACACAAAATGCAAACAGTAACTCACAACAGATCTTTGCAACATGGCCACCAGAGTAAAAAAAAGCCAGCATCTGGGATGGATGGATGGATGGATGGATGGATGAATGAATGGATGATGAATAGTGACGATGGACAGATGTTTTCAATTTAATTCGTCATAAGTGTCCAGTACGGTGTAAATCGAAAAACATTCATCCATCATCACTATTCCATTCATCCATTCATCTATTCATCGACAACTTTTTGTTTATGCACTGAGCACTTTTTGCACTTTTTGGCCTCTTAATAAACAAATATATTTAAGACTTTTTCTACACATTGAGTGCGAGCTTCCCCTCTCTTTTGAACTATAGCACTTCATTAACCCTTGTGCATCCTTGTGGACATTTTTGGCTTTTTCAGTTTTGTTTTTTTGATAACTTTGTCTGTGTTAATGCTAACTGCATAAAATTTTCCACAGGTGTGAATTTTTATTGGAATTTTAATATTTCACCCTATTTTCTTTAAAAAAATATTTTTTGCACTAGTTACACAAAATAGTCCCTCTTAGCGTCGTTTTGGACAAAAATGGCACATTGAAACCCATTAAAACTGTGATTTTTAATTCCAGTGCCATTTAACTATAAAATTATGCAATCTTGTTTAACATGCTTTCATTATGTTGGCAAGGCTTCAAAATTTACATTTTAAATATTTTTTACCAGATCGTGCCATTTTTTCAGGTTTGGCATATCATCGCTTTTGTTGTTGTTTTCTGCTGTTTTTGGCTTATGCATATTATAGAGCCAATTCGATACATTATGAATATATAATTGTGTGAGTGTGTTGGTATGGATTTCAGAGTGTGGTTTGTATGTGTCTGAGGCTCTAATAATAAAAATAAAAAAATTCTGTTTAGCATTTATTAAATTGAAAATAATTATAATTATTATATTTTTTATAAAAAACAACAGTGGCATTATGTAAACAAACCGGCATTTAAAGTGTTAAAATTCTGAAAATAAATGAATGTTTGGTAATTATGATTAGAACTGATGCTGGTTAAAATATAAGTCAGTGAAAGTATGAAAAAATATTATTCTATAATATTTTTATGACACTTTTTGACATGGCCATTTTTGTCCATTATGGACCTAAGTGGTAGCTTTTTTTAAAATCTGATACTGTATAAGCATCAAAATGAATGTTGTTGTTAAAGTGTTAAAATTCTGAAAATAAATGAATGTTTGGTAACTATGATTAGAACTGATTCTGGTTAAAATATAAGTCAGTGAAAGTAGAAAAAAATATTATAGAATAATATTTTTATGACACTTTTTTGACATGGCCATTTTTGTCCATTACTACTAAGTGGTAGCTTTTTTTTAAAATCTGATGCTGCATAAAAAATATGAAAGCATCAAAATGAATGTTGTTGTTAATCATTGACATATCCAAGGCTCTAATAATCAAAGAAAAAAAATTCTGCTTAGCATCTATTAAATTGAAAATAATTATTATTTTTCATTTTTTCCTAAAAAAACAACAGTGGCATTATGTAAACAAACCAGCGTTTAAAGGGTTAAAATTCTAAAAATGAATGAATGTTTGGTCATTATGATTAGAGCTGATGCTGGTTAAAAAAATTATGTCAGTGAAAGTGGAAAAAAATATAAATCAATAATATTTTTATGACAGTTTTTGGACATGGACATTTTTGTCCCTAATGAACCTATGTGTAACTTTTTTTAATTGATGTACAAGGGTTAATAAGACACAATGTTTCCTTGTTTTGAATAATTACTTGACAGCTTAAAACAATGTTAACCTAAATAACAAAATTAGTTAGTATTAGTTTTGCTCTCAAGATTTATAAAATTTGACTGGTATTGGCAAAGACTGCAGACATTTTTTAATTGTGATTAAAAATCGCACAAAAGAGCTTAATTGACACAAAAGAGCACTGCTCCTTCAGTTCAGCGCGCTGCGCTTGCAAACTGCATGTTTATTTATGAAACACAGCCTTTTGCGATCCACAAAAATATGCAATTTTGTTAAGAGATACCCAGTCTGGTTAAAAACATCAAAATCGGTGCATCCCTAGTGTGAGCAGCCCTGTTTTAGAACATACACACCTGTAGACTAGATTAAAATCTCAAAATGTGTGAGGTCTGCAAAACTGTCTCCTTTTTTCACTGTGTGTTTGTTACTGGAGATTGGAGAGGTCATTGCAGAGTTATAGACAGTCTAGATAAGCGGGGCATAATCACTGTCACAGGGGCATTGAGTCACAGATTGATATTGTTAGCTAATCTCTTTTTGACACAGACATTACATGAAAGCATTCCACCCTGGACACAATAAACTAGGGCTGGGGGGAAAACCATATTCTGTTACAAATCGTGATTACTGAGCCAAACTCTTTTAATATTGTCTCCCTGATGAAAAATAGATTTTTTTTATTTCATAAAAACAAAAATGTTTATCATAATGCTTCAATGATTAATAGATAAATATAGGAAGCTATATTTGTGCAAAGTTCCACATTAACAAGGTTTTCTCTCTGAGATGTTTTGTCTCTTTAATTCTTTACATTTAGTCCTTTAATGCACCGCTGGTACAGCCAAAGTGCCATTTGTTCACTATCGGACAACAAACTCTTTTGCTGTGATCATTGTTCCTGTTATTATGCATAATCTAAAAGTTCATGTTGTGCAGAGTATTTATCAGGTGTCATTCTGCAGATTCTGTCTGACGCTGCTTTAATAACTTGTTTAGCAGTAAAAAGGCTTATCAAATTGTGGATGCCATAAACTACATGACGCATCCCCACAGCAGGTTATTCTGGGTATACCCTGCATAATCTAACAGCAGGGTATTCATAAGCAGTGCCGGGTAACTTCTCACATTTACCCTCCACTGTTCACAAGAAATAATGCTATGCACAAAGATGCATGCTCGAAGAAACACACCAGAAGAACAGATGAGAGAAATCCCGGCAATGCTCGTAGCTCATTTTCTTTTCTGACCTCAAGATGCAAATGTAAATAACATGCAATGAGACTGGGACTAAAGGTGAATTGTCTTATGTGTCATAAGTCAGTACAGCCCCAGCATTGGTTCATTAACAAGTATACTCTTTAGCCTCCATTTGTTTGTTGCAAAATTAGCATTATAATATGACACCCTCCAGCCTTACACAGCTCCTTCCTTCAAGCCTGCCATGGTCAACGAGCCAGAGCTAGTGCCTGTAGCCTTGACCGTCCCAGAGCCAGAGCCTGCTTTCACGGAGTAACATCATGGACACCCTAGATCTAGTACCCTGGTCCTTCCTCTTCTGCTGGTTCCACTCAGGACACTTCCTCCTCCTCCTCCTCCTCTTCCTCAAACTTCACTCCCTGCGAATACCATGGTCAAGGGGAACCTCAAACCCTCCAACTCCGCCTAGACCCTCCGAGCCCTGGACTCCTCCCCTTCAGTGTTGAGCTCCTCCTTCATTCCTTCATTCCCTCAGTTCCACCACGGCTCTATGTCCCTTTGGCTCCACTATGGTCCTTCAGCCAATCGGCTTCTCCGGGGTCCCTCGTCCATCCAGTTCCGCCTTGGTCAGTTGGTCACCTGGCTACGCCTGAGCTCTCCAATCTTCCAGCTATGCTTTATCAAATCACTTTATTGTCACACTACTGTGTACACAAGTGCAACAGTAGGTGAAAGTCTTGTGTGCAGTTCCTAATAACATAGCAGTACCAATTACAATAAACAACATATTTACACAACACAATTTACATAACAAATGTACACATACTTACACAACACAATATACAATGTACAGTAAACAATACACACAATATAGAATACACATACAATTAAAATAAAAATAAGGGTAGGTGTATATAAAAATATATATACAGTAGTTGAATTGAGGAGAAAATATTTGACAGTCCAGTGTGTGATACAAGATGATGATTAATAAAGTGCAGTGCTGATTGTTGATCGTGAGAGATCAAGTGTTCAAAAGTCTGATTGCTTGGGGGAAGAAGCTATCATGTAGTCGGCTGGTGCGGGTCCTGATGCTGCGATACCGCCTGCCTGATGGTAGCAGTGAGAGCAGCCCATGACTCGGGTGGCTGGAGTCTCTGATGATCCTCCGAGCTTTTTTCACACTCTGCCTGTTATAGATGTCCTGGAGGGAGGGAAGCTCACCTCCGATGATATTTATGGCAGTTCGCACCACCCTTTGCAGGTCTTTGCGGTTGTGGGCGGTGCTATTGCCATACCAGGTGTTGATGCAGCCAGACAGGATGCTCTCTACAGTACTGCTGTAGAACCGTGTGAGGATGTGGTGGTTCATTCCAAACTTACTCAGCCGTCTCAGGAAGAAGAGGCACTGGTGAGCCTTCTTCACAATGGCCTCAGTGTGGATGGACCATGTGAGGTCCTCAGTAATGTGGACACCGAGGAACTTGAAACTGCTGACTCTCTCCACCAGTGCTCCATTAATGGTGATGGGGCTGTGTTCATTGTCTTTCCTCCTGAAGTCCACCACAAGCTCCTTGGTCTTACTGACGTTGAGGGAGAGGTTGTGCTCCTGACACCAGTGTGTCAGAGTGTGCACCTCCTCTCTTTAGGCTGTTTCATCATTGTCAGTGATCAGACCTACCACCGTCGTATCGTCAGCAAACTTAATGATGGCATTGGAGCTATGTGTTGCCACACAGTCATGTGTGTATAGGGAATACAGGAGTGGGCTGAGAACACAGCCCTGCAGGGCTCCAGTGTTGAGGGTCAGTGATGACGAGGTGTTGCTGCCCATTCTAACCACCTGACGTCTGCCTGACAGGAAGTCCAGGATCCAGATGCACAGTGAGCTGTTTGAGCCCAGAGCCCGGAGTTTCTCATCAAGCTTGGAGGGCACTATGGTGTTGAATGCTGAGCTGTAGTGTACAAACAGCATTCTCACATATGTGTTCCTTTTTTCCAGGTGGGAGTGAGCAGTGTGTATTTTAGATGCAATGGCATCATCAGTGGAGTGGTTGTTGCGGTAGGCAAACTGCAATGGGTCCAAAGAGGTGGGCAGAACAGAGCAGATGTAATCTCTGATTAACCTCTCAAAGCATTTGTTAATGATGGGGGTCAGAGCAACAGGACGCCAGTCATTTAAGCAAGTGATTTTGGCTTGCTTCGGTACAGGCACAATGGTTGATGTTTTAAAGCATGTGGGGACTACAGACAGGGAGAGGGACAGGTTGAAAATGTCCGTAAAAACACCAGTCAGCTGGTTCGCGCACGTTCTGATGACGCGTCCCGGAATGCCATCTGGACCCACGGCTTTATGGATGTTCACCCATCGGAAGGAACGGGTTACATCCGCAACAGAGACGGAGAGTGAACCATCCTCTGTAGCGTCGGCCGCGAATACTCTCTCCGCGAGGGTGGTGTTATTGTCCTCAAAACGAGCATAAAATGTATTAAGCTCATCCAGGAGAGAGGCAGCGGTGTTCATGGCAGAGTTTTTATTCCATTTATAGTCTGTGATGATGTTAATTCCCTGCCACATACTTCTAGTGTTTGTGGTGTTGAACTGTCCTTAAATTGTGTGCCTGTACTGGCGTTTGTAAGCGGGCAGAAGCAGAACAGAAGAGTGATCCGATTTGCCAAATGGTTGGCGGGGGAGGGATTTGTAGCCATCCCGGAAAGGAGAATAGCAGTGGTCCAAGACCTGGCCTCCTCGTGTGTTGAAGCTGATATGTTGGTGGTATTTTCGTGATATTGTTTTAAAATTGGCTTTGTTCAAGTCCCTGGCAACAATGAACGCAGCCTCAGGGTGCACGGTTTCCTGCTCACTTATACTCCCATACAGTTCCCTGAGTGCCCGGTCTGTTTTGGCTTGTGGGGGGGATGTACACAGCTGTGATAATGACCGCTGTGAATTCCCTCGGTAGCCAGAATGGTCGACACAGAAGCACGAGATATTCCAGATCAGGAGAGCAGAAAGTCCTGATCAAATGTACGTTCCTCTGAACACACCATGATTTGTTGATCATAAAACATACACCACCACCTCTGCTTTTACCTGAGAGGTCTTTCGCTCTGTCCACTCGGTGCACGGAGAACCCTGTGGGTTCGATGGCCAAGTCTGGAATCTCCGCAGCCAGCCAGGTTTCTGTAAGGCATATAATGCAGCAATCCCTCGTCTCTCGTTGGAAAGAGATCCATGCTCTCAGCTCGCAGAGCTTGTTGTCCAGAGACTGAACATTTACAAGTAGAATACTGGGTAGCGGAGGTCAGTTTGTGCGACGTCTTACTCTGATGAGAACACCAGCTCTTTTCCCCTTTTCCTTCTGCATTTCCGCGGCCGGGCAGCCCAGACAAAGGGCTCTGCTGGTGTGTTTGTAAACAGCGGGTCAGCGTTGAGGAATTTGAAGTCCGGTTTTCGGTGTGTAATTGCCGAACCAATGTCCAAAAGCGTTTGTCTGTCGTACACAGTAAGGCAGACAACATCCAAGACAAAAAAACACAAAACTGTAAACAAAACAAACAATAAACTGCAGTGTTCTGACGGAGGCCATGACACAGCAGCCAAACTCGGTGCCATCTTTGAGCTAAAAAAAAAAAACTCAGAGCCTCCGGCTACCAGGGACCTCCTTCCCTACTGCTCCACCTCTTTACTCAGTCCCACCGGCTCCGCCTCTGTCCTCAGATCCCCCCAGCCCCGCCTCTATCCTCCGAGCCTTCAGTGCTACATTGGTCCTCTGAACCTTCAGCTCCACCCTGGTCCTTCGAGCCATCGGCTACTCTCTGGGCGCCAAGTTCCCTGGCTGCGCCCCTCAAGCCTCTCATGGATCTGCCTTCCATGGCTCGGCTCCTCAAGCCTCTCATGGCTCCGCCTTTAATGGCTCTGCCTTCCCTGGCTCTGTCTCTCTTTGCTCCGCCCCTCGAGCCTTTGACTCCACCTTTTGTGAATCCACCTTCCCTGGTTCTGCCTCCCTTGGCTCTGCCCTAAGAGTCTTCCATGGTCTGCGCTCAGAGTCTCCTCTTACAGCGGCATTGTCCACCCCTTCTGACCCAGTCTCTGCCCTGTGGCCAACTCCCAGACCTTCTGACCCAGTCCCTGTCCTGCGGCCACCTCCCAGGCCCGGACTACATCTCCCATATTTCACTGCCCTCATCACTTCCATCTGTTCCTTATCATCCTCACCTGTCTTCCATTACCTCATTTAGCTCCTTTTGTATAACTATCGTCTATTTTTTTCTATTCCTTTGTCAGTTCTTAATAATGTTACATTGTGTTGTTATGTTTAGCTTTATAGTTTGTTCCACTCCAAAGTTTATTATTAAAAGTCCTAAAAGTATCTACTCCTGTGTCTCCTCTCTTCCTCTCCAAGAACCCAACATTACATACAGAATTGCAATACATATACAATCGGCTAGGAAATTTTGTTGTAATAATGAATCGGGAGGTGTTTGGCGATTCCCAGAGTTGCACTTTCTAATCCTGCAGGAGGAGGACTGTTCGGCACAGTAGGATTTCAGGAGTGCGTTCAGGTCTTAACAGAGCCATGGAGTAGTTTCAAATTCACTGCCCAACAATGGAAGAGAAAACCTTGCAACAGCTTTCTTTCTCACTTACTATCACGCACGCACGCACACACACGCTCACTCTGTTTTCTTAACTATCCATGTAAATAAGGACATACCATAGATTTATATAGTAGCTATAACTTATTATGATTACTTTAGACTAACATACACACACATATACACACACACACATGTTGGTGCAGCTATCCTTATGAGGACTCTCCATAGACATAATGATTTTTATTCTGTACGAACTATAGATTCTATACCCTAACCCTACCCATAAACCTAGCCCTCACAAAAAACTTTCTGCATTTTTACATTTGCAAAAGTGATTTGAATTATGGAGACACTAGATATGTCCTCATAAACCACATTTATAGCAAAATACCCTTGTAATTACCAGTTTGTAACCTAAAAAAAGTCCTCGTAATCCAACCAAACATGCCAACACACACACACACACACACACATACACACGCCTACACCCTTGAGAGCTAGCTCCACCTCCACTCAAGCACCCAATAACCCATAAAAATGCTTTGTTACTCACAGACTGACACTTTTATGGTTTCTATTGAGAGCCTCTGGGTTTTAATAATGCTGAAACAATGAATGACAAAACAATAAAACTGAAAAAGAATATGTTTTGGCTGTTCCATTTTTTTCTTTTTTGTTTCTTTTCTTTTTCCAAAGTAGATTTTTACCTCTTTATTCCCCTGCATAATGCTCAGATTCAGCCAGGGTGTGGGATATTATCTGCACTCATCAATACCGCTTAGAATATTACATGCACTTTTCTCCATTACAACACTCATCGTTGGAATGATTATGGTTTATTAAACCACATTTTTAGACAGTGCCATGCACAGTCTTTCTTTGCATCCCACCCTTTCTCTCTTTCAAGTGACACAAATGCACATATTCAAATGTCAACATATTTTCCCATAAGAACCAAGTACAAACACAAGATTTAATCCATGGCACATCTCTCTTGCTTTCAGCCAAAAAGCTTGCAAAGAAACCTCAAGATTTAGAGCAAAATGGAAGATGAAATGTTTGCTTGTTAAAGGAATACGAGCTGACTTGAATTTGTAGCACTTTCAAACACATACACACAACTGTGCCGATGGAGTGTGTGTCCAGAGGGAGTTCCCTTGACTCATAGTTTGGTGCCAAGCGTTGCTCAGATACGGTTTTGATATTGGAGAACTGAAATACATATATTAGCTCCAAAACCTAGTGAGCTGCCTTAGCTGCATATTGTCTACATAGGCAGATGCCTATGAAGGCAGCATCCTAATGATCATGGAAACCTTATAAGCGACTGATTTGGAATGCTCCACATAGATGGTAATTCAGCTTGCCAAACAAAGATTTTTCCACACAAGAAACTCGACTCACAATTGACTTCAAGAAAGTTTAATGTTAGCATGTGGCTAAGCTAATCAATACTCTTAAGCATAAAAATGCACCACACACACATCAATATTGGGTATAATGGTCAGTTTTTATTACACTGTACTATTTATATTAATATGTTTCACTCTCAAATGAATTCCAAGTTTATTTACAATCAACATTTCCCTCACTTCATCCGCCATTTTGGATTTATTTTTGTCACTAAGCTCATTACAGTACTTTCTGGGATTACCTTCTCCACAAAAGATACATATGTGATACTACCCTTGAATTTGGCTAAAATTATGTATATATCTTTAGACACATAATTATCCCTTTAATGCATGAGAATTTCATCAAACACACTTACATATTCGGGTATTTAGAGACCCGGCACATACATCTATCACCAATGGATCTACAAAATGCCCAGATACTGTAAAATTTGCAAGCAAGGACAAATATACAAGTTTCATTACTTTCACACTGAAATTTCATGAGATGCAACTGCCTGTCAAACACATAATGATCTACACATAACACAGAAAAGAGTTCATTGTTCCTGTCCTGTGCTTACAGGGAAATGGAGGATGCATGAGAGGACAGACTCTGATGGTATCAGTGGAAATGTGTCTCAGATCCACTTCAAACGAGACAACTCACATTTTAAACATTTACATTGCTGGAGGTTTGTGCATGAGCAGGAAAATATGTTGTGAGCTTGTTTTTACTGAAAATTCATGAAGCTCATTCTGGCTGAAGCTCCTTATTTGTATATTTTTGTATATATTTTAAGTATATTATGGCCCTGTCTGTGAGAGAAAACCTGAACTTGTGCAGTTCAGATAGCAGCCACAAGAAGGAGCAGCTCATTGAACACATTCTCAACCAACTTCACTGATGCTGAGAGCTTTCCATTTCTACTCCTCTGCTTTCAATCTTCTATCCCCTCCAGGCCCTAAAATATGGTCATGTCATCCAACAGTCAACTGACAAAATAAAGATAATGATAATAGCGCAGTGAGACATCCAAATATTTGCCTGCTTTGTATGCAGCAGAAACACTGAAGGCTAAACTTTTGTTTATGAGAAGATGTTAAGAGCTGTCATCTGACCCCAAGCTCTTTTGACAGAGAAACTGGCTTTTGTTTTGTTTCCCAGTAAGCCCAGTAGAGAAAAGAAATCTAAGGCCACATCCACACTAATAGGTTTTCGTTTGAAAATGCATATTTTTCACTACTTTTGGCCTTCCGTCCACACTGAGACAGCGTTTTTGACATAAAAAATGCTCTCCCACGTGGATGTATTTATTTTATGTCATGTGACGCAGTTATGTGATCAATTCAACCCAACACAATCATTATGGCAGCCTGTGTTTTTAATTCGTGTTTGTGCCTGCTATTCACTTTCATAGCATTGTTAAAAATGAATGTTACTTTGTACAAACTTCATATTGCATTCCTTAAAATGCAACAGGAAGTTTGCTCTGAATTTCTGTCTGGTGATGGAACACGAGTATTATTACGGTTCAGACCGTACATGGAACGGTGATTTTTTTTTTTGTATGTGCAGTAAGGGGATTTAAGAGTTTTCATATGTTTTAGTGTGCGCGAGCAACTTTTGGAAAATGCTTCAAAATGGAAGTGTGGATGGAGAGCGTTGCGAAAACAAAAATGCAGATTTTAAATGTTTCTGAATTAATGTGTATGTAGCCTAAAAGGTTTAATTAGTTTCAAATTCTTTGCATAAGAGTTTCAGTTTGTTGTCTTTGAATATAGCCATTTCTAAAGTAATATTGGGGAGATTATGTATAATGACGCACACAAATCTGTAACATCTGCAGCATATGATTTTGGATGCGTTTGTGTGTGTGTGTGTGTGTTTGTGTGTGTTTGTGTGTGTTTGTTTGCAGGATTGCAGTGTATGCCACAAAGGGAATTTATTATGTTTACAAGTTCACAAGCTCCATGCCAAGGGTTTCATTTAACGGTAAGCCACATGGAAATTACAAATGCAAAGTTTATGAATAAAACCAGACATATGTGCCTAAATACATACATGGTTGGGAGGGTTACTTTTAAAAAGTATTCCGCTACGGATTACAGAATACATGCTGTAAAATGTAATATGTAACTTATTCCATTAGATTAGAAGTCAGTAATGTAATCTAAATACTTTGGATTACTTCTTCAGGACTGGCAAATGTTTCACTTGTTTTGACATAAGTAAATAAAGTAAGAACATTCACTTAAATTTATCTTGTTTTATGGATTTTTTAAATATTTTTACAGAACAACAATATTTCAATTCTCATTAAGAATAAGATTTTTGCAGTACATCGTTGCTCTTATATTAAAAGTCTTGCTAGAGAAAATAGTTATTCTCCATCATGCATTTTCATCATAGATATATTGGTTGTAGCTTTCTATATGATGTTAAAGGCTACATTGGTTAGCATTTCTTGTAAAAATACCCTAACCTCATAAAAACATTGACAAGGTGTGTAATCGTGTATTTATTGGATTTATGTTCCATCTTTCAAAACGTTTCTAATGGGTTTCTTGTTAAGCTGTAGAAACATGATGTAGCTCCAATATTAAGCTCCCAAGAGAAAATTCCTCAATGACATCATATCCACCTTTTCACTCACAACAGTATGAACTTGAATGAATGTAACATATTTTAAGAAAGTGTTTCACAGCTGTTCAAAAGCTCCTCAGATTGCATCATTTATATGGATAAATGTTTTCCAACTGAATAGTCTAAACATTAAATTATACAAATGACAATAAAAATGCAAAGTAATCTCTTTATTAATCAAAATACTTTTTGAATGTAACTGTATTCTGATTACCAATTATTTAAACTGTAACTGTAGTGGAATACAGTTACTAATATTTTGTATTTTAAATACGTAATCCCGTTACATGTATTCCATTACTCCCCAACCCTGAACACATATACATTAGGATCTAAGATCTATGCATTTTACATACTAATGATTGCTATGAAGAAGAAAAAAAACAGAATCCTGCCATAGCTTTTAAATCTCACTTGTGCAGACCAGCCTGTGTTACATAAGTAATGCATGACAAGAATTAGATCAGTAGTCTTATCTCAAAAGGACAATTTAGACAACTTCACAGATAAATTAATAAACACTTTTACTTATTAATTACTGTTACTATTACTGTAAACACATTATGCTTTGTTTAAACAGGTGAAGACAGACAGCAAACCTTAGTTTATTGTGTATGTGGTCTTATGGTCAGAGATATTTTTGCACATCAGCATGAACACATACTATTTTTCCCATTATATAGCAATATATAGTTTACTGTACTGTATTGTGGTAAAATTAGATCAAGGTACTTCCTTAAAACACATGAGTAAAGGGATTTTTCCCAGACAAAAAGAGTCCAAATTACAAATTCCAAGATGAGTTTAGGGAAAACCCAAGTCAGGTTAACCACAACTTTTGATGTTTAGATGTCTAATAATGAGTAAGTGAGTGAATGAATCATTCCATTGGCACAGTCTATTTAGATAATACAGGTAATCCATTTTTCTCTGATTCAACAACAGCCAATGGAGACAATACACTGACCACATACCTGGTCTGCAAAATATTCTGCCCCTTATCTAGTACACACTTGTCTTAGTAACAAATCTCTTAAGTGAAGTTCTCTGTGATATTTTTATTTCCAAGCACTGAAATTCAAAATGAATTTGACATATGATAACTTTCATATTACAAAATATGTTTTTAGTTATCTAAGATGAAAAACCACTGCCCTAATGTGTGCACAATTCCTTTACAGTAGGATCTCTATCTGTAAAAATGTAAACAACTTCCAGATTTTTCAGGCATTATTATTCAGCTTCCCGAATCATTATTCAAGTACTGAAGGACAGCTGTGAACATGTAGACTAAATGAGACATATTATAAAAAACACCATACATTTAGTTAAATCTGGTCATAATAACATCATATTGTGGGATTGCTTTTATGCTGTTTTCATGTGCTATTGGGCCCTACTTTAGAAGTATGTTGTGCTCAAAAATACCATATCTGACCAAAAACGAACTGACAAACAACAAACAAGGACAAGCTGGAAGTAAATACAGGTGATGAATAACAAGGATTTTCAAAATAAAAGTAATGAACGACTTCATCATAACACATTGATAAAGATAGGTTTACACACTGCATTAAGTGGAAGAGGAAACAATTGAGAAATGCCAGATTGAAAGTTTTCAAGATGTTGTGATCATATTTTGGCCTGGAAACAAAAGTAAAACACTCTTTGCTAATCAAGAGATTCATAAAGTTTTTTTTTTTTTTTCCTTTCCAGATCAGCATTTTATGATGAAACCCCAAAAGCAAATCCACATTGTTGTGTCTATATTATAAATTAAAATCCACCAGAACAAGGTCAGACAAGTATAGGGAGACCAAACAAGTGTCAGCCTATTTCACAACATTAAAATACAATCCTACCAGCAGGATTAAAAATGAGAGATTAAACAGAGTAAAATACATTTTGGGATATTCTGGGTTAATCTTTTCCGGCGCTTTCAGTTTTATTGACTTCACTGAGGGCTCATCCTCCCACACACATCCTGATAGACATATACCGAAATGAGCTTAGCGCATGACATAGCTTATGAATAATGTGTTTAGCCATTATTGTCTTGAAATTTGTTATTTTGAGATACTTAGATTTTATTTTGAGATAGAAATATTGATGACACATTAATTTACTCTGGTATTTTTTTTCTTTTGGGGGTGGGGTGGGTAATTAACTGTTACCTGTCTGTCACTCACTGAACATTGTGTCGATGTAGTGACACTAGGGGTCACTCTTGGGAGCCCCAAACACCTCTGATCTTTGAGAAAAGGCCAATGGGAATTGGCGAGTAGAATTTTCATGCCACTCCCCCAGACATAGCGGTGAGCCGAGCGGTGTTTATTCATTGAATTTAATGTTTGAATTCCACTGCTGTCCCATTCACCTCTGCATATGCTGTTGGATATATGGCACATTTCATCTGTTCCCCCCCGTGCACGAATAAGTGCAGAGAATGCCCCTGGGTGCATCGACAGCTAAAAGAGAGTATATATTCTAATAATAAGGGAGTATATTTTCCTCTAAAAGAGTGGCACTGATAGAGAGCGTCTTTTTAAATATGCCTTTCCATCTGTGTATATTTTCTGGTTACAGTCATTACCTCTCCACCTCTGGACTACAGCCATGCTGAGACAGCGTTCGTGGATGGCTCATACTCTCACTGCGTGAGCGTGACCATGGCAACGTTGTGGACACAGCTTTTCTTTTAAAGGGAAAGCCACTCCAGCCACTCCCCGACCCGGTCCTTCAATTTTACGGGTATGAGGTCGCATGGGTTAGCGTTGGGGCGATTTGGGGTCCCCAATAGGATTGGTTCTACCAGGTAATCCCCATGGACCTCTCATTCCAAAGTACGCTCGTTTGCCCCTGTTGAGTTCTGGGATGAGACAGGCAGCTCGCCCCAGGGCGAGGTTGATGTCTCATTCAACTTCTTTGTTGCACGGAGGGTAGTCCCAACCGGGAGTGATGCAGGAGCTGCGCTTGGCGAACAATCTTACCATCCGTGCAACGAAGGTCACTGCGAGGGCTCACTCTCGGCAGGTAATGTCTACCTTGCTGGTCCAGGATTGCCACCTGTGCCTTAACCTGGTCGAGATAAAGGAAACCGACAAGGTATGCTTCCTTGATGCTCCCATATTCCAGTTTGGCGACACCGTCAAGGAATTTGCACAGCCAGTGGTTAAGGCCGTTTTTATCGGGAAGCACGACCTGATTATCAGGCTGAATACACCTAGGCCAAGCCTCATTCCCTCGTGGGATCTCTCCGTGGTCCTGCTAACTTTGGAGAGCCCCGTTTGAGCCCCTAGAGTCAGTTGAGCTGATGGCTGTCTCGTTGAAGACTGCCCTCCTAACTGTGCTCACGTCCATCAAGAGTGCCGAACATCCTTTTGTCACCACTGGAGAAGGTTGAGTCTGGGAGGGTCATACCTTTTAGACACTGTTTTTTTTTTTTTTTTTGGAGCACTGCAACAATTCCACTGTGTTTCAAGAATACAGTATTTTCAGTGAAGATGTCATTGTGATTGACTCTGTCAATGCAGCATACATTTAAAGCACTGCAGTCCCTGTTCCCACAGAAATATTCAGGGTAATTCTCCAGCTTCTAGATATATTCCAAAGTAGGCACCCAGTGAACACAAAGGTATTCAACTACCTCAAGGATCTAGAAATGAACTTTGTTGCAAACAGAGTGCAAACATATGACCCTTGTGCCAATTTGAAAAGTTTGACCTGTCATTTGCCATCAGAACACTAATACTCCACACAGAGTAAGAGGTATATAGCAACACAGAGGCCAAACTCATCAAATACATGTCAGATGGCCAGCCTGCTTTAACTTCTTTCAAGAGGTCAGAATGTTTGATCCTTGTCACATCCCCCTGTGGTTCCAATTACAAAGCTGTCCCAGGCTTCAGTGCTGTTACCAAAGATAAGCTTGATGTTTATTTCACCAACATTTGTCATGCAGCCCTCAGATTTTCAGTGAGTGGTGTAATTGATTTAGATATGTTCTTAAACTCTGCTGATCCAGAAAGAAGCAACAGCGTCTACAAGCCGTGCCCATACCATTTGTAAGTTAAGATGTGTGGTATATTGAGTGTTTGTGATGGAGGTTAAACATGTTATTGTTATTATTTTGTTGTCATAAGACCTGCCCATAAAATTTGAGAGTGAGTCTGTTTGTAAGAGAGGTTTGTGTGTGTAACCACACAGATAATGTATATTAAAATGATCACTCTGTGAAAAAATGAAATAAGGTGCTTTTCAAACTGTTCAGAGACCAGTTTCTTTTAGAGTTCCATTCATCCAAAAACGCTGCCGCAAATTTCCCATTCATTATTTTCACATGCAAACAAGCTTTTGATTCGCTCAAATCTTTGGCAGAAGTTTGCAGCTCTTCACCGGTAGTAGTTAACCTCCGGCAAACCTTTTGCAACAATGGACAATTTGCCGCATGTTTGCAAACATGCTGCAAAGCTCGTTTGCATGTGAAAATTATTAGTGGCGAGGATGATCAAGAGAGGATGATCACTTTTAGAGAGTGGGATGTTGACAGCTGTTCAGATGGAGACCCATTCTTTACAAATATAAGAACAAAAATAAATGACACTTGCAGGTAAGTTAAAATGATAGTTCACCCAAAAATAAAAATGATCTCATAATTTACTCACCTTTAGGCCATCCCAGATGGTATGACTTTCTTTCTTCTGTTAAACTCAAACAAAGATTTTTAGAAGAATATTTCAGCAGATCAATATTTTAGTCCTTTTTTTACCATAAATTCTCCTCCCTGCCCAGTAGGTGGCAATATGCACAAAGAATGTGAATAGCCAGAAACAAAAGAAGAATGTAATAGTGAAGATTTACAGTAAAAATGACTTAAATATTGATCAGTTTCTCCCCCACACCTATCATATCCCTTTTGAAGACATTCATTAAACCACAGGAGTCATATGGGTTAATTTTAAGCTGCCTTTACATGCTTTTTGGACCTTCAAAGTTCTAATCACCATTCACTTGCATTGTGTGGATGAGATATTCTTCTAAAAATCTTTGTTTGTGTTCAGCAGATGATAGAAAGTCAGAAACATATAATGCGTCCAGTATTGAATTAATACGGGACGCAAATTGTCCAGTACTTAAACTGGTTCGATGGCGTCACCACAAAATCATTCAAGATCATTAATTGAATCTTGATATTCGTTGTAAATTGTGCCTACGGTGGGTAAAGGACCAACATGGATGACCCGCATTCAAAAAAATTTGGGTTTTATTTAGCTCAGTCTTTTGTGTTTTTTTTTTTTGTTGTTGGCAAATGAGACCTACTGGAACAAATGACAGCACTGTGTGATCTGTCAATCAATTGACCCTTTGCGACAACCTTAGTGTCTGTGACCATTCACAGCATTTGTTCTACATGGAGAGAAAAGCGGGAAAAATAGGATTACATTTATGAAGTCTTACATTTATTTTCAATTAAATTGTTCCCTCAAGTTTACGTATTTCAAATTTGGAATCTACCACAAATAATGCAGAGACTTGTTGAATTTAAATTAATTATTGCGATTGCAAGATCGCAAAATCCTGGAGGTACTGCCAGACTGAAAAAGTTTAAAATAAAGATACACTTTGTTAAATACCAGTGCAAATTCTAATGATTAAAACAGAAAAAAATACATTATGTCATATATGATGTCACAAAAGAAATTCAGATGTTTTCATGGAGAAACAGTTTGTTTAAGTTGCCTGATGCCCACACCCTCCGTGGCCTTTTTTAAATCAAAGCACACTAATGCCTCTAAAAACAGAGCCCCTAAAGATCACTTATCCTCAAGACTTCAAAGATCCAGGGGACGACAGGGCCTCTGGTAGGATTCAGACTGATGTTGACTTCTCCCTCCTCCTTCCTTTCTTAAATAAATCACCTGGCAGGTTCCCATCCATCACTCATACAGGTTTGTCCACAGCTGCCCGGGCACTGATCTGTTTTCAACTGTATTGCACAATTTTAAAACTGCATTGGTACTAGTGCTGTCAATTTAATGTTATGGTCATTTAATACAATAATGCAATAAATAATGTAATTATGCCCCCTGACCTGCCAAACCAAACTTACCATGAGCAGTCAGCAAAGAGCGAGGAGCCGTTCATACAGGACACATTCTTGAGATTAAAAAACAACGAGACATAGCACAAAACTATAAAAAAGAACGCAGTTATTTTAAGAGATGTTTTTAAAGGAATAGTTCACTCAAAAAGGAAAATTCTCTCACCATACCATCCTAGATGTGTAAGACTTTCTTCTGCAGAACACAAAGAAATGATCTCAGCTCTTTAGGTCCATACAATGCAAGTGAATGGCGATCAGGCCTTTGAAGCTCCAAAATTCTGATAAAATCAGCATAAACATAATCCATCAGTCTCCTGTGATTTAATCAATGTCTTATGAAGTGATCCTGTTGGATCTTAGTGAGAACAGACCAAAATGTAACTCCTTTTTCACTATAAGCATTTATTCACCTTAGCGATCATGATTTCAAGCTCGATTACACTTCCTTTAGTACCATCTATCACTCTGCGTATGCAACAACCACTAGGAAGTATAATTGAGATTGAAATCATGATCGTGCCTAGAGACTGCATTTGCAAGATGTATAGTAAAAAAAGGAGTTACATTTTGGTCAATTCTTTCCCAAATCCAACTGAATTGCTTCACAAGACATGGATTAAACTACTGAAGTCTTATGGATTACTTTTATGCTGCATTTACCTCCTTCTATTTCTATCCTTCTTTCACCATTATAATGATGAGAACATTTTCCTTTTTGTGTGAATTATCCCTTTAAATGTAATTGACAAAGTGAACTGGTTACAATTTTAGAGTAGTTAGAAAATTGAAGTGGATTACTTTGTGTAATTTACAGAGCACTTAATTAGATTTTGTTTTTTTATATTAATTGTCAGCCCTAATTAGTACTCTTGATGCTCAGTATATTAAAAGTATGTATTTTCTAACATTGCAAGGTGAATGTATCATTTATTTTTAATAAGCTTTTTCTTATTTAAAATTTTCAACAATTTGCACTGAAATGCATTTTGTTCAACAAAACTACTCAAATCTCATCATAAAAGGGAAGCACTTTGATGGATTATATGCACAAGTGAAATTACATCAGGCAGTCTTCATAGACTCTGTCCCTACTTTATGAGTGTCGGCCCCATTTTACAGCTATTTGCTGTCAGTCATGTGTCTCCTCAAGACACATCAGAGAAAGACAATCCAGGCGAATGCCTGAGAAAAAAACACACACTCTGTATTTCATCATGTTATCACTTATCATCTCTGCCTTTTTGTTCTTCTAGGGCTGGATCTCCAAACAAAAACTTCTGTCACAGAGACAAATGTTTCATAAAAAAAAGGATTATCAGTTCCTCTTTCTGTGTGTCTGGGTTTGAGTTGGTGAAGTCACAGCCAGAGTAAATAAACTGCTCTTTCTCCACTGGTATTTACAGCCCCTGGACAGCATGCAAAAAAATCCCCTGTGGCCACATGCCTCCAGCAAAACAGCTCTGACTTGGCCCGAGCGTCCGAATGCATTACAGCAAGCATCTGGACGCAAAGCAGAAAAACAGAGAGATAGACAGATAGATAAAGTGAAAATTTCCTGACTCATCTTAATCCAAAATGATCCAAACAGCCTTCACCCTGAAATCCTACAATACAGACATAATCAAGTAGTGATAGCACTATCCTGGTCTTTATCTGCAAATGTTCATGGCTGGACTCCAGTATGTGTATTAAGGGCTTCTAGATTGAGAAAATTTCTTTCTGGAAGAGGACACGGCTTGAAAGCCTCAGTGTGGAAAAAGAACCAATGATAGACCAAAACTTGGCATCTTGATCGGTAATACTGTACCTTGGAACTTGTCAGCCCGCTTTTCTATCATGCCAACTCAGACCAAACCTACTGACTGACTTCTACATTTCTCAACCTCTTTAACTGTGTTGACATAACAATTTCTCCATTAGAAGAAAAGTTAAACTAAAACTGAATATTGTGTCATCATTTACTCATCCTCATGTTGTTTCAACCCCATTAGACTTTATTTCTTCTGTTGAGCAAAAAAGGAGAATTTGAAAAATGTATATGCCACTATTTTTCATGCAATTACAAAATGGGGACAGGAGCATTCAAGCATAAAAAAATATCACTATATATATATATATATATATATATATATATATATATATAGCTCAGGAAAAATTAAGAGACCACTGCAAAATGATCAGTTTCTCTGGATTTACTATGTAAAGGTATGTGTTTGAGTATGTGTTTGTATTCTATAAATTACCAACAACATTTTTCCCAAATTCCAAATAAAAATATCGTCATTTAGAGCATTTTTTTTGAAGAAAATGACAACTGGTCAAAATAACAAAAAAGATGCCATTTTTTCAGACCTCGAACAATGCAAAGAAAACAAACTTCATATTAATTTTTAATCAGCACCATACACATTTTTTTACTTAAAAAAAAAAATAGATTTCAGAAATCAATATTTGGTGGAATAACCCTGATTTTCAATCACAGCTTCCATGCATCTTAGCATGCTTTCTACCAGTCTTTCACATTGCTGTTGGGTGACTTTATGCCACTCCTGGTGCAAAAATTCAAGCAGCTTGGCTTTGTTTGATGGCTTGTGGCCATCCATCTTCCTCTTGATCACATTCCAGAGGTTTTCAATTGAGTTCAAGTCTGGAGGTTGGGCTGGCCATGACAGTGTCTTGATCCGGTGGTCCTCCATGACCTGGCTGTGTGGCATAGAGAATTGTCCTGCTGGAAAAAAAACTATCATCAGAGTTGGGGAACATTGTCAGAACAGAAGGAAGCAAGTTTTCTTCCAGAATAACCTTGTACGTGGCTTGATTTATGCATCCTTCACAAAGACTAATCTGCTTGAATCCAGCCTTGCTGCACCTCCAGATCCTCCACCAAATTTCACAGTTGATGCGAGACACCGTGGCTTAAAGGCTTCTCCAAGTCTCCATTCTAACCATTAGATGACAAGGTGGAGGATTGGTGGTTATCTGGGGGTGATCAAGAGGAAGATGGATGGCCACAACTATCAAACATTTTTGCACCAGGAGTGGCACAAAGTCACCCAACAACAATGTGAAAGACTGGTAGAGAGCATGAAGACACATGAAAGCTGTGATTGAATATCAGGGTTATTCCACCAAATATTGACAACATGAATGAATATGAACTTGTTTTCATTGCATTATTTGAGGTCTGAAAACACAGCATCTTTTGTTATTTTGACCAGTTGTCCTTTTCTGCAAATAAATGCTCTAAATGACAATATTTTTCTATGGAATTTGGGAGAAATGTTTTCAATACTTTATAGAATAAAACTACAATTTTCATTTTACTCAAACATATACCTATAAATAGTAAATCCACAGAAAATTTTGCAGTGGTCTCTCAGGAATAAAAGGAAGTGTGCACTATATTCAAAGTCTTCTGATTTGCGTAAGACTACTTTTATAATACTTTAATAATACATAATACTTTATTAATACCTGATAGTTTCAAAGCTCTGTCACTTTCTGCCTTTTCTCTCTCCTTCCCACAATCCATTTCTCCTCTCTCTGGCTGTCGAAGGCCTCCTGTTGGTATGTGTGAAATGCGAATTAGTAGACGGACTCAACAATTCCTGCTGAGCTCAAAGAAAAAGCCAGACAGGCGAAAGCAGGGGGAAAACGCTCTGTCTGTTTCTCTCCCTCACTCTCTAACTCTATTAGATATTGCCCAGAGCCCAACTCTTAAATGTATGGGTGTTTTGCCAGACATTATTAAACTACTTAAAACCCCAATTCGCAAAAAGTTGGGAAATTATGAAAAATGTTAATAAACTTAAAAAGTAATGAGTGATTTGTATATAATTTTCACCCTTTGCTATATTGAAAGCACTACAACTACACATTATATGATGTGTTACCTTATGAATTTTTTCATAAATGTACAGTGTTTTTTGAAAATGTACAGTCATTTCAAATCAGATGATTGCAATACACTCTAAAAAAAAGTTGAGACAGGCAATTTAAGCAGAAGTAACAATGCGATGTGAAACAGGAGATGTTAAACAGGTGAGGTAATCATGTCATAGTACGCAAAATGCATAGTCTGCAAAGCAGAAGCCATACATCAACACTGTCCAGAAGTGTTGATGTCTTCTCTGGGGCGTGGTCTCATCTTAGATGGAAAGTAGAACAGTGGAACTGTGTTTTTTGGTCCGAAAAGTCCACATTTATCAAATATTTTGAAAAACACAGCCATCGAATTATCCAGGTTAAAGAGGAAAAGGACCATCCAAGCTGTTATTAGCATCAGGTCCAAAAGTCAGTGTCTGTATGGGCTAGCCCAGGGGTGTGTCAGTGCCCATGGCATGGGTAACTTGCACATCTGTGAGAACATCATGAATGCAGACAGATATGTACAAATTTTGGAGCAACATATACATTCAGCGTAGCAGCACCCGATATATGGAATTCACTCCCCCTGAGTTTAAATCTCAACTTTTCTCAGTGTTATTTATCTTAATGTGTTATGTATTCACTCTCAATGACTGTGCTATCTGAACTGTGATTTTGTGACTGTTATTTGTTTGTGTATTATCGTGTTACTATTGTAAAGTGTCCTTGAGATCTGGAAAGGCGCTATATAAATTAAACTTATTATTATTATTATTATCATCATTATTATTATTATTGTTATTATTATAAAAATGTGATTTATGGAAGCGAAAAAAGAAAAAAAACACTAACAACAAATTTTTGTGATATCGTGCGACTGCACTCGTTTGAATTCCTACGACTTCTACAACCAATGACATCGCTGGACATCGTTCAGCTTCCTATCATGTTTACACACTCTACTGATTGGTTTAGTTTAGATAAGGGGTTTGGGTGAGGGTATAATATTAATAAGCATGTCCTTAACAGCTCATGCGCTAAACTCGTGCATACTTCCACTTTAGACATCCAGAAATTTGCACATCGTACGAGTTTATACAAACAAAATCATCCAACATCACACGAAATAGATTCTCATGAGATCGGGTTGAAAAAAACCGACACTATTACATATTTAAGGTCTTTAATTACCCTATACACTTTTGGTAATCAAGCAGTCAAAGTAGTTTCAATCCACACCTCCAAACTCGTTTCATTAAATGGATGCCAGGTTTGCCAACTCCTGAGTCTAATTAGCATTTGTTGAAGTATTTTGCCTAGGGGTTCACATACCTTTTCCAACCTAAGCTAGTGTAACAATAGAATAAAATGAATATACATTTTAGGTCTAATCCGCAGCTACCTGAAATGCTTGTTTTAGGTTAATGTATATTGAGTATCAACTAGTTATTAAATCCAAGGGTTCACTTTCTTTTCCAATCAGGAAATTAAATGTCATCTTATCATAAACATCACCTGTTTCAATTCCACATCAGAGATCCAATAATATACTGTATATATACACACACACATATATATATATATATATATATATATATATATATATATATATATATATATGTTAGTATAACTGTTACATTAATACATGAATGTTAAATCATTCTTTTCCCTTTTGCCAGAGTTTGTCAAAAAAGACTCAAGAGATAAAAAACATGCACACAGCGATTCAACAGAATACCCCCCTCATAACAGAAACAAGCAAACAGATTTCGAAACTCCTGACTACTTGACCGTATATTTATCTGTGTCCTGCGCATTAACAACCACAGCTGAAACCTCCAGTGATCTCCACAAACCCTGCAGGACACTCTCATCTGCAACATCTGCTTCTAATAGTCATAATCTTGTCCTTTAATTCACTCGTTTGCTTTCTCTAAGGTCCGTTTGGACACATGGGAGGGTGGTTTAGAGGTTGTTGTATAACATGGTGGTTTGTGGTGTTAAACGGTCCCCTCCTCCCTTTTCCTCATCTTAAATAGCAGAATAAAGTTTTTATTTTTTTCTGAATGAAATATAATGAGATAAACAAGCCAACCATACGGACCTTGTTGCGGCACATAAAAAAATAAAAAATGTTCCAAATTTGGAGGAACAGTGGCAGCCTGGTCTCATGAAATTTACATGAGCATTGCGATATTTTTGCAAAACTGAAATTATGTGCTTCAAAACACGTTTGGCTGCACTTTGTAAGTGAAATGGCCAGCAGGGGGTGCCAAAATGCTCTATGAGGTGCTCTACCGTGCAAGCTATTCATATTGGAATAAGTATATACATTGTGTAGGTTGGTCTATAATTTTTCTATTAATAGAGAGAAAATAAGTGTAAAAGTCATAATCAGCCATTGAGATATGAGTGAAAGTGAATAAAACACTTTATTAAAAAAGTTGTTGTAGTGCCTCTAGTGTTCATTTCACCTGGAAACTGCAGTGAATTGTAGTTTTCCAACAATGTATATAGAGTCATGATTTCACTATGATACCAGGTTGGTATTTCAGAATGGTGTGTGTATTGTTCAGTGGTCAAAAATCATTATTAAACATCAAATGTTTTCTGATTGGCTGTGATTGTGACGTCTCGCGCAGCATTTTTAGCATAAATAGACAAATTACTTGTCACTGGACTTAGTGTGGCGTGATTGGGACACAGTGTTGTAGTTGAATAATGAAGCACATTAGGTGTTGTGGTCTTGGTCTAATTGGAAAGTGATTTTTTCCTCTGAAAAGACCCTGCTGAGATAAGCAGCTTCATGTATATAGCCACATGACTCAGATTGTGGAGGATTCTTTGCTCAGGCTGCAGACTGCACATCTTTTTGACACTCCTGGAGGCCGTCTTCAGGCAGATTATGTGTTTCACCTCTAACCTTTGACTTGTTGCATTGAGGTGAAATGTCAAAAAAGTAAGGAGAGGGTAATGAAGGGACTAGAAGTGTCTTAAATTACGCTTTATATTGTGCCGTAAGTGACCCTTCACTAAGCTGCACTTTAAAACTGGAACTGACCAATTTTGTAACGGTTGCTTTCTGTGATATTATCAGATGAGCTTTTGAACTTTTCTAATGTAAATCTCTGGAAGTCATCTGTTTTGGGGTATCTTTAAAATGAACAAAAATATAAGGAAATTATGCAAAAATAAACAGCATTGCCAAGGCACTTGTAATGGTGACAAAATTTACACAATATACACAGATATGATATTTGTTTTCCCTTTTCCAAACCGTTAAATAAATCTCTTTAAGTGCCAAACTCTGTCCCCTCATTCCCAAATAAACTTCAGACATCTTAATTTGTGCCGCGCTAATTTGATATTATTAACTTAATGTTTATTAATGCATGTATCGATTCAGGTCATAGTAGACCATAGTGAGTATGTTTTAGAGATGTTAAAAACAGTTAACGCTAATGTCATCATGTGCATCAAATGAGGCTTCTCGCTTTTTCCTAGTGACGTCCAGTGGGGGGCGCCAAAAGCGAGTGAAATAGTGTCGTAATCAGACAAGAATATTAGATTAAGGTTTTGATGAGTAAAATCAGGGGCATGGCCTCAAGGGTGGCATGAGGTGGCAGCTGCCACCCTAAAATCAGCTTTGCAACCCCATCTGCCACCCCAGCATATGTATCCAAATTTATTAAATATAAATGTGGTAACACTTTATAATAATGGTCCGAAATTAAAAGGTAACTATGCAGGAACTAATGCAGGACAAATGAGTAGCTACTACTATTAATTAATATGGATTAACCGATCAGTAAGTAATAGTGCAACGATGACTGAGGTAGTTCACTGTTAGGTAATCATTAATTACTGAATTTGATTAGCCTTTTATTACATAATTTTATTGTATTTTATCATTAAGAACAATTAACTAACTATGGCTAATTTAATATAACTACTAATTAATTACTACTACTACTAATCATTAACATGTGAATGATTATGTTTTTACTGTGAACAAGTTCATGAAATGCGCCTTCAGAGAAATATGCACCTCGCGTGCGCTCTTTGCGGGAATTAATTTAGCCCTTTGTCACTCACACGTACGCTAACACCATCAGGGTCGCACATGTGATATTAATATAATGCAATAAACATCAACTAAACTACATCAAATATAACACAGAACACCCCAATGAACATAACTGATATTAAAAATAAGAAGAAACATAACTTTTACCATCAAATATAATGAAATATAATGGATCAAGCAGGGAATTCTGGCTACGTCCGATTATATATAATTTTTTTTCAGTAATTTTAACAATAATTTACTGTGAAAAGTACATGTACTCTCATGTTAAACATAATATACATTTGTACCTCTAATACCCCGTTAATCAATTAACAGTCTTTTACCATTTAAATGGCATAAATAATATTAATTTTAGTGCTTGAATCGTTCATTAAGAATGACTGTTGGTCAAAATAGATAATGTAATGAATCTTATATGTGCATAACATAATTAGCATTCATGAGTGTGGAAAGCAGGGTGGGCCGAGCGAGGATTGTGCAGAGCAAGGCTGGGATGAACACCTGGAGCGAATTATCCCGCCCAGCTTTCGGTGATTGAAGTGTTGTTGGGCGGGGAATAAAGCCACGAGGGAGAGACTCCGGGAGAGGGAGAGATGCAATGAAGCTGTGTGTCTATGTGGAGCTGAAAAACACCTTGTTAATGTGTGTTTATGTGGATCTGAAAAGTACTATTAGTGTGTTCGTGCTGCTGAAAATCAGTGGTGTTGAATGTCTTTGTTACACTGAAAAGTGCTGACAATAAAGTGTCTTATGTTGGATGTTTGTCCGGCTCCCGCCTCCTTCAGTGAGTCCAGCTATTACAAATGGGTTAGGCCTATAGGACTTTTTTACCAGAATAACATAGGATATGCATGCATTTTCCATTCATGAATACACTTAACAAAATAAAAAATTTGGCCTGCTTAAGGTGGTGACGTTTAGTTCAGATTGCCGGTTCTAAATGTCAGTCAATGTCATGATGTTTTGGAGATATACATTTTGTTACTTATTTTTGAATCTGTTATTTTTGTCACTGTCCCGGTGAAATCGCTGGTTTGTTCTGTTTGATTGTTTTTCTCTCCCTCATGTGTCTCAGGTGCTGCCAGCATGTGTGATCGGCATTTCCATGGAAACGCTGATCATGTCGGAGTGGTGGTGGCGTAGTGGTCTAACGCATATAACTGGTAATCAGAAGGTCAATGGTTCGATCCCCACGACCACCACCATTATGTCCTTGAGCAAGGCACTTAACTCCAGGTTGCTCTGGGGGGATTGTCCCTGTAATAAGTGCACTGTAAGTCGCTTTGGATAAAAGCGTCTGCCAAATGCATAAATGAAAATGTAAACTAATTAGGGTGCTGAAAGCACCTGTTCTCTGTTGATTCTATGCCTATTTAAAACCTTCATGTGTCATGATCTTTGCTATATTGTTGTTGTGTGTTCAAGTAACGCACCCCACTCTCTCTGCCTCAGTTGGTCCTATTTTGTGTACCTGTGTTGGTTGCCTGTGTGTCTGGAGTGCAGTTACCTTCCAGTTTGCTGCTGCATTTGTCCTTCTGCCCACACATATTTCAATAGATCTGATCCCTTCTACCAGGACGCATACACGCCTACAAACACTCTTCACAGAGAATTCCTCATGGATCTGCTCTCTACACAGCCACGATGCAGACACATCTACAAACACACTCACAGCCTTCCTGCTGCAGTCGGTGCCGGGTTCCCCACACTTTGCCAGCCCTGCTGTGTTCTAAATTATTGTCAATACATTTGAAAACTGTTCCTCTGCTCTTGAGTCTATTGCTTTCAGACAATTTTTTTTCATTTGGGAAATCAGTAGCAAAATGGTTAATTTTGGCAAAATGTGGTTAATCTGGAAATACAGTTGTATTGCAAATTCATGGACATTAAAAATCAATAAGAGCTACACATGGGAAACATTTCTATCTGCCCCTGAGTAAAATGTACCTCCTTAACCTAAAACTTTAACCTAAACCTAACCAATAGTGTTCTAAATGCAAAAGAGAGGTGAACAAAACATATTTCTTAATCCCAATGTGACCAATACCTAAAATGCAAATGCAACATGATACATTTTCTGAAGCAAGCACATCATTTCATGTTGCTTCTATGACACTCTCAACTCATGTGTCATCTTATGTTGGGCTCGTACCTTGGTCCGCTGAGTCTAAAGTTAATCAGTTTATGAGGTGAGTTACTGCGGAAGTGAATTGTATTGGAATACATGTGAAAATGTTCTTGGCTCTGTAATGCATGCATTAAAATGGATATTTTTTCAAATGATGTGTTACAGTAAATGTGTTTAGAATTCATTGTAGTTCATAGCCATGTGTGAGTAATAGAGCAAAAAATAAGTGTTTCAAGTCATAATCAGCCATTGTTGATTTTCAATAGTCTGACATCGAGTATTTCTATCCTTTTTTTTTTATATGTAATGGTGCCAAACTGCTGATTCACCACTGCCTGAGCGGGCTCAGAGATGACTGTTGAACCGTACCAGTCCCTCTGCATAATTTGCACCCACACTGGAAAGAGAGCATATTTTTACTGAGTGAAATTCTTGGGACGGCCGACAGAAAGGGAAATCCAAGATGGGAGAACTCTGGGTTACACTTACACTCAAAATGCAGATGGACTTTGGGGCAGAGATACAAATGACATAGAGAACTTTAATTTTGGTTGACTCTAGTATATAACAAGTGACAGGTATCAAAAATCTCACATTACCCATAAGCACTCTACCACAATAGAGCAGATGGAATCAGCATCAGCTGCTTCTGGTCAAGGATTTATGACAGAATCAGAAAATAAATTACCTGGATTTTTTTTTAAATGTTCTGGAGTTGCAATTACATTTATAGAATTGCCAGTGTGCTCTTCTGTGCAACACTGCATTATATGATGAACTGGTTCAAATACAAATAGCAAAGGATTTAAAAGCAATTTGCTCTGCACTTTTATGGCTTCATGAGTCAACTGCTTGCGACATCCAATGTGGAAATAGCGTTAGAGTTTGACAAAAAGGATCAGGCACATGATCAACATAAAATTTTCTTTATTATATCATGTCATAATGCATTATAGTCTTTATAAGTGTAACTATAGATAAGTCCTATAATATATTATAACTGTGTTATTTATTGGTAGCACTTTAAAATAGGTTGTGTTTGTTACCAGTTAGGCACAATGTGTACAATTGGGGGGGGGGCTATATTGCAAAAGAGGTTTACGCTTGAAACTTGTATTTGGGGTATCGTTTAGAATCTGAACTTTTCATAGAATAACATTGATTTTGCATTAATGTTACATAACAAAATAAGGGCTGAAAACATCTGCACCACCATTTATGATGCAAGATGCACAGCTTAAGTAAATGTACTTGCCACATGGCACGTTGAACTGTCCGACTCAAAAAGAACCGAATGAGCCGGTCCCACTGACTGTTACAGTTTGCAGAGGATTACCGAGGACTTGAAATGCATAGAGTCGTTAAAAGTATCTGAATAATACATTTATAAAACAAACAGATGCTTCTTTCTGTTATTTTTTAATCATTTAAAAAATATTTGCAAATGAAGGTCTCGAGATTTAAGAAGGCATTTTTACTCGATTATGTGACTAATACAAATCATTAAATAACATATTATTTTTCTAGTTGAATTTGTATATTTAATAAGACATAATTAATTGTGTAACTAACTGTGATGGGCATTTTGAAGAAAATGTATTTCATTAACTAAATGCAGATGAATAGTAGCCTGAGTTTGAAAAATGAATGAGTTGGACTTACACAGGCAGGCAGCTTTTACAAGTTACTAGACCATTTATTGAACCAAAGAACTCATTTGAAATGAAGGAATCAAACCTACAGGCAGAATTGAAAGTCAGCTCTTCGGTCATGTCTGACTCAAATAGAACCGAAAGAGCTAGTCCACGAACTGTCGAAGTTTGCCAAGGATTACTGAGGTGTCTGATGTGTGAGCTTCTGATCTATTGAGCATGGGTGTACCGAGGACATGAACGAGCATGGGGTGAACTGTAAGTTTCATTAATGACAACCAAAACTTATTGGAAATATTCATTATGACTAGTTTTATTAAATACATTTTAAGACACTTTTATGTATCCAAGATGTAATCAATATCAGGCTTATTCAACATGCAGGTTCACAGAATGAAACACTGATGAATAAATGCCATTATTATTATAACTTAATTGAATAAATGTTAATAATCAGCAATGTGTGTTCACATATGGTTTTATTTAAATGTTTGAGCATGAAACCCATGACTCCAGGATGTTAGAATTACATGCTAGAGACGTCATTACATGATGACGTAAAGAACCGCTGAATCATTTTTTGAACTAGTTAATTGAAACTAACCATCCGAAAGAACCGGTTGACAGAAATTAATTGAACTTCCCATTACTAGATTACTAGTAAGTCCCAAGTAGCTTAAAACAATATATCTGCTTTACCTTAGGCAGTTTTCTACAAAATTAGCCAATTTATTTACTTGACCATGAGAATGCTTGGGTGAATAATCTAACGTTAAAGATGTCCAGAACAAAATATGCAGTCCAGCAGGAAAACATGCTAAACAAATCATCAGAAAAATATGTTATTGACTACTTGTGATAAAATTATTTACATCATCGCAAAGGGGAGGATCTCCGATTTGCAATGACACCTAGATTGCGATGTCATGACATCTAGTCCACTCAGAGGCCAAAATATACAATGAAACAATGAGGGTGGTGCATGAACTGAAATATGAACTGAATGTCTATGTACGAGCACATCTGTGAGGATTAAAATGTGTTAGAGCACCACCTACATTTCAGATCTGCATTTTTTTGATTAAAGGCGATAGAGAATTTTTTTTTTTCTAATTCTAGCTGCCATCTAGGGGTATAAAATAAGACTTTTTAAAGAGTGGAAGAGTGAACAGAACAAGAATTCCATGCTTACAAAGTTTGGACAACAAAAACTTTTTATTTCTGTTCATCATAAGATTGTAAACATATACCATGAATAATTAGAGTCTCTTTTTTTATTATTTGGGGGTGTTCTGAAAAAATTAGACCTATTTTTTGCAATTAGACCAGAGTATGTTTGAACGGTGAGCGTCTAAATTTGAGTGTGAAAAATTACACAAAATGCACTTCAAAGCTAACATTGCTTAAAGTAAAGGTGTCGTATTAATAAACAACATAAACATATTAATGACACACATTTTTATATAAAAAAATTAAAATTATTCATTGTTAGTTCACATTAGTTCATAGTGCATTAACTACTGTTAACATACTGTACACAACTTTTGATTTTAAAAAAATGTATAACTATATGCTGAACATTTAACATTAACCTAGAATAATAAATGCTTTAAATGTATTGTTCATTGTTAGTTCATGTTAACTAATGTTGTTAACAAATGTAAGACAATGGAACCTTATTGTGAAGCGTTACCAATATATTAATGGAAGCTGTATACTGTCAACATGTGGAGGAGAGCATCCTGACTTGTTTAGAGAAAGAATGTGTGCGCTATGGCAGTAAGGGAAAGTCCAGGCCATCGTGTGTGTGTGTGTGTGTGTGTGTGTGTGTGTGTGTGTGTGTGTGTGTGTGTGTGTGTGTGTGTGTGTGTGTGTGTGTGTGTCCGAGCGTGCGTGAGAGAGAGAGAGAGAGGGAGAGGTTCAGCATTATGGAGACAAGGCTTTGTGAATGTAAGCCTGTCTCCTTTTCCAAATGACAGGCTTCGGCGTGTGAACACAAACACACAGACACACCACAACCCTGGCACGCACCACACTTTCAAACTTAGGTCAGTTTCCAATCCATTTTAACGGTTCATTTTATTCCTGGAACACTGTGTTTTGAGACTTAAGCACCCTTAGGGTTTTTTCTTTCTTTCTTTTTTCCCCCCGTTTTTTTCACAATTTTGTCCCAACATGATCTAGCTTCTCCCTGTTAGTCATCATTTGCAATCTAATGTAACTGTCTATGGAAACGTCACACTTGATGCCACCTATGATGCGCTGAAATAAACTGTGAGTATTTCAATTCGATTCGATCACTGTCATTCTTTATTCAGTGCAAACCATCACAGTCAAATGACAACTCCTAATAATTTGTACGAGAGGAAGACATCGTAATCAAAAGTGTATGAGTTGACTCATTTTAATATCCGCAAAGCCGCGGGTCCAGACGGCATGTGCTCTGCTCTGTGCTGCCTGCCTCACTGGACTCACTGCAGTTTGCCTACTGCAACAACCGCTCCACTGATGATGCCATTGCATCTACCCTACACACTGCTCTCTCCCACCTGGAAAAAAGGAGTGCTTAAGAGAATTCTGTTTGTAGATTGTAAATTGTGTTGTGTAAATCTGATGTTTATTGTAAATTGGTATATGTCTCATCACTGTCATGACTGCTGTGTTGCTCAGAACTGCACCCAAGACTTTCACCCACTGTTGCTCTTGTGTATATGGTTGTGTGACAATAAATGTGATGTAACAAAATGTACCATCTTCCATCGTGGACTCCGACAATGGATCACAGTGGTTGAGTGATGTTGTACAGTCTCAATTAAGTGTGCCAGATCGCAGTAGTCTACTGCATCCTCTACAATCTAGCACTCAGCATAGACTTGCAAGCTTGGGAATAACTCTGCATTCAGCACAAACATTTAGTTGTGTTTTATCTGATTTGCATAAATCCTTTTGTGAGTCAGATGCTAAAACAATGCAGACAGCATGGGCAAATAAACAAAGCTATCAGTGGGTGCAATTCATACTTGGTGAATTCCCCTCCGCATTTCTAAAGGGCTATGTGCAGCCCACGGAAACAGACCATGGGGACTATTAGACATGTGACAGCATGGAGAGCTGCATGTTTTGAATCAGTGAAAGGGTGTCTCTCTTCAGTGTCCCTTATGGTAAGTTGAATTTGACCTCCTATTAAGACTGTGGACTGTGAGTTATGACTGTGGTAATAGGGTTAGCAGCATTTAACCACTTCCTTCACTGAAGACTATAATTACTGACCATCCAAAAGGGTCATGCAGTCAGGGGGAGTGAAAGGCCTGAGAGAACTGAAAAAAAAATACAGCAAAAGGGGGGAAAGGACAGTATGATAAAGTGCGTGAGTTAGAGTGAAAGAGAACTCAATGGAAATTAATGAAAGGAGGATGAAAGAAAGAATGAAAGTGAAAGTGGGCTGAATGAGTGATTATGAAAATGTCTGTTTTCAATTTGCGTTTCAGACCAGTAATAATTTTCCTACCATGGCTTTGTCTCAAAACCTAGGTTCTGTGCCAAAAACAAGTGAGCTGCCTTGCTGTCTACTGGAAAGAGTTTACCCTGGGTTTACAAATACACAGTGTGAACTCTCGAAGCCTGTATACATATGACTCTCGCTCCAGGTGGTCACCAGTGAGCCCCTCCCCGCTCGCGGTTGGCGGTCTTCAACCCCGCCGCGTTTCAGTGGCCGGTAGGCGACTCCTGCACCCCTGGCAGCGGCCCTGACCGCTCCAGGCGTTCGGCTAGCAGCCCCTTCTCCCCACGCGGTCGGCGGCCATCGTCCTCGTTCAGGCGGCTGGGCTCCTCGTCCCCCGGCAGATGGCCGCGGCTGCTCCGTTGGGGTGGACGGTAGTGGCGAGAACTCTACTACGGCGTATCCCTCCTCCTTCCCGGGCTTCGGCACCAGTGTAACGTATTCAATGGAAAGGAGGGGCAAGGAGGAGGCGAGAACTGGCTTGATGATATAAATCATATTTTAATGAGAAACTCAAAAGACAACATAAACACACATGACGGACATGTCCGCTAACGATCTCTCTCTCCCGCACGGCCCTCTGCAGTCAGCCTTTAAACCTCACGGAGGCATAATTAGCCTAATACGGGACTGGTGTGTAGTATCACGACCCGGCCCCGCCCTCCGCCCTGCCACACAAGGCTTTATGTTTTCAGACTAATAATTACAGTATAGTGACACAGACTAAGGTTGACATTAATACTCACTGTACGCTTAGTAAAGTATAAAAGCAAGTGTGGTCACAGCTATTAGTATTCAGGTCTTCACATCTCTGTGAAATGGAATTTACTGCAAACCACAGTTAGCATGAACCCCCTGTTGTTCTCTCACATGCTACATTCTCTGACATGACCTCAATTACAAAGCCACAGTGAATAGCTAACGTGACATGTTAAAGTGTAGGAACACCTGGAGAACTGAGAGGCCACAAGTCACGATGGTGTTTGTGTGAAAGACATGAGGGGAATACAAATGTGGGGGACAAAGTTTCTATCAGCCAACAGTGTAGAGTGTAAGTAACACTTTAGCTTTAGCTTTAGCATTAGCAATAGCGAGTCTGTACTTGTGAACATTGCCAGATCAAGTAAATACAAGTAAACCACTAGGATATAAGCCAAATTCGGACTGGAAAGCATTATATATTTTATTGCACTTGCATTTTACTTAAGTGTTTATTAAAATACCACCACTGTGTGTGTCTTGCAAAAAAGTAGCACACTGTTTGCCACCTATACATGCAGATCTGTGGTGGTTTTTATCCTATGCAGCTGTTAACTGAACACTGAGGTTAACACTCATTTAAGAGTCCTAACTTTACTAGAATGTGGCTTTAGTGCTACCGGTCTGACAATTAATTTGAATGTACCTTAGCAGGAAACATTTTAAGGATCTAGCGAATTGCTGATCACACTTTAAAAACCTTTAAAAACCTGAATCAGCTAAATTGTTCAATTGTCCGATTATAGGATGAGTGCAGAGATTAGCTCCACAAACAGAAGCTCAGAATCTTGGGCCTCCTTTTGTGTTAAGGTTTCTTTGGCATTATTTTATTTAATTTATTTTTTATTTAATTTATTGTAAACTGTTGTGTTTGAGGTCTTCCATGAATAATGTATCTTTATCACCAAGATGAAACACAGTAGAAAAATAGAAACATATTTTTATTACAGCTCATTTGTTTATTGAGAAATAATCTTCATGTATTATGGAGATCTTGAAACTGTCATTATTAATTTCCAGGTGAGAAAACAGACCCGAGCTCTATCAAGACAGAAGAGGGGTTCTGTACCCACTCACACTCCCCCTCTGTCTGATCCCTATATTTCACTGTCTTACCTCTCTCTCTCCTTCTCCATTTTCCCAGTTCTTACCCATTGACATTTTCAATATAACACCATCACTCACTCCTCTTTTCCCAACTCCTTTCGGTATCTCTTCAGTGTGATTTTCCCTTATAGCTTATGTATGGCATTGATCCCTGTTGACCTCTGAAAAGCTGCTATGATCATGTGCTGGGATATTACTGATTGGTGTGTCTGAGGAAATGTAAACGTAAAGACGCTCACTGACCCAAGGCTATATATTGCTAATACAAACCTGGCCTAAAAAAAATTACTTGCTCCAGTGGGACTGGTCCTACAATTAGCGGACTGTGAATAGCTGTCTTAATATTCTGGATTAGCAACTGTGGATTTCTAGAAAGTAAAGTCTCGTTTACACTCGCTCACACATTTTAGTATTTTTTTCTGAAATTCAAGAAAATTCAGATTATAGGATAATGCTATTCCCACCAGATCTCAAATGCTGTGTTGTTTAATAGAATTCAGTGCTGGAAATGATGATGGTGGGTGGAAAGATATTTTTTAACCTAACATGCTAAGTATCCTAAATACATACAATTAAATACAGTTCACACCTTTTACACAGTTTTTCCAAATTACAGTTTGATTGTAAAGCATGCTCTTCACTGACAATTTTGTCAACTCATTTAGAAATTAAACTAACTTTAAAAAAAATACTTTATCATGGGCAAAATGTAACTATGGGACAGAGGTCATTTTAGAAAAAGGTGAAATGGTTGATAATTATTTCACTCTTTGTTTAGATTAAATAGTGATTTCTTTTTTTATTTTATTTTTTTTAAATGGATCATAGTTTAATATTAAAGTCTGGGTCAGGAATAAGGCTAAAACTATAAAATCTAAACATAAAAGGCATTTTTTTAAAAGAACCAAAAATAAATGGTGAAGGCCTGGTCAAAAAGTTTCCAATTCAGGTTTAATAAGAGCCTTATATAATAATTATTTTTTTAAATCAACCTATAAACAAGTACAAACATCCAATAATATTAGCAGTGCTGCAATGCAAAATTTTAAGACTAGATGAGAAAAGTATAAAACTGGAGCAATTCATAATAAAAAATACATATAAATATTTTAACTGTTCCATTCACACTTGAGGAGGGGGTAATACACCTAATATAGGTTAGACTAGCTCTTAAACAGCCAGACTGAGGCAATTAGGATTCTTTTGGCTCCAGTGTGGATATGGTTAAAGAGCCTGAGAGCCAGTAGAACTAATGTGGTAAAGATATATGCTGTCGGAGTGTCTCAGTGAGAGCTTGGCAGAAATTGACTCATTTAGAAGAAACTGTGTGTACTTTAAAACCACTTGGCCTTGAGAACGTTCAACCCCAAAATACAGCCACACTCACTAACTCTTACACAACACCACAAACAGAAGAATTCGTTTTTCACAAGAATGCTAGCCACACTGCAAACATCTCTCACATACACAGGAATTACTAAAACCAACTATAGTCCAAAGTAGGGTGACCAGGTGGTTTTGCAAATCATCACATTACAACATAGATTGCATTGTGTTTTGTGACTGAAAAGAAGCATAATAATGCATAAGAGTTTATCAAAATAAAAAACGGTCCATATGAGGTAACTGATAGAAACAGTTATCTCATGTGAAATAGTGTAATAACAATTATTATTATTATTATAAAATATTTAATATCTTTGTGTCATGACTACAAAGTAGAAAAAATACCCAACAAATATGAGGCATCTAAGGGGGGACAATACACTCTACAGAAATTTTCTGGCCCTGATATAGTATACAAGTGTTTCATATAATTTCAGTTGTAATGCTGAGGGAAATGGTAGTCAAGTGAACTAATTTCTTTGTAAATTCCTCTGCCAGTTTGCCAGCAAGCAAGTTAGGAGCCTACCATCTTACTTCTAGGAAAGAAAATGCCAGGTAAAGGTGATGGAAAAGAGGAGAGGAGATTGCATTTTAGAAGAATGAAAGAAGAGTGATGCCAAGGGTAGGTGACCCTGTGGTGTGGAGTCAGCTGCAATAGTTCCAATATTCAATCATTGTTTATATGTTTGTTTAGTTCACTTTTATGCCACAATGGCATTGACTGTATACAGTGTAGAAAAGAATGAACTCATATGTAACAGAAAACAATTAAAAACGAATTAAAAACTTTACCTCCGTTTCAGAATTTCATTGAGACATATTCAAAAGAGTATGATATAGTCATTTCAAGTGGTTTTTATTGTCGTTCAACCATATACAGTTAGTACAGTACACTATAATTCTATGTACTATAATTCATGACATTACTACATCACCATGGTCAAAATGCAAAACATCTGAATTGTCCACCTTTTTTAATTAATAGATAAGTCACATGTGAAATTTCAATGACATTTACCACTGAACTAGAAATGTCCCTGTTTTTTATTTCAGAAATCTGGTCACCTTAGTCCAAAGCTTTAATTATCTTGGTTTGTGGAGGCCAAAGTATTTTGCCTGTAAACAGTGGTTTGTCTTTCCAGCAAAAAAGTTACTCAGAGAAATTACAGCCAAGGCGGTTTACCAGAAATGTGTAATTGTTGAACCTCCCATAATGTAGATTTACCTTTGTGGAAATCCTTACACAAAACCCCCAAACCACCCATTTATGATTTGGCATTGGTTAATTCATAATATTTTGCAAAATTACAGCAGTTATCATATATTATGAAGTCTTACTTTATACACTTCATGGACAGCGCTAACCCAACACTCATACACATAAGCACACCCTAAATCTCTAAAGTCATATATCTCAAGTAGCATTTCATTTTGGCTGAATATTTAGTCCATTTTTCAGTAAAAGTTATGAGGGAGCAAAAGAGAGATAAGAATGTCTCACTCCCAGACTTAGGGGTCTCTGGCTGGACTTTAAGATTACTCCATAACTTCTACTCCACCAAACATGAAGATATCTGTTCATACAAAAACAGAAAGACACATTGTTCAAACAAATGTTCACACACATACCCTGCCGAACATAGGTGAGAAGCTGGCTCTCTCTTTAGTTCTGCTTGAGGACGTGATGGGTCTCTCAGACAGGCTGTTGGAGTAAATAACCCCTGTTTAGCTCCAGTGAGAGGTAGAGATGATGGCTGAGGTGGAAAAACATCATTATATGCAGGACTGTAGTTGTGCACATAGGTTAAACGAGAATGGCAAAGCTTTGTAAACTACTAAGGGACAAATGCAGCATGAAAGACTATAGCCCATGCTGTCACACTGGCATTACTACTTATCTTCTCATGTACTCATATCTATGCATTGCCAACTGGAACTGAGGGAATGTAATTAGACGTGCTATACAATAGGGATGCTCCAATCAGGATTGTGACAACCTACTGTATACCAATCACAGATTTTCTCATCAACTGAGATGATCCACATCATTGACTTTTCATCAGCAGTTCTGAATTTCTCTGTTGGAAATACAATAGTTGTTGTCTAGATTTTGGTGACAAAAATATTGTAGGTTGGTTAAATGATTATCAAATCAACAAGCACATATATATACATTTTTAAAAGGAAAATATTTGATTATACCTTAAAAACAAGTAGGCTTCCGTAAAATATTATTTACTGAATATTAGGATAGATAGCACTATAAAGAACGAGGCTTAGAGTCAAACTGAATTTGAACAGATAACCCATTTTTGTAATTAAACTTAATTTTTATTTTTATTTGTTGTCTCCATTTCAATTCATTATTATTATTCATTACTTTATTAAACAATGCATAGTAATAAAGTATCTAAAATAACGTGTTTACATTTTTTTAGATTATAACTACGTTCCCTGCCCCTTCATTTTGTTGGATGTTAGTAATATTAGTTCAGCTTTCGTTTGATCCCGCTGGAGCTTTAATAAGCAGAGCACACGCTTTCTCATGAGGCAAGAGAAGATAGGAGAATTGCGTGGACATTAATAACTGTTTAACCCAAGATGCGCCTCTTTCTCTTTGTCATGTCGAGTGTGTATGCCATATTTGGAGACGGTATATGATACAAGTTAGTACTAAAAAAAATCTACTATATAACTATGTCAACCATGAAGGGACATTGGGGAATTACCTTGGTTTTTAGACACATTACCACGGAAAGACCATGTTTTTTTTGGACACTACCATGATGGTAATATCATGATTTTATTTTAGGTACCTTAGTGATGTTTAAGTACCATGGAATATAAATATGCTTAGAACAGGTTGGTTGGTGATGCTTATTGACCAAGGAAGTCATGCTGTAGTCTCGCCTTGGTCAAGAAACCTTGATAACCACCAGCATTACAGGCAGCAACCAAAACACAATATACGGTATGCTGTTTTTTGTTGGTTAGTGCTGGTCTGGTCCTGGCCTTGCTGGTTGACCAGTAGCTAAAACAAAACATATGCCAGTGTCCCACTATGCTGGATTTACGGTCATGATACCTCAACAATTTCTTACAACACTTCATTCTACACATTTAAACCTAATCTATACCTCTCCATCTACCCTTGGTTGGAACTTCCCTCTTGCACACCTCCGTCATGCTCTTTCTCTCTGTGACCCATCTCCCCAACCCTTATACTAAATCACTCCACTCAGGCCAGTCCTACAGGAAACTACTTGGCCCATTGGCTCCAACTCAAGGGCCATAGTAAGGTTGAATGATTGTCCAGCTCCTGATGTGACTTTTAGGCCATATCCAGAGAGAAGACCACATCTCAAACAAGAGTATAGAACTCAGAGGCTCAACCTTCTATTCTAAATACAAACATGATATTATAACTAATATTTACAGTGGTTGAAGCCTGAAAGGGCCTCCTCACTGAATGAACATCACAGAAATGTTAGTAGGAGTTGCATCGACTACTTAATACTTTGGTTCTGTTTAAAATAGTAGTGGATCACATGATTTCAGTTATTGTACATGGCAACAACAAGTAGTGTTATTTGTTTTGTATAACTGCGTGTGACAAATATATTTGTAACTTCAAGAAAATGAAAATAAAGTGAACTTGTAGCTCTTTGCTTTCACCAAGCATGTTTATGTGAACTGCAGTGGTGCAGTGGACATCTGAGATGGTCTGTACTCATTTTGGTGTTCACATGCAATCCAATATTCCTTCGAACGACCCAGAAAATAATAACCCAAGAAAAGTGTCATCCAGAAGGCTTCAAAACATATATGTGAGTGGGACATTGTTTATGACAATACAGGCAGCATGGCAATGGAAATATAATGTTTTTGTTTCTCAGCCGAATCAACTCAGATCCACACAGATTCTCTCCACTCACACTTTCTCCATTAACAGTGTTGGATTTGCCTGAATTGGCATACTGCATGGCACATTGGCATGTCATTTACACCAGGTGAACACTGACACTCCAACTAGTCGACCCCATAGGTGAGAAAAAAATTAGACCTCTTTAATTTTGCAATAATTTCCCCTAGAAAGCAAATGGTGTTTTGCTAAAGTCTTCTGGTCCTCATGTGTTTTTCTTGAGAAAAAGACCCAGCAATCTTACATGTTTCTCCTATCGAGTTTCAGATGATATCTCAACAATGTCTTAAACTGTGCTCAGATTTGCCAAGATAGCCGGCGAATGTGATTTTAATATGAACTCAAACATTTCTCCTCAGTTTCTTCAAAGACCAATTTATCTAAACTACTGCATTCATTTTATGGTTCTATACCCTATACTTTGTCAAAAATGTATCATTTGTGTTTATTTTATTTCTCCCAAGGCATTTTAGGAGAATCATCTGAGAGAAACTTGATATTTAAAGCCCCTTCATTTTCCTGAGCTTCCAAAGAGCAACCTCTGAGCAAGAAAATATTCCTCCGAGCTACTTTTCTGAATGACCAATGGACTAATTAAATTGAGTAATTCTGCCAGTCCTATGACACAGTGAACAGAGCGTTAAGCAATACACTGTAGTTTCAGCTGTAGTTTTACTGTTTAGATGCAGTGAACCTCAGCCAAGGCCTGGAAATATAGGAAACGGCTCGTATGACTGGAGGTTTGAACATTGTTTGACACAAACACACAGCAGACTTGTAGGGAGTGACTGCATTCATTCAAAGATCCAAAGTTGTCCGGAAATTACAGTAGAGGTTGTATAATAGTGGAATTCTGTTGTGGCTTTTAGTAAACAGCACTGTAAAATTGTCAAAGGAAAGGTGCAAAGTAAAGTTTTCACATCTGGAAGTAGCCTGTGTTCCTAGAGCACTGTGTCCCAAGCATGTAAAACTGCAGATGTTTTTTGTGGCTGCAGGGAAAGGCAATCACCTGTACTGCATGTTCCCTCCGGCAGTGATATCATACATCATTGCATAACACTTCATAGTAGTATTGTTAAAAGTTAAAAACATAAGAAAAAAATATCATTTACATTCAGAGCCCAACGGGAAAGGCAAGCTGACATGATACAGATCCTAAAATACACAATAATATTAACACATCTCTTACAATCACATTTAAGTTTCCAAAAAACAAAGCTACCGATGAACATATGGCAACCACTTGTTCCTCCACTGGAAAACAGAGGCAGAGGAAGGAGAGAGGGTTCATTTGCACACAGAGATATGACAGGCATGGAGACAACAGTAAAGCAGTGTCTGTCTTTCATCCTCCGTAACCTGGGGACTTTTGACCTCTGGCCAGACCCCTGACTTCTGGCATCACACGACCGTGTCTAAACTCCAAGGCCTGCCATGTGGCGCATCTAGAAGAAGTGCATGAGCCTGGCAGAGGTCAGGGCAAGTCAAGGAGTAAATGAGAGAAAAAAGAGAAAGCAAGAGTGCACTTTCCACAAATACGGTACACTTTGGTGTACTTTTAATGTCTGAAAACATATAATTTATCCGTGTCCTACATTTTTAATGCAACCCTGTTATCACATGATTTTCAATTTACATAATTACAAAATAAAAATGTAACATTGCTCAAAATTGTGACACCTAAGAGCTAACACTAATAAGGGGGTAAATCTTTAATTTATGGTAAATATATTTTTATCAATAACTCTAAACAAAATTTGCTCGCAAACTAGCAACAGCTTAATACAAAAATCAAACAAATCAGGGTGGTAAACGTAAAATCACAAACCTCATATAAAATTAAAATTCAATAATTC